>NC_045764.1:122729577-123051745 GCF_008692025.1 Phocoena sinus | reverse complement strand
CACCAAAAATAAAGAAAACAAAATCCTTAACATTCAACGGTCAGTTTCTTTGATTTTGCTAAATAAATAACTGCAAATTGACATTATTTTAGAATTCTAAAGCTAAAGAAAGGACAGTAAAGAAACTTAATTATAAATTAGAAAAATGGTGGCTTCCAAAAGCCAAACAGCACAATATTTAATAGTTTTCCAAACCTTAAGCAAGTTTAGCCTTTTAAAAACTAAGAAAATTTAATGCCATTATTGTAAAGGATATGGACATTGGGAAAAAAAAAAGTCTCACCAAATTCCTGGGAACCACAATTCTCAATCTAATAGCTATCTATTGCTGTGTAATGAGTTATCCCAAAATACAGTAGCTTAAAACAACAAACATAATTGTCTCTCTATGGATCAGACATTTGGAAGCAACTTATTAACTGGATGGTTTAGATATCTCTGAGGCTGCAATCAAGATGTTGGCTAGGCTGCTGTCAACTGAAGGCCTGACTGAAACTGAAGGATCACTGAAGTTCACTCAGGTGGCTACTGGTAGGAGGCCTCAGTTCCTTGCCATCTGGGCCTCTCCAAAGGGCTGCTCACAACATAGCAGCTGAGTTCCTCCAGAGCAAGTGATCAGAGAAAGAGAGCAACCAAGATGGAAGCTAAAATGCCTTTTTATGACCTAGTTTATGAAGTCACACACCACCATTTCTACTTTATTTGTTAGAAGTGAGTCAGTTAGTCCAGACACATTCAGGGAGAGGGGAACTGGACTCCAGTTCTTCAGGTGAAGAATTTCAAAGTATTTGTGGAAATATATTTAGAAACAACACACTCAACAATGATGCTTCCTTGATGAACCTACTGAATCTGATTATATTTTTGTTTCTTTAGCTGCTCAATATTCTTAATAGATTGGCACCTGCTTCTACCTTAAATTCTATTGATTTATCATAATTAGATCCTCTAAGTTATGTAGAAAGTAAAAAAATTTTCCATTTTATGAATATGAAATTTTTTGAGCAAACTGGTATATCTTGTTTCGCTCTACACAATATTAATCAATCAGGATAATATCAACTGGAACAAACTCTTGTTCCAATTATCTTATAAAAATCATTATTACTAGGTTAATTGCTTATATCACATTAAACTAAGTAAAACCCAAAAAGAGAATTTAAGATTTTTTAAGATTTAAATGTACTGGCTCTTTAAGGGAAAAAATGGTCTTGCCAAAAGTTATACATTCAAGGGAAAACACAGACTAGCTGTGGGTTTAATTAATGACCTTGATTACTGGGTTAAAGAACAAGGAAAAAAAATGTTCTTAAACTTAAAAGTTTTAATACACTGCATATACTTGTATAGAAAAAATTCACATAAAAATTCTATTTAAGATGGCTCTTTGGACAAATCAGACTCATTTGAAAACAGCTCTTTGTCTTTGCCCAGATTTTATCACCATGTAAAAATATTAGGGGGCTTCCCTGGTGGTCCAGTGATTAAGAATACGTCTTGCAATGCGGGGGATGCCAGCTCGATCCCTAGTCAGGGAACTAAGATCCCACATGCCACAGGGCAACTACTGAGCCAATGCCACTAGAGAGAAGTCCATGCGCCAAAATGAAAGATCCCGTGCACCCCAATGAAAGATCCCACGTCCTGCAACTAAGACCTCATGCAGCCAAAAAATAAATAAATAAATAATATCAGTATGATATAATTGTTTGTGCAAACTTGAACTCATCCTCTCAGGAAACGCCTAATTAACTTAAATTTCTTACATTTCCTCTACTGGTTTCACTGGTTGGATACATTAACATCACTCATTTTCAAAATATAAAATTGTAAAATCATGTGTTCAATTAAATTTTATAATAGATAATATCTTAATTAAAAGGCATCAATTCTTATAATGCCATAAATCTTATAATGCTTAATACATTAGCTTACATTATAATTTCTAGACTCAGTTAACTTTAAGATTTTAGAATAATACAAAACTGGGGAAAAAAACAAAAAACTGGGGCTTCCCTGGTGGCGCAGTGGTTGAGAGTGCACCTGCCGATGCAGGGGACACGGGTTCGTGCCCCGGTCTGGGAAGATCCTGCATGCTGCGGAGCGGCTGGGCCCGTGAGCCATGGCCACTGAGCCTGCGCGTCCGGAGCCTGTGCTCCGCAAAGGGAGAGGCCACAACAGTGAGAGGCCCGCGTATCACAAAGAAACCCCCAAAAAAACTGAATTAATGAAAAATCTTTAAAACCTAATTTCTAATTAAGATAAAAATGCAAATCACTGATCACAATACTTTAAAAAAATTTTTATTGAAGTATAGTTGATTTACAATGTTATGTTAATTTCTGCTGTATAGCAAAGTGACTCAGTTACACATATATATATTCTTTTCCATTATCATTTACCACAGGATATTAAATATAGTTCCCCATGTTAAATTTACCCTTGTCTGTTATACATTACAGGATAACCATCAAATAAACAGGTTAAAGTATATATAAATGCCTTTGGATGATGACAAATGCATGTTTATTTTTGCCACTTAAATCATTATGAAAAGGATATATATATACTCACAGAGAGAGTAAAAAGACAGTTCTTGGTTACATGACTTTTAGTTTTATGTCTGTGAGGAAACAAAAGTTGGTGTCTTTGGGTAAGGTTATATTTAATATATATAGCTGATGCTGCCTTAGGTTAAAAAGTTACAGGGCAATAAAAATATGTATACAAGGAAATGGGTATGTTTCGTCCATTTATCAAGGGAATTGTTATGGCTTTTGTTTTAGATCGTATAATCAATATAATACATACATTGTCTTATTTAATATGCTTTTTAAGGTTTATTTTTATTTTATTTATTATTTTATTTATTTTTGTGGTACACGGACCTCTCACTGTTGTGGCCTCTCCCGTTGCGGAGCACAGGCTCTGGATGCGCAGGCTCAGCGGCCATGGCTCACTCGCCCAGCTGCTCCGTGGCATGTGGGATCTTCCCGGACCGGGGCACGAACCCATGTCCCCTGCATCGGCAGGCGGACTCTCAACCACTGCGCCACCAGGGAAGCCCTAAGGTTTAGTTTTAAAAACTTATTTTTTAATTATTTTTAAGTTTTAAAATAGATTGTTTACTCTGAGAATAGATATGCTTTGGGGTTACTCATGATTTTGACAAGCATTAAAAATAAAAGTTTTTTTTGGAATTCCCTGGTGGTCCAGTGGTTAGGACTTGGCGCTTTCACTGCCCTGGCTGGAGGTTCAATTCCTGGTCGGGAAACTAAGATCCTGCAAACCACGCAGTTGGCCAAAAACAAAAATAAATAAATAATTAATTTTAAAAAATTAAAAGTTTTTCAAATACTTCAGATATCTCAATAAAATTTTTAAAAGAAAATTAATGACTATTTATTGGAAACAATCCAACATCTACACTGATATTAAATATGCTTTCAGGATTGTTTATGATTTTGACATGTTTTAAAACTAAGGGTTTTTCTCTTTCAGATATTCCAATCATATATATATATATATATTATTTTTTTTTTGGCTGCATTGGGTCTTCCATTGCTGTGCACAGGCTTTCTCTAGTTGCGGCGAGCAGGGGCTACTCTTCGTTGCAGTGCGTGGGCTTCTCATTGTGGTGGCTTCTCTTGCTGCGGAGCACAGGCTCTAGGCACACGGGCTTCAGTAGTTGTGGCACATGGGCTCAGTAGTTGTGGTTCATGGGCTCTAGAGCACAGGTTCAGTAGTTGTGGCTCACGGGCTTAGCTGCTCCACAGCATGTGGGATCTTCCTGGACCAGGGCTTGAACCTGTGTCCCCTGCATTGACAGGCAGATTCTTAACCACTGTGCCACCAGGGAAGCCCTTCAATCATATTTTTAAAAGAAAATTAAAGACTACTTACTGGAAACGATGTACTATCCAAGGAAAATTTCAATTTCTAGGATTAAGTTCACACCAAATACATTAGTGCAACTTAATAATTTGGGATTTTCTATTACGTTTAAATTTGTCACATTAAGTATTCTAAATCTTTCCCACATTCTTCAAATCCCTGATCCTCTATTTTTCATTCTCAGCTTGCCTCTTAGTGTACCAGAATATGGAAGCCTAATATTAGAGCCCTGCCCTCGAAATGTGAATCACAAATCAGCAGCAGCAGCAATACCTAGAAGCTTACTAGACATGTAGTCTCAGAACCCCTCCCAAACTGAACCAGAATCTGTATTTTAACAAGATACTGAGGTAATTCATATGCACATTAAAATTCGATAAGCACTATTCCAGAGCTCATGTCTTCCTTTCGACTTCAAAAAAAATTTTGCTGTCTCAAAATTTTTCTGAATCCTAAGTCATCTTCCTTTTATTTTTCCTCCAGTTCTAGAAGAAAAGACTTCTGCCTCTATTCCAAAGCTAACCTCTCTATATACCTGTGTTCTTGACTCACTCAGTATTTAGGGACATTAATTCCTTGCCTTTCTCTCTCAAATTTGATTCTCAAATATGATTACAGGGATCAAATCATATGTTCCTTGCAAATCTAAAATCTACCACAGTACAGGACAGAGTAGGCAAGTTGAAGTCACTGGTGGCTTCTTTCTCTGCTTCTTTCAAATCGGATGATTCCTATTTAAAAATAAAACAGTAATAACTCATCCCACTACATCCTGCCATACCTTGCTTGGTCTTTTCTTTCACCCTCAAACACTTAGATTCTATTTTCTCACTTAACAGATATTTGTTGATACTGATTGTAGGCACAGCACTATGTTAGTACTGCTATATAAACAAACAAACAAAAACAGTCCCTATCAGCACAGTGCTTTACCATGGAGAAGAAGGAAGACATGGCTCACGTGCTAAATACCAACAGAGGAAAAAAATGCTAGGTGGTGCTTTAAAGAGTAATCTATAAGCTCGAACTTGGCTTCACACATAGTGGATGATCAAAAAGATGTTCAGTAAATGCTTACTGCCTGTATTTCCTTATCAATTCATCTCATAAACTTATAAATTTGGTCTAAAACCACTTTCGTCCATGTCCCAATTACCTTCCAATAACCAAATCTTCTACCTTGAAAAAGCTACAGACCTAGTAACTACATATACATAAAGCACGTATGCTCCTTACTTTTCAGTCTAGGTTACTCTAACTCTTAATACGTTGTAGAGAAATCTGTTAGGAAAAATATAGCTAACACGGCAGCCGGCTAATGATGCCTGATTACCGGACCCCACTAAACCATTAAAAGTCATAGAAGCACAGAAAGAGATGCAAAGTTTCTGATAACCAGAATACCACAGGAATCTGGTTATCAGTCTATATGTCAGGGCACAAAAATAATCAACTAAATGGTGGAAATAAAAACAGAATTAAAAAGCCTAAATATTCAAAAGTAAGAGAACAGCTAAACAGACTTATATTATAGGATCTAATATTAAACAGCCAATAAAAATCCTACTACAAATTATTTATTTTCAAGAAAAAAACATTCATGGTAAAGTTAGTGAAAGGGGGAGACGTTTGTGTATGGTAAAAATAATCTACATTTGTAGAAATAAATTGAAATGATACTTGAAGAACAGGCAATAAAATATTCACAAGAGGCCTCATTAGTGAGATTGCTGAAAATTTTAAATTTCTTCTTTGTGCCTTTTTATATTTTCCAAATTTTCTATAATAAGCACTATAATTTTTTACAATCAGAAGAATTATTAAGAGGAAATTAAGAAAGATAAAAGTATGAGAAAAGTACCTTCAAAACCTATTTTACAAGTAGCAGGCTGAATCTATAAGAACAAATCATGCTTTTTCAGATTTAATTCTCCTCAATCTCTCCTGCATTTAACAGTACTGATGTACTTCATGAAACACTTTCTTTACTTCACTTCTAAAACCTTTGTTCTTTCTTGGTTCTCTTCCAACTCTTAGGCACTCTTTCTCTTTGCCTTGTATGGTTCTATCTCCTACTGCTATTCCTGAAACGGGCCTGTAGGCTAAAATTGAGTCTTAAGCACTCTGCTCTTACTCTAAATGCCCTTCATTGGAGAGCCCCTCCAACCTCACAGTTTCAACAATTACTTCTCAATATGGGACTTCCAAGTTCTACATCTCTAGTTCTTTCCTTGTCTCTTGAATAGTGGTCTTCAACAAACTAAGCTGAGTGTTCTATCTTCCTCTACCTAAAGCTCATTTTCCCCCAAATTAACTTCCACTTTCTTGGGTCTTGCTATTCATGGATTTATTATGCATTTTGTTACCTCATTCAAATTTGAGTTTTCTCTCTTTACCTCCCTCTCCTCCTCTATATTTTAGAGCAGTTTTAGGTTCACAGCAAAATTGAAAGCACAGGGAGTTCCCATATATCCCCTACTCACACCCACACATATAGCAGATACCCACCCTCCCCTAACACCATCCCTATCAGAGTGGTACATTTGTTACAAATGATGAACCTACACTGACACATCATTATCATCTAAAACCCATAGATTTATATTAGGGTTTACTTTTGGTGTTGTACATTCTATGGGTTTGGAGAAATATATCCATGACCAATATCCATCATTGTAGTATCATACAAAATAATTTCACTGTCCTAAAAATTCTCTGTGCTCTATTCATCTGCTTGAAAATATAGTATTTATTAATTTTTAAAAAATATATGTACTTTAAAAAACTGCACACATAAAAATATTTAAATATTTAATCCATGTCCTCCATTAAGATAATTTCCAATGTAGTTCTTCTACAGACCATTTCTGATCCAGAAAGTACAGTCAGCCCTCCAAATTGGTGGGTTCTACATCCACAGATTCAACCAACAGTGGATGGGAAATGTTTTGTAAAAAAAAAAAATTCCAGAAAGTTCCAAAAAGCAAAACTTGAATTTTCCATTCCTTGGCAATACATAGCATTTACAACTATTTATATAGCATTTACATTGTATTAGATACTATAAGTAATCTTTAAATGATTTAAAGCATACAGGAGGAGGTTATATACAACTAAAATATGCCATTTTATGTAAGGGACTTGAGCATCTGCGGATTTTGGTATGCTTGGGTGTCCTGACACCAATCTCCCTCAGATACTGAAGGACAACTGTATAACTTAATTTCTGGGATAATTTTTAATTTCACCATAACTTCTTTCAAAAGCAATATATATCGGGCTTCCCTGGTGGCGCAGTGGTTAGGAGTCCGCCTGCCGATGCAGGGGACACGGGTTTGTGTCCCGGTCGAGGAAGATCCCACATGCCGCGGAGCGGCTGGGCCCGTGAGCCATGGCCGCTGGGCCTGCACATCCGGAGCCGGAGCCTGTGCCTGTGCTCCGCAACAGGAGAGGCCACAACAGTGAGAGGCCCGCGTACCGCAAAAAACAAACAAAAAAATGCAATATATATCTACACTAGAATTTCAGAAATGTGTTAATTTTCAGATTCTTGGTGCTTTAGCCAGCATTAGAATCTTAATACATTAACTTTTTCTTTTTTTAGGCCACACCACGCAGCTTCTGGGATCTTTTTTTTTTTTTTAATTTATTTTTGGCTGTGTTGGGACTTCATTGCTGTGAATGGGCTTTCTCTAGTTGCGGCGAGCAGGGGCTACTCTTTGTTGTGGTGTGCGGGCTACTCACTGTGGTGGCTTCTCTTTTCGTGGACCATGGGCTCTAGGCATGTGGGCTTCAGTAGTTGTGGCACACAGGCTCAGGAGTTGTGGCTTGTGGGCTCTAGAGTGCAGGCTCAGTAGTTGTGGCGCACAGGCTTAGTTGCTCTGCGGCATGTGGGATCTTCCCCAACCAGGGGAAGTCCTGGTTGAACCCGTGTCCCCTGCATTGGCAGACGGACTCTCCACCACTACACCACCAGGGAAGTCCCAGCTTGTGGGATCTTAGTTCCCCAACCAGGGATTGAACCCGAGCCACGGCAATGAAAGCACTAAGTCCTAACTACTGGACTGCCAGAGAACTCCCTACACTAACATTTTAGATTTGACACGTAACAAGCAGTGTTAAAATAAATGCTTACAGAAAATCATTCATTGCCCAGTAGTTATATGAGAAATACATGAGAAAAACCATATGACTAAATTATGTAAATACGGAAAAATTATTTAAAATAAAAATGAAAAATTTTAGAATTAAAAGGAACAAGAGAGAACACAGTTCTCCTCCATCCATTCTGAGAAAGGCACGAACTACTTATTTACAAAAATGATCTCCATACTTGGTCCTTGCCTACATTTCTAGTTTCATCTTCTGTTGCTTCCCACCAAACTCATTGTTTCAGCTGTTTAGAAATTCAGCACTTTTTATTAACTCACTAAGCCCTTTTATAATTCGGTGTCTCTGAACATATATATTTTCAGTCTGAAATTCACCAGGATGCATCCACACTTAGCAAATTCCTATTCATCTTTTATCATACCGTTTCGATTATAATCACCTATAAACTAATTAATTTAAGAAAAGTTTGACCATATGACTGTTGGATAATTCTAAGCATAAAAACAACTGCAAAGAAATCTTGAACTTTATTTAGTAGGTAGTCAGTTGTTGTATTACTGGTGTAATAATTATATTTTGTGTACTGTAGGATACAGCATATGAATAAATATAACTGATATTGGGGACCAGAGTTATACTGTGGGAGAAGGGAGATACAAATATGGACTAAAGGAAGATGAGTAAGAACCCTGTAGTGCTGGATTTGAATTGGAGGTATCAGTATGAATTTGTTTTTAAAAAATAAAAAAGGTATTGGGACTTGCCTGGTGGTACAGTGGTTAAGAATCCGCCTGCCGGGCTTCCCTGGTGGCGTAGTGGTTGAGAGTCCGCCTGCCGACGCAAGGGACGCGGGTTCGTGCCCTGGTCTGGGAAGATCCCACATGCCGCCGAGCGGCTGGGCCTGTGAGCCATGGCCGCTGAGCCTGCGCGTCCGGAGCCTGTGCTCCGCAACGGGAGAGGCCACAACAGTGAGAGGCCCGCGTACCGCAAAAAAAAAAAAAAAAAGAATCCGCCTGCCAATGCAGGGCAGACAGTTTCGATCCCTGGTCCAGAGAGACCCCACATGCCTTGGAACAACTAAGCCCGTGTGCCACAAATACCGGGCCTGCGCTCTAGAGCCCATGAGCCACAACTACTGAGCCCATGCGCCACAACTACTGAAGCCCGCACGCCCTAGAGCCCATGCTCCACAACAAGCCACCACAATGAGAAGCCTGCGCACCGCAATAAAGAGTAGCCCCTTCTCGTCGCAACTAGAGACAGGCCACGCGCAGCAACGAAGACCCAATGCAGCCAAAAAGTAAATAAAATTAAAATAAATAAATAAATAAATAAAGGTATTCCCTGGTTCTATCCACTGAAAGGACCAATGCATAATGACAAGCAATAGCAGTGAGCACATCTATACCCAGACTTTGGTTTTAAAATTCCACTCTCCATGAAAAAAAGCAGTTCTTGGGCTCTTGGAAAAAAGGTTGATTCCAGGTCTGGAGCAAGAAAAATACAAGGTAAGGCTGGGCATCATATTATGTTTAAGTTAAGGAAGTGTTCAAAGACTAAAGAGTCATGAGAAAGGACACAGGAGCCAGCCACTGGTCAAATCAATTTTAGCATCAAAAGGAATACTAATGTATTTAATTATTACACATAAAATAAAAAAGAATGCCAGGTAACAAATACAGAAGGAGCATTAGAATTTTCAGAAGTGTCACCCTTTTTTGTAGTTCCCAATGTAATAAATATACAGGTAAGGATCATTAGTGGATGCTAACAACAGGGGTGGAAGGTCGTTGACATATCCATAATGTCTCAAAGTATCATCCTGCAGATCATGTACTAATTATAAAGAGGAAAGTAAACCTTTGCAATGGAGTGATATGGCTATCACCACCTTAACCAAGTGATAAAACTTAGCATCACCAATAGTGGGACACCTGATATTACATGCCTCATGAGGTGATGTCATGTAAAGTTCATCTCATTATAGATGGTAATGTGGTAAATACAGATGAAGCATATGAATATTCGCTGTACTATTCTTTTAAGTAACCTACAGATTTGAAAATTTCAAAATAAAAACTTGAGGAAAAAAATCTCAGTTCAGATATATCTTACTGGAAGGTTTTTTTTTTACTTTTCCAGTGGAATTATTTTTTCTATTTTCAGTATTCCCACAGGACCCTTTATATTTCTATTTAAGCACTTAACAAATTTGTAACGGCCTGTTTATAGGTCTGACCTTTTCCCTAAACTCTGCAGAACTGGTCTCATCTTCCTTCCCAGAACTTGGCTCTTTATCTGGCACCTACCAGGTATTCAGTGTTTGTTGTATGAATGAGATAACTGATATGCCAAAGTGACAGGCCAAAACTGAAATCCAAGCATTGTCTATATCAAATTGTGCCTCAAATTTAATCCAATCAATCAAGCAGGAAATCTACCTAACCTACCAAACCTGTCTCATTATAATAGATACATCAGCAAATTGACTTAAAAACAAAGCATACAGCCCTCAAGGAGCCTCACCTTTAAGTTACTACAAGCATACTTTCATTTTAAATTCTTTCATTGCTTCAACTCAAGGAAATTAGGGAAGATGCATACCTGTTCTATATCCTTTGAATTGGAGGTCTGGTTTTCTCCCGTGACTCCAGGCTGCTCATTTTCCCATGGTAATTTATTTTTTCCTTTTCCTGCACTTAGTACCCTTCGAGTACAGATAGTTGGACTATAAGATCCATAAATTTGCATGCTATCACTTGTGTGGTCACCACAGTGACAGTGTGCACTCTGAGTTCTGTTACCCGCCAAAAGCCAGTCTGTATCTGCTCCATGTGCCAAATGGCTTGATCTACCCTGGGCAGATGATGGCATGAGTACTGCATACTCCACAAATCCCTGTTCTGTTAACTTTGGGAGGGTTTTCCTAGCCAATCTGGCCTGCACAGCATTCATCACTCCATCTCCGTTATCTTGCAGCTCAACAGTATCCACAGCTTTGAAAAGGATGCTGGTTTTACCTGAGCCCATTGATGATGCCAACACAGCAAAGGCTTCAAGAGCTGCTTGGCGTACCCTGCGTTTGCTATCTACAAGAGCTGGAGCAAGATCAAAAGACAGTTTGGATAAGTCAAAATCCTCACTGGGATAGGTCAGGAGGGAGCAGATGCAAATGTTCACCACTTCCTCTCTCACTCTGGAATGCTTATGTTTGAGATGTTCCAGGAGTAAGCAAAGCACCTGTTGAGGACCTACTTCCTTCATTAGCTTGAGGAAGATTTGCATGTATTCTTGTTTGATCACCAACTTGTTGTCTGTCAGCACTTTGACAGAAGCTGCTATAACTGGTCCCAAGAACTGTTGTACCTGCTCTCCAAGACGAACAACCAGTAAACGCAGGACTTGAAGTGTGCCATGGACCACTTTGAAGTTAGAATCGTCTAACAAATTATACATCAAACTAATGAAACCGACGAGGCTAGAATGAGAGGTGGAACTAGGGTTAAAGCGTCCCATCACCTGTTTTAGCTCCTCAATAGCCTGAGTCCGGTTCTTATAGTCTTCCTGATCTAACAACCTTGAATGCAGCTCCTGAGGAATAATCCCAAATTTAAGGTTGCTGTTGGAGAGAGGCACTGCACTGGGAAGGGGATCTTCAGGAAACCCAGAGGCTTCAAGTTCCAAATAATAAGGAACCTGACTTCCAAACTGGGACTCCAGGCGGCGATTGTAGTGTCTCCTCAGGGCAGAAGGCAGGCGAGAGATATATGACTGAAACCTCTCTTGGCCAAGACGTTCCCCAATTTGTTGAAGTGCAGAGAAGGCTGTCTCAGATTCTTCTTCTATCTCCTGACCGCCAAGCTTTCGGGCTAA
The DNA here is from genome assembly GCF_008692025.1 of Phocoena sinus. Taxonomy (NCBI): domain Eukaryota; kingdom Metazoa; phylum Chordata; class Mammalia; order Artiodactyla; family Phocoenidae; genus Phocoena; species Phocoena sinus. The sequence continues at coordinate 123,039,865 of NC_045764.1, read as the reverse complement.
GGATATTATCACCTCGGTAAGATCTAGGCGGAGCAACAAATCCTCAGGAGTAAGCAAGATAGGGAACAGTAGTGCCGTGGAAGCTCTAAGCCGGGCATCGGTACTTTCCAGTCCTTGTTGTATAAGCAGTCTCAGCACCTGTCCAGAACTACGTTTCAGACACACGTGCAGGATCTGCAGCGCATCTTTCCGCAGGGCTGGATTCTCTTCTCGTAAGGAGACAACTAGCTGAGGCAGAAGTGCTAGGCTAAAGGCCTCTTCCAACTGGCCTGCCTCCCCCTGACCCCGAAGAACGTCCGAGAGGAGCTGCAAGCAGAGTCGCTTCTCATCACTACCTCCTTCCACAAGCACTCGGCCCACGGCCCGATACAATGCTTCCTTTCGTCGGGGGAAGCCAAGTCTACCGCCCCGGCGCGGCAAAGCAGCCTGTAAAGCCTGAAAGGCCTCGGAAGGATCCGGCGCGGTCCGGAGTTGTTGAAGGAGCCGAGTCTCCTCTTCATCTCCCCCTGACAAACCACCTCCAGACCCAGACCAATTACTTGAAATTGCCTCTGCGGGCATCAAGAGGGTCGAGGCCAGAGGCGAAGGTGTCGGGGGGCAGGAACCGTGGTCTCCGGCAGCTCCACGGCAGCAGTAGTTTTTCTCGCCTCTCATGGCGCCCCCACCTCATCTATCATCAGTCTCTGGGGCGGGAGGACGACTGCGGCTCTGGAAGCGATAGGCACAGAGGGCTGGAAGGGGCGGCAGCGGGAGCAGCGCGAAGGGCGCAGCCGCCATGAAGGGTCGTCAAGTGGCGGAGCCTGTAGGAAACCATCATCTCCGAAGGGCTCGATGGAGCCCAGCGTTCCTATTCTTCTCCAAGCCTCAAGCTGCAGAGGAGGAAAAAGAACAGCTTAAGCCCCCAGCTCCAGGAGACTGCCTTCGGCAAAATGGCCCCCGTCTGAGCCACAGACCCCGCAGCTGCCTCCGGGCGTAACCAGGGGCACCACGTGACCAAACCGATCGCTTCCATGGTGATGTACCCAGCGCGGGGCCTCTTGACCCGGAAATCAATCTGCCGTGATGAATGCTGGGTCATGTAGTCCACACCGGAAGATCGGACTAGGCAGGAGGCCCCTGGAAAAGGAAGTGAAAACGTTGCGAACGTAATGAGCGAATCTGGAGCGGAGAAGGCGAGGAAGAGAAAAGGCATTAAGGGGAAGTGACGCTCTCCTCGCTCAGGGCGGAAGTTCCCGCCCCACCCGTAAGAACTGGGATTTGACTAAAGGCAAAAGAGGATCTTGCCAGGGTTCCTGTTGTCCACGGCTCCTCCTCCTGTTACTGCGGGCGTGATTCCTGGGACTCAGGTATTTTCCTTTTGCTGTCCTGCGGCGCAGGCTTTGGCAGAGTTCTGCTGGAGTGCCGCTGGTGCTGGAATAAGATGTAAAGAAATGAACGGTAGCAAGCAGGGAGAGAGGCGACAGCTTCTTGTGCAGGGCTCAACCGTTGTAAACGCGTTGCTATCTACAGCCCTAAGTGCGATCCTTTCCGCCTGCCGTCCGCTTACCGGGACGGGAGATCCGGCCCAAGGCCAAGCTCAGAGCTCGCGTACTTTTTTTCAAATCCTGGTATTTTAGGCCTTCACTCTCCTCGCCCTCCCCCGCAACCCCCTTTTCCTACTTCGCTTACCCTCCGGTTTTGGAGGGTTAATGGTTTTCTGTCAGTGGTTTTCTGTCATTTTTCCTTATCCTTATCACTTTAAGCTCTCTTTGAAAACGTACTTGATCTGGAGATAAATCTGTTTTTCCTTGTAGCTAACTTTCTTTCCCTCATAGGTTCTCAAAGTCTAATGCAGTTCCTCTGTGGGACTCACCCCTTCCCCTCTCCCGTTCCCTCCGCAGCCCCAGCCTCCCTGCAGGATCCTCCCGCGTCTCTGCAGCCTTTCAGTATCCTGGAAACCGAGATTGCAAAGAATTTCAGTTGCTGTTGAAGTTCTTGGCATCACGGTCCTAAGAGAATTCTGCCCTGTAGATTTAGAGTTGATAATAGACGTTTCTTTGTTTTAGGCGAACTGTGAATTTGGTGAGCATTTTTTCCTTCTTGTAATTAAACTTAAGCGGAAACAGTTGAAGAGCTGGAATGCCTGGTGTGAGGCTGAGTTCTTTGGAGTGTGGAAGAAAATATTTTGGGGAAGGAATAATACAGTTGCTTTTGAATGACCCAGTGAGAAATGTCTGTTATCATTTGAAGTCCACAATTTATGCACTTAAAATGCAAGTGTTCCTACCCTGTTCTGTACCACATGTCTCTTAAATACTTTTTTAAGTCTTAGCATACCAAACCTCTTTATAAATAATTTTTGCTGGATAATGGAAGTTCAAAAATAACTTCTGGGTGTTGTCTTAAAGCACAATTTGATTATTAGAGGTTTCTTTTCTTTTTCCCCTTTCTTTTGGGAGTAGAGTAAATGTAAATGGGGCTTGTGTAAACATGCATCCTTCTGTTTTGGTTTAAGTTCTAGGTTGTTACTTTGATTTTAATTAGTCATTTTGGTGTTTAAATGAATCTGCCTAAATTTGGTTTAACTAAAAAGAAAAAAAAATTTTTTTTTTAATTTTAGAGGCAGGGTAAGGGCAGGGGAGTGAAAACCAAGAGATGATTTTAGAAGTTGTCAATGAGAAGGAATGTCTAGTTCTCATATTTCCAACGTAAAAAGTTCAAATTTATACTTTTACTCATGTATGCTCAGACTTCAGGAACTCAATTCAGACTTAACTAAAAGAATGATGTACCCATCAGAATGTACACATTAGAATGCCAGTTTATGTTGGAATAGAAGATAACCCTTTCCAGTAATCAGAATTTTTTGGTTGAAAATCCAGTGCACTCTTTCCTGTATGCAAGAACTTGGGAAGTTGTGTGGTAATCGTGGAACAAAGAAAGTGAACTTGGAAAGTCCTGAATTATATATCATCATCAAAATTATGGTAGAAGCTTAAGAATTACCCCTTCTCTCTATAAAGAATACTTTTACAAGGGGCTTGGATACTTAAATCAACTAGTTATACCCTTTTCCTTGGAACAAAGCACGGTGAGTTTTCATTTTGACCCCTTTTCTCAGGGCCCTGTAGATCACTATGTTATAGATTGCAGTCTATTTTATATCTGTTACCTTTAATTTCCTTGATGAAGACTTGGAAGATGCATTAGTCTTCATGGTGGATGGGACCAGGAAATGGGACCTTATCAGCATCCCATATATTACTATCTTTAAGAGTTATTTTGTGGAAAATAAATCTCATCCAATTAATGTATATTCTGTTTATTTCTATTATGAAGCAGATTTTAAAAAAATCTTATTCTTGAATTCTAGGAATTGTGTACTGACTAGAAAAGTCTTTTATATTTAACTATATAGAGAGGTAGGATAAAAATTTTTAAATCAAATTCCAGAACAGTGGAATACACTATTAGGTGTATTAATAGTACACCTCTGAAAGTTGAAAGGGAGTAATTAAGAATACATTGAAAATAGCAAATTCAGATAAAAGAAATTAAAATAATAATTTCAAGATAATTTCAGTAAGTTCAAGAAAGTTTACTTAAATTAATGGATTAGTTAGTTAAATTAAGGAATGTTTCTGATACATACCTTAATTTTTTGAGCTGAAGTTAAGGTAAACAATTGCCCTAAAAGCATCCTTTATTTCCACAGTCAGAATAAAATATTAATTGGTTGGATGAACCACTATAGTTTTTTCCTTGTTCTTACTCAGATTTTACAGACATCCAGGAATATTGGAAACCAGTTTGAATTCTGTAAACTGTTAAGAATTTTGTATAGTTTAAGAAATTACTGTGAAGAATTGCTGTGGAAATGAAAGGTGCTATTAACATTAACAAGTAATTATAATTACACTATTATTTGAGTGTTTGCTGCGTGCCATACACTTTGCTGGGTACTTAATGAATATTAACTCATTGAATCCTCACAACAATTTTTTGAGGTTACATCATCTACATTTGTACTGTGGCACATTTTGTGGGTGTTTGCATCAGAAAGTAATTACTCAAATGAGTCAATTTAGCTATTTGCTTAGAGCTTTGGAAAACTTTTGGTGGGGGAGAGTGTTGAAACTATAGGATAAAATTAGATTTTTCCATCATTAATCACTCATATCTATTATTATGTATTATTTGATTATATGTATTTTAATCTTCGTCTTTGGGTTTATTTTCTGAACCCTTTTGGTTTCTTGTTTGAGTCACAACTTTAATCAGGTTAAGAAATTATAGCTTATTTTTATACATGTAGGATTAAACAGTTTTTCTTGATGTGTATCAGTTTTATATTTCATTTACTTAGGTTTATGCTCCAAATCCATTGTGCATTTCTGAGTCAAAATGCTACTTTTAAACAAAAAAAATTTTTGGTTGCATTTTAAGCACTAATCTGTTTGTTAACAGGATTTCACATTTTTTCTAACCAGTTTTTCAGTAGATGGTTTAATTATGTAACTTAGAGCTTTTAGTGGATGTAGTAATGGCTTTGGGGACTTGCTTTCTTCTGTGTTATTTTGGATACTATGATATAATGACTGGTATTATAACAGGCTTCTAATTTTACTTTTGTTTCTCTAGATATAATGAAAGTCAATCTCAGAGAAAAGGAAAATATGCCAACTTGTTCCATAGGCTCACTGTCAATATTATTATGCCATCATTAGTTGAATTCTTCTGTGAGGAAAATTGAACTGTGGGAAAGAAATTTAAACAATGCTTATTTCTCTTGACCATTTATTTGCTCTCTTTGTAGCAGATAATTGCCTCCCAGCTGATTTCAGCACCACTGTTTTGTAGCTTAGGTGTCAATTAAGTATACTAACTCACAACTTGACCTTTAATAGCTTGATTTCAGAATCTAAAATTGTGAAGCTGCTGTAGACTATGGAATGTTTGATTTTATTTTAAACTTATCTAATGTTATCTTTATATTGTGGATATTTATGTAATAATGTGATTAGAAGTGAAGTACAATGCTATTACCTTTTTAAAACTTTTCAAATGGATACCATTTATTCAATTTTGACTAATCAATCCAGTTACCTGGATTTAGAGTACTCCTAAGTATTTGTTTTATGGTACCAAAATTAAAAACAAAAAAGTATGGCAGGGATGTGGGGGAAGAAGAATCAATCCTACTATTATATAAATAACAGAAGGGAATGATTGTTCCATGGACCTCTCTTTATTTCATTTTAAAGCTCTGATGTATTCTTGTATCTGATCGACATAGTGTGTGTGTGTGTGTGTGTGTGTATTTTATATATATGTATATGATCTGTCCTTTTTGGGTTTCTGTTCTGTACCTTTCTAGTTTCTTGTTTGAGTTAAAACTTGAATAAGATTAAGAAATTATGAGTTTTGGGGCTTCACTGGTGGCGCAGTGGTTGAGAGTCCGCCTGTCGATGCAGGGGACACGGGTTCGTGCCCCGGTCCGGGAAGATCTCACATGCCGCGGAGCGGCTGTGCCCGTGAGCCATGGCCGCTGAGCCTGCGCGTCCGGAGCCTGTGCTCCGCAACGGGAGAGGCCACAACAGTGAGAGGCCCGCGTACCGCAAAAAAATAAAAAATAAAAGAAATTATGAGTTTATAAGTGAGGCAGTATAACATAGTATTTAAGAACTCTGGAGACAGAGTGCAAAGGTTTAAATCTTGCCTTGGGCTTAATTTCTCTGTGCCTCAGATTTCTTCATCTGTTATATGGGGATAATAATAATAACGGTGCCTATCTCATGGTGTTACTCTGAGGATGAATGGAGTTAATACATGTAAAAAGCTTAGAACAGTAGCTGGTACATTATGGCAATCAAAGATATTCTAGATGCTCTTTATAGAATAATTTAGTCTTATCAGGAATAGCAACAATTATAAATTGGTTCAGTAAATATTTTAAGCAGGTCAACACTGATCAGCATTGTAATTTTTTTTAATGTAATATGTAAAGAACATTGTTCTAAGGTTAAGAAAACATTATAGTCCCAGTAACGTCTTAACTAATTGTGTGATCTTGTTAATTCATCTAAACTCTCTGAACTTCAGGTTCTTCATCTGTAAGTCTTATGTGAAGTTTAGTGCCATATATTTTTTTCTTTATTTCTTTTTTCCTGTACAAAATCTCATAAACATGCAATTGTAGAATAATGTAATGAACCCTTATGTACCTGTCACCCAGCTTCAGCAGGTATCAACTCATGGCATCATATCCATTTCTGTCCAATCCCTCATCCTATATTAATTTGAAGCCAGTCCCTGACATCATTTTATCTACCAATATTTCAGTATGTATTTGTAAAAGATAAAAACTCTTAAAAACAAAGCTATGGTATTACTGTTCAACAACAAAGAATGAAATAACAGTGATTAGTTAATATAATCAATAATACAGTCAGGGTACAAAATTCCCAGTTGTCTCCTAAATGTTGTGTGTATGTATATGATATGTGTGTGCATGCACCTGTATGAATCACAGGTTGTATTTGGTTGATAATGTCTTTTAAGTTTATAGTAATCTGTAGGTTCATTTTCATCCTATTTCTTTCCATTTATTTGTTGAAGCCGTTATTTATGCCATAAAATTTCTCACAGTCAGGATGTTTTTGCTGATTGCATCCTTCTGTTACAGTTTAACATGCTTTTTCTGTTTTCTTTATTTCTTATAAATTAATAGTTGGATCTAGTTTGTTGACTACATGTTTGATTTTGGGGTGTGTGTGTGTGTGGTGAGTGGGAGTATGCAAAAGTATTTATAGGTGGTATTATGATCTTCCATCAGAAGACCCTGATGTCTGGTTGTCTCTGTTTTTGTGACATTAGCAGCTGTTTATAATCAATGCCTACCTCTATTAATTCATTAAGATTGTAAAATGGTGATACTCTACCATTCCTTCTTTAATAACTGGAGTACTTTTATAAAGAAAAACTTATCCTCATCTATTTGGTAACCCAGTGGTACATTTGTTATAGGAAAGGCATGATAAATGCTTGATTCTTTCCCTTTATTTGCTAGGTTTCAAATAATGAGTTGATTCATTAGCATCCTCCAGTGGTGATCACTTTTTTAAAAATTATCGTAATTTTATTATCATTATGAACTCATGGATTTAAGCATGTCTGCTGTGTTTTAATCAATTGCAGTTACTATGATTGATGATCAGTTTGTCCCATCTCTTTGACTAATGAGAAGCCTATTCAGTTTGGCTCCTAAGTTTTTTTATGACCTTAGACATCATTGATAGCTTTATTGCTACCTAGTATGTAAAGATTCCAAATTTATGGTGACATTTTCTGCCGCAGGTCTGGAATCAGCCATTTTTCCAAGGAGTTCTGTTCCCTTGGAGGGAAACAATATTTAGGGACCACATCTGGTGCTAGGAGGAGTGCTCTTTGCTACTGGGTTGGTTGTAATTTCTAGCCCTTTTCAGTAGAGCTAGGAAATACAATTTTTTTCTTAAGGTACATTTTATACATTTGTATATCTCATATATTTCATATGTATATACATGTGTATTAGTGTATATAATGTTGTTTCTATATATATTCTAATATTTTAATTCAAAATCAGACTACCAGGTTTATATTTAATGTCTCAGTCTTACATCTTTCTCTTCTCCCATATTGAGAATCCCAGATCACAAATGACTCTAGGGATGATAGAATTAGAAATGTCATGTAATTATGCATTGTGGCAATGCACAGTAACAGTTTCAGAATACAAATAACACTCTCACCAACAATGTGATTACTGAAAGTGGTGTAAAAATTTTTAGGGCATACCCCACTAGGGATGGACTATCAAATTACTGTTTTAAGGTTATTTGGAATGGTATGGTTAGGCTACTAACTAGATGAACATTGGGTTCCTTTGCTTCCTTTTATTTTCAAGTTTCTTATGGATTGTGTTTTTAAGGTTTAATTTTGCTTTATAATTGTGTAAAATAATTCCCTAATTCCACAGTCAAATCAATAAATGGGATATATTCAAAGATGTGTAGCTTCTATCTCTATCCTCTCCACTCTTTTCTCTCCCTTCTCTGTTAGGTAACCTTTTAAAAAATATACCATGTAATATTTCCTTTTTTTAAAAAAAAAAGTAAGTGAGTATGTATATTTGTAACCTCCCCTTTCTTAGATAAATAGTGACATACTATACACACATTTCTCTTCCTTGCTTGGATCAGGGAGATCCTGCAGAGTTGTATATGCAGAGATTCCTCATTTCTATTCACAGCTGCATAGTACTCCATTGTGTGGATGTGCCATAGTTTTTTTCAGCCATTCTTTGGTTGGTGGGCATTAGAGTTGTAAAATTCTTGGTCAGTTGCCTCTTGGTCTCTCAAATATGAAAGTACAAAAGCGTAAGGTATTATTCTTTAGCTTGTACAAATAGACCTACAATTATTACCTTATGCATTTGTCTTTATATATTTTTTGCCAGTGTATTTTTTGGATAAATTTTTAGAAGTAGGATTGTTGGATCAAAGGGTAAATGCAAATGCAATTTTGCTAAACTTACCAAATTTATCTCCAGAGGTCCGTATCATTCAGCATTTCCACAAGGATGTATGAGTGTGCCTCTTTCTTGTGGCCTCACCGAGAGTATATTGTCAGGAGAGAATTGTTAACTCCATATAGTTTTAATTCATTTGATTATAACTGAAGTTGAGTGATTTTTCATATACTTAAGAACCATTTGTATTTTTTAACCATCTGTTCATTTCTTCAGCCTAATTTTTCTATAGGGCTAGAGTATTTTAGGAATGTTTTATTTATTGCTGATACATCTTTTATATATATTGTAATTTTTTTCTCAGTCTCATTTATATTTTGTTCTTTGCTTATGATTTTTTTAGCTATTCAAAGTTTTTTAATGTAATTGATTTGATCTACTTTTTAACTTATTGCCCCTGGGTTTTGTACCATAGTTAGGAAACTGTTCTCTAATCTCAAGTTATAGAGGAATTCACTCCATTTTATTCTAATACTTGTATAATTCCATTTTTTACATTTATACCTTTGATCCATAAGGAATTTATGCTGGCATAGATATGTGGAAGGGATCTGATTTTATCTATTTTCCTGAGGCTCAGTTATCCCAACATGTTTATTTAAAAGTCCCTCTTTTCCTCACTGATTTTGAGATGCTGCCTTTATCATAAACTAAATTTGCATATATTAAATTATCTATTTCTGTATTTTCTATTTTTCACCATTGATTTGTTTCTCCAAACCAAACATTCTATTTAATCCACAACAAATTTTACAGATGAGAAAGTTCAAGTTTAGAATAAGTAATTTGCCCAAAGTCTACAGCTATTAAGTAGTCAAATGTTGACTTAAACCCACTAATCTCTCTGGCCCTGAAATTCACACTTTTCCTCACTGTTCTTTCCTGTTTTCTATGGTACTTGTTCTTCATTCTGCACAAGGTTGTTATTGAGGTAAATGAAACTGCCACTGTAAAACTGACAAAGGTTAGGTTTTGAAGATTAGGAATTATTGCTTCTGTGAGTTATCTTTAGCCATTTACGGGTAAATAACTAAGAACCAAGTATAGTCACAGTTGTAATTCATAATTTTGAAGGAGTAACAGTTATAATTTGCTATAATTTTTAAGCAGTTAACACTTGTGCTGGAAATATTTTAACCGATTCTCAAACATTAGCATGCATAAAAATACTAATGCATTCTTAAAACACAGATTGCTGCCCCTTCCTTAGTTTCTGATTCCTTAGATGTGTGGTTGAGCTCTAGAATTTGCATTTCTAGCAGGTCCTAGGTGATGCTGATGCTGTTGGTGCAAGGATCGTATTTGGAGAACCATTGTTTTAAAGCTCTCTCTTTTTAAAGTTCTGTTAATTTCTCTTAAGTCAGATTTCTGGAGAGAGAAAAGGAGTCAAATTTAAAATGTTAAGAATGATGTTATGGCAAACCTCCAATGTAATTCATTTTAAGTTCCCTATATTTACCTTGCCCTTTTAAAGTTCTTAGTTCAAATTGTTTTGGTTACATGTTAAGAGTATAATCTCTTAAACTTTATTCTCAATACTTCTTAAAGGGATTAAACATCATGTCATTTGAATCCAGTACAATGATAGAAGTATGTGTCGGTTTTCTTTTATGAAGTCATCTTTACCAGTATCCTTCTTGAGTGGTTTTTAAACCTTTGATCATTTTTATTATTTTGGGGGGTAATAGGAAAGTGAGATAAAGGAAAACTACTACAGAGGGTATAAGTGTAGGGGAATAGCTTCATCCTGGCATTCTGGTGACATTGCATGTGTCCACATAGGCAAAAGCTTGGACTGTGGCTGAAGCTTATCTGAGTCTTGGAACACCTTGCGATTCTCCTGGAACATGAGAGAATGGATGGTCTTTAAGGAGCTGCTGCAAGGCCATCTCTGACCTACCTCTCTGTCACCCCTGGGAGTCTGCCGTGAGACAGTTTCTCTTTACCTCCCTGGTGTGATGAGGTATGGGACTTTCGTGTCCCGCTGCCCCGCAGAATAGAGCTCCAGAATATAAAACTACTGCTGCTGTAGTTTGGGTTCTTCACAACTTGTATTGCTGCCGTCCAGCCCCTTTTGTTTCTGTGTTGTCCTTTTTAGTATGTGGGACAAGGATCCAGGGAGCTTAGTCTTCTTTCACTGTCTGTAAGTAATAAACTGTTTAAAAGTGGCTCGCTGTATCTTTTCTGGTCAAATTAGTCAGGTTTTGGCCTTGCCCTGTTTGTATTTATTCATTTGACAGTAAGTAAGCTTTGTTCCATTTTTGGTGAGTGTGGAAGGGAGTCACATGGGTTTAGCTGGCAAAAACCGAGTCTTCTTAAGGAAGATAATGATAATAATAAATAGCACCTAATGGTTATTGAGTGCTATGTGTACTATTTTGTCTGTGCTTTACAGATGAGAAAACTGAGACTTTAAGACCACTTTCCCAAGGTCATATAGCTATTAAATAGTACAAACAATATTGTAACCCTAGGCACCTGATTCCAGAGCCCAGTCTCTTAAAATTATACCATCCTGCATATCTGGATATGTGTCATATATACACACAAACATATGTTCTTTTATGTGTTGCATGTGTACATATATATGTGTGTGTATGTATATTTACAAATCAATATCGTAGTATGCTTTTATATCATGTTGATGGTAATTTACCAGTCTTGAATTGGATATACAAAATTAGTATAAAGATCTATTACTGTATGATTTCTATTTATACTAAAAATGAATCTAACCAATAACTCATTAACTTGATTTGAGAATCAACAATTCTTCAATACTTTGTGTGGTCCAAGATGTCCACTGACATCTTGTACAAAGATGGTACCTTGTACAAAGTAGATTTCTTACCCAGTAGTAAGAGATGGTACAACATAGAAAGCAAAATACCTCTTAAGCAAACAATGTAAAAAAAATCACTAGTAATAAGATAACTTATTAATGAATAAGATATTTATCACGAGCTTACTGATAGGCACTATTCTAAGCACTTTATATGCATAAATGCATTTAATCCTCAAAACAATCCTATATTATTGTATTATTACTGAGTAAGTTTCACCCTTTGGTTTTTCACATAACTCTCAGATTTCCTTTTTTTTTTTTTTTTGACTCAACACCCATAAGATGTCTTGAATTTCTTCTCTTCATCAGGCCTTTTACTTTGTTTAGATCCCTTTTAAAGGATGGTACTCCAAATCTGTATTCCAGATGTGGTCTGACATTTGCAGAGCCAAGTGGAATGTCTCCTCTCTAGTTCTGTATATTATAGTTCTATTAACGCACCTTAAACCTCCATAAGATTAGTGTGCTAAAGTATTACTAAAATTAAAATCCCTAAACCCTTTAAACACATCCTACAGATGAGTCTTTTCTCTCTTTTACTGTACTTGTATAGTTGTTTTGGAATCCACTATAGAATCTTAACATTTATCCCTCTTAAATTTCTTCTTATTAGGTGTCAGGTCTTTTGGGATCCATGTTTTGTTAGCTGATGTATTTGCTGTCCTCTGCAGCTTCATATCATCTGCAAAGCTGAAGAGCCTGCCTGCAGTATCTTCATCTAGGCCTTATGATATACCATCAGAAACCTCCCTCCAGGTGGACCTCATTTCATTAAGTAGTATATACTCTGGTGTGGTTGTCCAACCACTTGCTAATTTAGTTAACTGAACTAGCTTATATTTTTTGGTTTTGTTCTCAAAATCATAAAAGCATTATAAAATTCTTTACAAGTATCTAGTTAAACATTGTATATTTTTCTGATCTGCAAGTCTTCTAAATACATCAGAAAAAAAAAAGATTAATCTGTGACACGTCTTCTTGTTAACTCATGCATCCTAGTCTTAGAGATCACTACATCCTCTTCTAAGTATTCACATATCAAACCTTTGATCGTTTGTTTTAAAGTGTTATCTGAAATTAACATTAACCTTACCAAAATGTTAGTAGAAATTACACTCTTAGTTTTGAAAATAGTCTCCTGTCTTGTGTTACTGGCAATGATTCAGGGATCTCATTCACAGGTTCTTTTAAATATCTTGGAACATAATTGTTTGGTCTGGGAGAGATGTGAACTTATAAGGTAGCTAGGTCTCCTTTTTTTTAAATTTACTTTTTTAAAAGACTATTTTTTTTGAGCAGTTTTAGGTTCACAGCAAAATTAAGAGGAAGGTACAGAGGTTTCCCATTTACACCCTTCCCCAACACATGTGTACCTTCCCCCATTATCAACGTCCACCACCACGGTGGTGTATTTGTTACAATTGATGAACTTATATTGACATGTCATTATCACCCAAAGTCCATAATTTACCATAAGGTTCACTTTTGGTGTTCTGTATTTTGTGGGTTAGGACAAATATATAATGATACATATCTACCATTATAATATCATATAGATTAATTTCACTGTCCTAAAGATCCTGAGTGCTTTGCCTATTCATCCTCCGTCCCCCTTAACTCCTAGCAACCATTGATATTTTTACAGTCTCCATAGTTTTGCCTTTTCCAGAATGTCATATAATTGGAATCTTGCGGTATATAGCCTTTTCTGATTGGCTTCTTTTACTTGGTAAGACATTTTCTCCATGTCTTTTCATAGCTTGACAGCTCATTTCTTTTAGCGCTGAATAATATTTCATGGTCTTGTTGTACCATAGTTTATTGATTCATCTACTGAAGGACGTCTTGGTTGCTTCCAAGTGTTGGCACTTCAGAGTAAAGCTGCAGTAAACATCCATGTGCAGGTTTTTGTGTGGACATAAGTTTTCAATTCATTTGGGTAAATACCAAGGAAGGCGATTGCAGGATTGTATGGTAAGAGTATGTTTAGTTTTATAAGAAGCTAACAAAGTGTCTTCCAAAGTGGCTGTACAATTTTGCATTCCCACGGCCATGAATGAAAGCTCCTTTTGCCCTACATTCTGTCCAACATTTGGTGTTCTCAGTATTATTGGTTTTGACCATTCTAATAGGTGTGTGGTAGTATGTCGTTGTTTTAATATGCATTTCCCTCATGACACATGATCTTGAATATCTTTTCATCTGCTTACTTACCATCTGTATCTTCTCTGGTGAGATATCTGTTAAGGTCTTTAATCCATTTTTTAATCAGATTGTTACTTTTCTTGTTTAATTTTAAAATTTCTTTGTTTATTTTGAATAACAGTTCTTTATCAGTTGTGGGTTTTTGCAGATATTTTCTCCCAGTGTGTGGCTTGTCTTCTCATTCTCCTGACGTTGTTTTTCCCAAAGTAGAAGCTTTTGTGTGGTTTTTTGTTTTGTTTTGTTTTGTTTTGTTTTATAGAGACATCCAACTTATTCTTTCTTGTGTGGATTGTACCTTTGGTGTCTTATCTAAAAAAAAAATCATTGCCATACCCAAGGTCATCTAGAATTTACTCCTGCATTATCGTCTAAGTGTTTTATGGTTTTGCATTTTACATTTAGGTTTGTGATCCATTTTGAGTTAATTTTTGTGAAGGATATAAGTAAGGTCTGTGTCTAGATTGATTTATTACTTTACATTCCAGCACCATTTATTGAAAAGACTATCTTTTCTCCATCATATTACTTTTCCTGCTTTGTTAAAGATCAGTTGACTGTATTTATGCGGGTCTGTTCCTAGACTCTCTATTCAGTTCCATTGGTCTATTTGTCTGTGTTTCACCAGTGCCGCACCATCTTGGTTACTACAGCTTTATAATGATGCTTGAATTTGGGTAGTGTCAGTTGTTCAACTTTATTCTTCTTTTTCAATATTGAGTTGGCTATTCTGGGTCTTTTGCCTCCCCATAAAAACTTTAGAATCAGTTTGCAACATCCACAAAATAACTTGCTGGAATTTTGATTGGGATTGCATTGAATCTGAAGTGCAAGTCAGGAAGAACTGACATCTTGATAATGTTGAGTCATATTATCCATGAACATGGAATATCTCGCCATTTATTTAGCTAGTTCTTTGATTTCTTTTATTAGAGTTTTATAGTTTTCCTCATATAGATCTCGTACCTAATTTTGTTAGATTTATATCTAAGTATTTCAATTTTTAGGTGTTAATGTAAATGGTTATATGTTTTAAATTTCAAATGCCACTTGTTCATTGCTGGTTTATAGAAAATTGATTGACTTTTGTATATTAACCTTGTATCTTGCAAACTTTCTATAATTGCCTATTAGTTCCACTGTCTTGGGTTTCTTTTTTTTTTTAATTGTTCTGGATTTTCTACCTAGACAGTCATGTCATCTGCCAGCAAAGACAGTTTTGTTTCCTTTCCAATCAGTGTGTCTTGTATTTCCCTTTCTCATCTCATTGTTTTAGCTAGGTGTCATTTTTCATTTCCTTCTCTTATTTTCTGTATCATTCACCTTTCCTGTTTGTTCACTTTTCATCCTGAATAACATCTTCTTGTTGAATCAGACAAATGAGAGTTGAGAGGGGTATGTTTCACAAAACAGCACTTAAAATTAAATTAATTGCATGTAAAGGAATTGAGTACTTAAATGTTTATAGACTTTCAGATGAAGTTAATTTTGAACCAGCCTTTTGAAAATTTGAATTGGATGAAAAGAACACGGGAGAGGAGAAAGTTTATAGGCAAACTCTGGCAAATGTAAGAAAATATTTATATAGAGCTGTAGTAATTACATGAGCTTTATTGGAATAAAAGGTCATTATGGAAAGAATGGGAAATAGTGAAAGTGGGGATCATGAGAAGAGAATGAGACTTAAGTGCTGTAGTCATAGCACTTCAAGTTGTGTGGAACTTTAAACTTTACAGAACAATTTTCATGTAACCTTCTGAGATAGGTGGGAGGTATTCTTATTTTATGGATGAAAAAATTAATACTTAGATTAAGAAATGTACCAATTCCATATAATAGTATATGACCCAGTTAGAACTAAAACTCATTATTATTTCCAAGGTCCCTGTTCTTTGCTGATACTGTTACATTTCTGTTGCCTCACCATAGTACCCTGTACTCATAACTCTTACAGTTTGTTATATGTTCCTGTGCATTATCTAATTTGATCCTCAAAAACCTTGGGAGATATATATAGTTCTGGTATTATTATGATCTCACTTTACAGATAAGGAAAATGAAGATAAGGTAAAGTTAATGATGTAAAGTAGCTAGGACTACTTTCTTAATTCTGTCACTTATTTGCTATATCTACTTGCTTTCCTGTTGTTCATTTTTCTCTTTTCAGTCTAGATGTTAACTTTTTCCATTAAACTGAGGCTAAAAGAAGTTAAACAAGTTTAAGAGGTCAACACTATAGTAAGTAAAAAGAACAGACCCAGATCTAAACATGTACCTTCTGGTTGCTGTTTTCTTACCAATACTCTGTTCTGGAATAAAGTACCTACTGGAAGACCAACAAGTTTCTTGAGACTTGTCTATACCCTGATTGAGAATTATTCTGTTAGATGTGTGCAAGATTAGTTGGAGAGATCAGAAGTGGAGGCTGGTGATATCAGCTATAATGTGGTCATGTTAACAAAATTTGTTAATGGACATAAAATTCAAATGAAACAAGTGTGAAATGATGATGTTCTTAATGAAGATAAAAGTTTTAATATTTGCACTTAAAAATGCATAGGAATGAAGTGCTATACTCTCCCAGTCCTACCAACATTTATATTATTTAGTAATGTTCAGAATTTTTAAGTCTATTGGATAATACTTTTAAAATAGGAACCAAATTTTCTGCTTTTTAAAATTATCCCCATTGCTTGTATTTGAGGTATGAATGAGACAGGAAAGAGTTCATATTGTGTAGATGTCTTATATTCCTTTCATCTATTCTAAGCAACTGCTATGAGCCATTCTGAAGTATCCACGCGTTGATTTCTTATGGCTGCTATAACAAATTACCACAAACTCAGTTGCTTAAAATAACAGAACTTTATTCTGTCACAGTTATGGAGGCCAAAAGTCTGAAATTATTATCACTGGGCTGAAATTAAGGTGTTGGCAGGGCTCTGTGCCCTCTGGAGGTTCTAGGGAAGACTGTGTTCCTTGCCTCTTCCAGCTTCTAGTGGCTGCCAATGTTAATTGGTTTGTGGCTGCATCAGTCCAATCTCTTTCTCTGTGGTCAGATTACCTTCTCTTCTTCTGTCTGTGTCAAATCTCCTTCTGCCTCCTTATAAGGTACATGTGATTGCACTTAGGGCCCAACTAGATAACCCAGGATAATCTCCCCATTTCAAAATCCTTAATCATATCTGCACAGTCTTTTTTTTTTTGCCATAAAAGTACCATTCAAAGTTTCCAGGGATTAGGATGCAGATGTCTTTGGGGGGAACAATTATTCAACCTACCCCAGTCCTTATTGCCTCTCACTTTTTCTTCTTCTTTTCTTTCTAGTCTCTTTTCTTCTTTTCTATTTTTAATCTTGTTCATCTTCCAGAAGCACGGAGTGTGCTTAATATCTATAATAAAGGAGTTGAATGATTGTTAACTTCCCTTCTAACTCTAAAAGCCTCTGTCTAGTATTTAGTATTTAAAAAACAACAAACATGCAGATAAACAACAAATCTCAGTTATTTTGTGCTACCTGTAAAAGTAATCATTTGCAAGATTATTTTGAAATAACTATGCTTTTTGTTTTTCTGTAGATGGACCACACATCCCCGACCTACATGCTTGCTAACTTAACCCACTTACATTCTGAACAACTTCTACAGGGCTTGAATCTTCTTCGTCAACATCACGAGCTCTGTGACATCATTCTTCGAGTAGGTGATGTTAAAATCCATGCTCACAAAGTGGTACTTGCCAGCATCAGCCCATATTTCAAAGCTATGTTTACTGGAAACCTTTCTGAAAAAGAGAACAGTGAGGTTGAGTTTCAGTGCATTGATGAAACTGCTCTCCAGGCCATTGTGGAATATGCCTATACAGGGACTGTTTTTATTTCACAGGACACAGTTGAATCTCTCCTTCCAGCAGCAAACCTACTCCAGATAAAACTTGTCCTGAAGGAATGTTGTGCATTTCTTGAAAGCCAACTTGATCCTGGTAATTGTATTGGAATTTCTCGCTTTGCAGAGACATATGGTTGTCATGACCTTTATTTGGCAGCCACTAAATACATATGCCAGAATTTTGAAGCAGTTTGCCAGACTGAAGAGTTTTTTGAGCTTACGCATGCTGATTTGGATGAAATTGTTTCCAATGACTGTTTGAATGTAGCTACTGAAGAGACTGTTTTTTATGCACTTGAGTCTTGGATCAAGTATGACGTCCAAGAACGCCAGAAATACTTAGCACAGCTACTTAACAGTGTACGATTACCATTGCTGAGTGTTAAGTTTCTCACTAGATTATATGAAGCAAATCATCTTATTCGTGATGATCGCACTTGTAAACATCTTTTGAATGAAGCTCTGAAGTACCACTTTATGCCTGAACACAGACTGTCTCATCAGACAGTCTTGGTGACACGACCTCGCTGTGCTCCCAAAGTACTTTGTGCAGTAGGAGGAAAATCTGGACTGTTTGCCTGTTTGGATAGGTAAATAGAAGGCTTTTAAAGGATTGATGCTAATAGATTTTATACTCTTAAAATTTGCTAATTATATTTTTAAAATAGTTTGATTTTCCTGTTTATTTGCTTCTTTTTGTTGTTTTCTTTTTAAATCACTTACCTGATTATTTTAATCACATTATCGTCCATTCTCTACAACACTCTCAATTTTAAACACCTCTCCTCCCTCCCAGTGCACAAATTTTATCCATCCTGGTTATTCATGAACTTTTCTTCCATTTTATGCCCTTTTTTCCTTTGTGAAATCATTTACATCTTTCTTTATATGAGTCAGACCAGGTCAGAGGGGATTTATTATTGCTAGCTATATCAAAAAATGCTAGAGGAGAGCTAGGAATTTGTGATGAGAGCAGACTGGGACAAGAATATGTTTGAATGAATACAGTTAATCAGAGTAACCACCAAAAAAAAAAAAAAACAGGATATTGATATAAATATCAATTTATTTGCAATTTATAAATATGCAATTTATTTTCTTCAGCGTAAATATGTTTTAGCAACAGTAGTAAAAAGTGCTTTCTTTTCTGATAACTTAGAGTAGGAGTTGTCAGACTTTTTCTATAAAGAACCAAATAGTAAATATTTTAAATTTTGTCGCCGTCATATGGTCTCTGTTGTAACTACCCAAGTCTGCCGTTGTAGTGCGAGAGCAGCCATAGATAATACATAAACAAATGAGCATGGCTGTGTTCCAATAAAACTGTACTTACAAAAGTAGCTGGTGGGCTGAATTTGGCCCATGGCCATCATTGATTTAGAGCATTCTACAAGTAACTTTTTTTGTTTGTTTGTTTAATTTTTATTTTATATTGGAGTATAGTTGATTAACAATGTTGTGTTATACAAATAACTTTTATACATTGAAAATATAGCTGGATGTTACCTTCCTTTTCCCTTAAATGGGATTGCTTTATGAAAACTTTTATGTTTAATTTATTTCTTTAATATTTAATATTCTAAATATTAGAATAAATATTAGAATATTTAACATTCTAAAATATTTTGAAACATTTGGTAGATTGCATTTCTTTCCTTCAATAGGAGGAAACTGTTGATGTTTTATCAATGTCAATTGATATGTCCTTTATCTTTTAAAAAGTCTCAGTGTACATTTTAATTGTGGTCTAAAACTAGTATTGTTGAGATTGGGCTAACAATAGCTTTAAAGTTCCCTTGTGCCCCTCCTTGATGCCACCTCCTTCTCTCCCCCAGAAGTAACCAGTATTCTGAATTTTTAATGTATTATTCCCTTGCTTTTTGTTATAATTTTGCCACATATTATATGTGCCCCAGTATATAGTTAGGTTTTACACATTTTTATGTAAATGCAGTAGTACCATGTATATTCTTCAGAGATGTGTTTTATCATTGAGCAGTAAGTTTATGAAATTGAGATTGCATGAGGAAATAATTCATTTAGTTTCGTTGGCGTATGGTATTATAGTAGATGGACATAATACAACATTTTCTTTCTACTATGAATATGATGACTGAAAATTAATTGAAATGTTTCACATATACAGAAAAGTCCACAAATTCCAAGTGTACAGCTCAATGAATTATCACAAAGCAAACATTACAAACCATTTCAAGAAAAGAACATGAACAACACCCAGAAACCACCCTTAAGGTCCCTCCCTGTCCTCCCCAAAGGTAACCACCACCCTCATTTCTAATCTAGAGATTAGAAGTGTTTTTGAACTTGATAGAAATGAAACTATACTGAATATATTCTTTTGAATTTGGCTTGTTTCCCTCAACATTATATGTGTAAGATTCATCGCTGTTACATGTAGTTGTAGTTTGTTCATTTTCATTGCTGTATAGTATTTTCTTATATGATATGCACAATTTACTTATCCATTTTATGGTTGATGAAAAATTTGGATTGTTTCCGGTTTTCAACTATTACAAATAATGCTACTGTGAACACTGTTGTACATATACATATGTGTGCATTTCTGTTGGGTGCATATCTAAGAATGGAATTGCTTTGTCATGGGGTGCGTATACCACATCTTATTTATCCATTCTCCTTTTGATAGATGACTGTGTTGAGCTGCTGTAAACCTTTCTCTATTTGTGTTCTTTTGCAAAACTGGCTGTAATAGGCATTCAGTAGAGTAGATACACAGGAATGAAATTGCTGTATCAGAGCATACGTGTATCTTCAGTTTTGCCAGATATTGTTTATGGGCCATTTTGATGTTTTAAATTTAATTTTTTCTGCTTATTCTTTAGTGTGGAGATGTACTTTCCTCAGAATGACTCTTGGATTGGTTTGGCACCCCTAAACATTCCTCGCTATGAATTTGGAATATGCGTTTTAGACCAAAAAGTGTATGTTATAGGTGGTATTGAAACTAACGTGCGTCCTGGCATCACTATCAGAAAACATGAAAATTCAGTCGAATGCTGGAATCCTGATACAAATACCTGGACTTCTCTTGAGAGAATGAATGAGAGCCGAAGTACCCTTGGAGTAGTGGTACTTGCAGGAGAACTTTATGCTTTAGGTGGTTATGATGGACAGTCTTATTTACAATCTGTAGAGAAGTATATTCCCAAAGTAAGAAAGTGGCAACCTGTGGCACCAATGACTACAACAAGAAGTTGTTTTGCCGCAGCTGTGTTGGATGGAATGATATATGCCATTGGTGGGTATGGTCCTGCCCACATGAACAGGTATTTAACTTAATCAAGTTGTATATGCTTGTAGATTTTTTAAAGTATCATTAACAATGATTTCTGGATTTTAAACAATTTGTGTATATGAATGAACTTCCCTTTTTAATTTTTAAAGTAATATTGATAGACATTTGGGAAACTTAACCTGCTCCACAAGTTTAATTGTAATTGGTTTACATGGAGATTTAATACAAACCTAAAACTCAAATCCCTTTTATTAAATTTTACATTCATTCATTCAATATAAATGGACTAGATTTTAGAATGCAGAAATCTGAAAATAAGATGAAGTTAGATAACTTTAGATTTGGGGTGGTGTGTGTATGTATAAATGTGTGTGTCTGTATGTGTGTGTATGGATGGATGATCTGTTACTACGTTGTTTAATAGAATAAAAAAGTGGAAAATGTAATTTCTATATGCTTACACAATATTATAACACATCATAAACTTTAAGCCTTATTTAAATATTCCATTCTGGATTCTTATTCTGTAATCATACATGTATCATTATGTATCTGAGCTGTGCTGAAATTTAAATGTGAGATTTCTGTATTTTATAGTATTCTCTGAATAAAGGAGAAATATATATATAAGAAAAACAAAAGCATAAAGTGCTTATATGGAAAATTAATCATAATTCTGAACCTTTGTTGAAAGTCGATCTTCCAAAGATTTTATCTCTAATAGTATTATATCTCTAATAGTGGTATGTGTTTTATTTATTGTGAGCATTTTAATAAAAGAGAGTATGTGGTGGTTTGTTAACAGGCTGAGAAAGTAATGACACAACAGCATTTCTTCTATAAATTTGTATTTCTGTGTAGGCTAAATTTTTCTCCCTTTTTATTGTTCCTTTAGTTGAAGGAAAAGTATTTGGGACCCAGACATGCATTTCTATTTTTTGAAAAGCTGCTAACAGAAATTTCTAAGATAAAAGGTTAAGTACTTTAATTTTGAGATAATGCTTTTGAAGTTTGAGTTCTTGTTACAGTTTTTCACAGGATTTTTCTTGTCTAGTGATTTTGTTCTAACGGTTTTTATCCTGGTGTCCTTTCAGAAATAGTTGTAGTTTAGTCTTCTAGTCTAGTCTGGTCTAGTCCCTATTCTGAACTTACTCTCAAATGCTTTAGGCTTTCTTGAGAAGTTAGGTTAGGACCAGAACAAGCTCAACCAACTTGCCTTTGCACCCCTTCAGGGAAAGTGTAGGCTTAAAGGCCTTCTGGGATTTTCCAGGAAAGCTTATTTGGAAATTCTGATTTGATTTGAATTTCCATAATGCAACTCGGAAATGCCAAGAATTCTCTGGCATACAGACTTTATTTAAATCTGTGAATTCTCATAAATTACTCTGATTATTATAATCATTACAATAATCATTATGATTAGCCAGTTTGTGTTATGAAGTATGTAGTGTTTGCTTTACAGTTAGTCACCATGAATTCACCTATAAGAAAAAAATTCCTCTTCTTTCCTTCTCTTCATCTTCCCTTTTCCTTAGCTGTGTGGAAAATCCTTAGTATCTTTAGGAACCATCTATCTTCAGTTTGTGATTTTCAGAGTCCTTTCACATGTATATTCATTGGACTTTATTCTTACATGAATCCTTGAGGTTATATTATTCCCATGTTTACAGGAAATGACTTATCCAGGAGAAACAAATCCAAAATGATAGGTCTAGGTATGTGATATTAGTACTTGAACCCAGATTTTCTGACTTCAAATGCTCCATGCTTTTAATACACCTTGCTACTTGTACAATATAATAGAGTAGGGTATGGCTATTATTGCACCAGTCTACAAGGTAAGCTTTTACCCCTGTGATTTTATCAGCAACATCTGAACATCTGGGACAAACTACTCTTGTTTTATATCTGTCCGTTTGCACTTTTAAAACTCGGGTGGGTTTTAGTTGCTTTAGTAGGAAGAGTGACACAAAGGATATGTGAATTAATTCTTTCTTTTGTGAATATTTGCAGTGTGGAGCGTTATGATCCAAGTAAGGACTCCTGGGAGATGGTTGCATCTATGGCAGATAAAAGGATTCACTTTGGTGTGGGTGTCATGCTAGGCTTTATTTTTGTGGTGGGTGGACATAATGGTGTTTCACATTTGTCAAGCATTGAAAGATATGACCCTCATCAAAATCAGTGGACTGTGTGTAGACCAATGAAAGAACCCAGAACAGGTAATAATAACATACCAATTTCTAAACATATAGGACAATATTTTTTATAGTGATGTTCTTGAAATAGTAGTTTCTTGGGATATAACAGTATTATTACTTGTCCAGAAAAAACTTTTTTTGTGATAAACTTGACTGACAACTTGATTAGACAACTATATAGATTTTTTTACTGTGATTTTAATATGCCAATGTGCATATTGTTATTTTTTAAACTTCTACAACACATCTTGAGAAATGCTCATAATAGAAAGTATCTTATAGAAGCTCTTTGTGTCCATGTAACAAATGTAATTGTTTTATATGTTACACACACATGTGCACACACACCCAGGATCCTAGGGTTGTTCTATTTTGTTTTTTATTGTACATCAGCAGTCTGTACGTTACTTTCAAATGTTCTCTCCTCCTAAAGGGTATAGTTATAGTTGATCTAGAAAGAGTTGGGTTTCAGGTTTCATAAAGAAAAACAAATACACCTTTGAGGAAATTATCCTTAAACCCAAACTCAAATCACATTATTTTAAGAGGAACGTTTTAAGTTACTGGTGGAAATGCTTTAGGAGTATTCCTTGCATTTATGATTAAAGAAACTCCTGAAAAATAAACATATGAAGGAAATTGAAAGGCTTGTTTACTAGGATTACTTTCTGTGGTACCATTGAGAAGGAAAACCATAAAACGATGAAAATGTAAAATATTTGGGTAGCCTTGTTCTTTTTAGAACTATATATATATAAAGTAAAATTTTTTAAGCATAAATTATATAGTTTATATATGTTTAAAATTTTAACACATTTGAAAACAAAAATTAATGATTTTTGAAAAATATAAATATAAATTGAGAAGAAAGCATATGGGAAGATATATACTACATTCTTAATAATATTTAACTGTGGTGGAGAGAGGGAGAGTAGGATTGAGGAGAGATGAAGGAAAACTTCAGCTCTTTTACATATACTAAGGGATCTTTTTCCAGTAAGCACATATTGCTATATTGCTTGTATAATTAATAATAGGTTGTTGAAATGTATTTTAAGAAAACATTTAAATGCAAATTTAATTTAGTGCAAAGTCTGCTTCATGGTTAACATATTTTTTCCCCTATTTTTACCCACCTTTCCTAGGAGTTGGTGCTGCAGTAATTGATAACTACCTTTATGTAGTGGGTGGTCACTCAGGGTCTTCCTATCTGAATACCGTGCAGAAATATGACCCTATCTCAGATACATGGCTGGATTCAGCTGGCATGATATACTGTCGCTGCAATTTTGGATTAACTGCACTTTGACAAGTGTGGACTTGTGGAAATAGCATAGTGATGAACCTTGTGCTGCATGAAAGGATGCCCAGTTTTCTGAAGCCCAAAAGCTACATTGCTTCCTTTTTAACTTGAAATGGCATGGAGACTCAAAGTTTTGTTGGGTACTTTGAACTGACAAGTAGCTTTGGTTGCTCTTGATTATACAGTGAATCGATAATCCAAGAAAAAAAAAAAAAAAGAAAGATCTTGCCAATTGAATTGTGCACTTTTTTCCCCTAATATTGGGATAGAATCGTTTTATGTTCGTAAGTGTACATGTGGAGAAAACCTTGCTGCTTTTTTTAAAAAAATTAGCTTTCTTCCCCCTCCTTGTTCTGCACTGTTTTTTACCAGGATGAGAGATACTTAGATGCTGGAGTATACTGAGTGACTAGACAGAGTGCTGATACTATCTGTTGGATATAAATTCATATGCTTCACATTTTAAACAAACAAAGGGCTGCTTTTTTTTTTCTGGTACTTTTAAGGGTTGTAAATTACATGCCATACTGAGTCACCTGGATATTCTTACTGCTAAATGGCTTTAGGGCTGGGGATGTAATAAGTTTGCAAGATAAATGCATTTACTGTCATGATTTTGGGTCCTCTTTTAAGCAATCAGATACTTAACTGTGTATGCCTTTTTTATATGGGCAGGTTAATGCTGGATGAATTTAGTTACCCATCTATGGTATGCTAAGCATGGATAGAAAGAGTTAAGCATATCAGTTTCAATTTTTTTTTAGTAGTCCAGCAGGCTTCCCAGTGTTGATGTAAATATTTGACAAATGTTTAGTACCACCCTTAATGCACATTGAGTTTTTTCATATATGCTTACAATAATTTTAGTTTTTTTAAGACTTTTGTTTGCTTTTTCAAAGTATTCAGATATAAAAATGGTGCTAACTGTAGGATCTGTAACAAGGCTATACTAGTGTTCTTTTGGATGTTAAATATGAGATATGCATGACATGTTTTGATAGTATTTTTCATTTTTACCAGCTTGGTTCATTTGTACTTATTAAAAATGTTAGTGTTTATACTAATATTTACATCCAAAAAACATTCAGATGGCCTGTTATGCTTTTCATGGTTCCTGAATAGTGATTTAAAGAAAGATACATTTTATCTTCTTTCTTCTTGTGCTAGATGTTATATGCCCTTCTTAAAAACAGAAATATATGCATTAAATATAAAGCACTAGGCAGTTAAGCATTATTTTGTACATTTCTTAGGTAACTGAATATTTTAAAGTTATTGAGGAAAACTGGAACTTGATGTTTACTTGAGTAATGGTTCTAAATTCAGTTCCACTTAGACTAAAGAAACGATCTTTTAAAGCAAAATTGTTTGCTTTACCCAAGTGACAGCTTATTTAAAAGAACTGGTTAATTCATTTTGTTTTGCATGTTTTAGTAAATGTCTCAATCTTGAATACATTACTTTGCATTTTATTAGGATGTTGGTACTTGTATTTTTGGTACTGTAGTCATTTTGTTTTCCTTCCCTTGATTTTTTTCTTTCTCTTTTCTTTTTTTTTTTTAACTTCCCACTATCTCTTTATAGTCTCTACAAAACTATATTTGTTTCCTAAGAAAAAGTTCATATTGCATTCTTAAGTGCCATAATGTTCAGAACTGTTGTTAAGAAGCCATTTGTAATTATAAAACATAGGTTCATTTCTTAGCATATATGTTATTTCTTGAAAACTATTTATAGCCAGGCAATTTTCAGTTTTCCTTGTTCTTCCATAAACTGCCAGTCGTAGACGTAAGTATATACTGTAAAACTGTGTGAACTCATCTTTAATCAAATAAGTAGTTTCATGCTTTATGAATGTTTGCACAGATTATAAAACCTTGCAAGTGATTTTTAGTCTCTTTCTAATTAAGAACTCAACAGGAGCTACTAATAGTATTGACAGGCTGAATATTTTCTATGTTGCTTGTTTGAATAACTTAATGATATATAGCAATAACTTTATAATTGATTTGAATAAATCTGTTGAATAGAAACAAGGTGCACTATTGTGATTGGCCTAGGCTTTATTTAAAGAAAGCAATTTAAAATAGATTCCATCACATACTTAATTTTAAATCCCCAGCTCAATTTTCTTTCTGTTTATATCAATCAGAAAGAATTGTTATTCTTGATAACATTAACAATGTTAATTATTAAATACATCCTATTATACTGTTTTTAATCCCCTCTCCCCAGAAGATAAGGGAATTTGAAAGACTATAGAAATTTATTTTAATTGTAAACAGATCTATACTATATATTTTATTTTCACAATGTTTTCCTCACATATCATCCCCACTATCAAATTAGTATAAAATATATAATCGTTTGGTAAATTAGACCAAAGACCTAAGTTGATCATTGTTTTGGAAGAATCTAAATTTCATCTCAGTGAAGACTAAATATGAAACATTTTGGGCAGTAGTAAGAGCAATATACTAGAGAACAAATTATGAAACCCTGTGAAAGGAAGAGAAAAAAACCCCCGAAATTTAGAAATATTTATTTTAGGTTTGCTAAACCTACTTAATCGTGCATAAGAACCAGAGGTATTATGACCTGACAGCTGGTAACTTTACAATAGAGCCTTCTCGTTCAGCTTGTGAGAAGTTTCATCATGAATACTTTGCTGACAAATTGTGAATTTAAAGCCACATTTCTAGTGTTAACAAGGTTCGAAATGTTTGATTATAAATTCCCAGGGTTAAAGATTTTAGAAATAATTTTATATACTCAGGCAAGGAGGAGAAAGCTATTTAAGATTGCACAGAACTATTTTGGAAAAAAGTAACAGTGGGAAATAGAAATTAATTTAATCATTTAGAAGATAATTGCCTTCTATAATTATGTTATGAAGACTTAATCTGTTAGAAATGTTTGGCTATTTAATATTTGTTAAATATAGTAATAGAACTCAAGTGATTTTTAATGTAACCCAAAGGATAGTTATATAAGTTCCATATATTATTGCTAATACTGTTTTAAACATGAATGAATATTACATTTTAGGACGTGGTATCAAAGTAATAGGAGAATGGCATTAGGTTTTTGTTTTTGTTTTTTGCGGTACGCGGGCCTCTCACTGCTGTGGCCTCTCCCGTTGCGGAGCACAGGCTCCGGACGCGCAGGCCCAGCGGCCACGGCCCACGGGCCCAGCTGCTCCGCGGCACACGGGATCCTTCCGAACCGGGGCACGAACCCGCGCCCCCCGCATCGGCAGGCGGACTCCCAACCACTGCGCCACCAGGGGAGCCCTGGCATTAGGTTTTGAAAAATTATTTTGATAACTTGACAAATATGGAGGGTCTACTATATGAGATACTGTGCTAGATGCTATGGGGGCTAGAAATATAAGTAAGATATAGTCTTTTCACCCAAAGAGTAAAATATAGTAAGGGAGACCTGTACCCAAATAACTATTATGGTAAAGTGTGAATCTAATTCCTTATTTCGGACATCATGAAAAGTGATTGGAGATCCAATTTACGTATAAACATTTGTGTCCTCTAGTGTCCAATTAGGTTTTATTGACATGAAAGAGAATTATTTAAAAGCTAATATTTATAGAACTCCAACTTTCCTAAAATTGGATAATATATTTTCTAGTAGAAAAACAGAATTATAGAAACTTAAAATAATATTATGTTATCAAGGCTCTGGCTAACATAGAAGGAAATATATGTAAATATAATGCTGTTTGTTTTCAGTTTTGGTGTTTGATTTCTGGTATTGTCACCGAAGTGCTCATTTTCAGGAAAATCAGATTCTACAATAAATACACTGCTTAAAGTTCAATAAACTTGTGAAAACCTCTATAACCTCTGTAGTTTGAAAGTTAATAACATAAAGATGTCACACATCAAGTTAACATCCAGTTCTACTTCTTAACCTTTTTTTTTCCTTTGTAAGACAGCACTTTAGTTAGACATGATTTAATTAGATACAATTATTCTGTGGCTGGATGTTTATTAGATTTTCACTTACAGTATATTGACTCAGTATTGATTCACATTTGAAGAGTGAGGAATACAATAAGTTTTAAATATTACAGGTTTACAGGTTTTCTTACTGGTGTGAATATGGAGTCAAAAATCCAGTTTACATCTCTGCAGAGAGAAAAATTGTTATCCATATCTTTTTATTTTATACATATTTAACTAGAGATAATTTATTGTTAATTTTGTCAAGTTATCATGTGTTAAGTCCCATTTATTTTAAAATCCTAAGCAAAAAGTTCCAAGTTTGCCTTAAAAACGAGTGAAATTAAAGAACTGGATGATAATGCCTATATTTTTGCCTTATGAATTGTGCTGTATCATAAACCAGAGATGGTTTTGATTTTAACAGGATTTTGAAATTTTGTAGATGTAGAGTACTAATATCTGTACTCTCTTGCAAAGAATGTGATCTAGTTGTGGATTATGTTAATGTTTAAATGTTTTTGTATATGTATTTTACCTCTGAATATGTGTCTTTTTAGCATCAGGGTTTTATTTTTGTTTACATAGTAAAGTGGCATTTAACTTGTTGAAGGTTGTATTCTTTTGTCTTTTATTTTTAAAGTTCTTTGTGTGTACTATTGTGGTAATGCTCTGTACTAAGTATGGTTAAATTTCATTTAATGTGAAATATTAAAAATAAATTTGAAAAACAAGGCTTTGTGTGTGTCCATTGTTGTGAATTGACCCAAGCTAACTTTGTCATGCTGAACTCTTAGGTTCTTTTAGGTAGATAGTGGCCACAGAAGTTGAGTTGGATTTGGGATAGCCACTCCTTTACACCCTGATTACCAGGTTATAATGAAAACATGTCTTAAACTAAATACTGCTGCACATTTAGACACTTATTAAAGAAACATTCATTAACAAAGCAGGCACAAAAGAGTTCAGTTGATAAGTTCATTGCAGTCCCAGCTTTTTATCTTTTTAGATTCTTGAACCAGCCTTATAAGAGGGGTTTACTTGAGGCAGACATGGCAACATTCTAGAGGTTTCTGTTACTTTTATGGCCAGCATCAGATAACCAATAGACCTCCTAAAGGAAGAGCTGTAAACCTAGGTACTATCTTTAAGGAAGTTGTGAACTACAGGCCTGAAAGGATTCTGATAACCTGTCCATACAAGGGTTGGAAATGTATTTGTAGACAGTCTACATATCTTGAAACTTTAATTTCACCAGTAAGAGCAACTTTTCGGTATCATGTTAGGCTACAAGCCACTATTTCCCAATAAATATCCCTGACATTTAGTATACTAATTAGCAAAACATTGGATACCGATCAAATTATGGATAAGACATGTATTTGTAGCTGCCTTGAGAATGGGTTTCCTGGTTAGCATGCCAGCTAACCATCCCTCAGATGCATTCTTAATAAGGGCAACTCCTAGAGTTGAAGTGGAAACTTAACTTATATGCTGAAGTATTTAAAGTATTATAGATGACATATGTTAATACATGTTTTGAGAGTGCATATTAAAATATTGGATTTAGATTTCTTGACTGGATGCCTTTGAAGTTCTGCTTTTTAATTCTAAGACATGCACAGATAGCTCTTACATTACCCAGAAAATCTGTCAGCAGACAGTTATTAAGAGCTTAATATGTTTAAGACATGATGGAAGGTATAGAGGAGTAACAAGCCTTATCTTACAATCTGCTTGAGGAATGAAAAAGACACCTTGGTTGCTTTTTGGGGTTTTTTTTGTTTTGTTTTTTTCAGGGAGGGAGAATTGAAGAGATAATGCTACTCTAGCAGAGCTCTACTGGTGCCTCTCATGTTCTTTCTAAAATTACTAGATGCTTCTCTTGTTTGGGGCCGGTGCAGTAATGGAAGTAGAAGTTTCAACTCAGTTTGGAAGACTGTGACGAGAGGATTGTAGGAATCAGCAATAGACTCATAATGGGATACAAAAAGCTGTTCCAGGTGTCCGAACTCAAGGCTAGGAGTAAAATTGAGTTCTGTGTCAAGGTAGTATTGAAACAGTACACATGGGTTTTGATATGTCTTCCAGGCTTTTTTTTGAGGGGGGGGTGTTGGGTCTTCGTTTCTGTGCGAGGGCTTTCTTTAGTTGCGGCGAGCGGGGGGCCACTCTTCATCGCGGTGCGCGGGCCTCTCACTGTAACGGCAACTCTTGTTGCGGAGCACAGGCTCCAGACGCGCAGGCTCAGTAGTTGTGGCTCACGGGCCCAGCCGCTCCGTGGCATGTGGGATCTTCCCAGACCAGGGCTCTAACCCCTGTCCCCTGCATTGGCAGGCAGATTCTCAACCACTGCGCCACCAGGGAAGCCCCTTTTTTACCCCCTCTTTTTAATAGAAATGGAATCTGCATGTACCCATCACCCAGCTTCAACAATTAAGCACATTTTGTTAATCCTACTTTTCCTTATCTATTCACGCTTTTATTTTTTTTGGCTGAAATATTTTAGAGAGAATCCCAAACATGCAATATAATATGACTGGTAAATAATTGAGGCTGCATCTATAAGTGATAAGGACACTTAAAATTTTCATTCTGTAAGCTACACCAATATAATCACACTTAAAAATTGAATACTTTTGGGCTTCCCTGGTGGCGCAGTGGTTGAGAGTCCGCCTGCCGATGCAGGAACACGGGTTCGTGCCCCGGTCCAGGAAGATCCCACATGCCGCGGAGCGGCTGGGCCCGTGAGCCATGGCCGCTGAGACTGTGCGTCCGGAGCCTGTGCTCCGCAACGGGAGAGGCCACAACAGTGAGAGGCCCGCGTAGATTGCAAAAAAAAAAAAAAAAAAAAAAAAAAAAAATTCAATACTTTTATTTAGTATAGTCTGTATTCAAATTTCTCTTATTGTCTCAAAAATTTTTTTCTGTTGGTTGAGTCAGGATCTAAATAAGGTTTATACGTTGCACTTGACTGTTACATCCCTAAGTCAATTTTAATCTCTACCAGTCACTGCCCTCCTCCCCCTTTTCATGCCATTTACTTGTTAGTAAATGTGATTGTTTGTCTAGTAGTTTGTCCCACATTCTAGATCTGGCAGATTGCTTTTTGTGTGTTTTGTTTGACTTACTGTCCTATTCTGCAAATGTTCTATAAACTAACTGATGGCTGCAGAGTCTTCATTAGATTCAGGGGTTTTTTTGTTTTGTTTTTGTTTTTTATTTTTTTGCAAGCATAGTTGATGCTGCATATACCTCCTATTGTATTGCATCTGAGGCATATTATGTCTGGTTATCTCACTTTCAGTGATGCTAACATGCACCATAGTTTGGGTTCAGTTGTCAACCTGATGCCTTTGTTATCAAGTTCCCCATCAAACTCTCACCAGATGGTTTTAGCAGCTATTAGTGACTACTGCTGGATCCATTATCATATTGAGTTGTAAAATAGTAGTTTTCTAACTCTGCCATTCCTTCTGCATTTATTAGCTGGAATTCTATAAAGGAAAGCATTTCCTCATCACTTATTTGGGTACCTTGAGACAAGGTCTATTAAGGAAAGGCTGGGGAAATTGTGTGATTCATTCCTTTCTCAATCTTTAATGAATTAGTGCCCTAAAAAACTCCAAAGGTGATCAAGTGTCACGAACTCATGATTTTTTTTAATATATTTGTTTGAATATATGTGTTTCAATCAACACATCTTAAGCCTGTGTATAAGATTAAGTTCCATTGAAAGCCTCCTTGCTTTTAAAGAATTATTTTCACATAATTTAAAATAAAGACAAACTTAACAGAGAAATTGTAAGAGTAATACAAAAAATTACTATATACCTTTCTCAAGGTACACCAGTTTTTGACATTTTGCCACACTTGTTTTATCATCCTTTCATCTTTTTCAAGCCATCTGAAAGTAGGTTGCATACATTGTCTTTTTATCCCTTAATACTTAATTAAGCACATATGTCCTAAGAATAAGGATATTCATTCTCTTATTAACCACAGTTCAGGTATCAAATTCAAGCATTGTTGTGTTTTGGCTTTTCCTTTTCCTTTTCTTCCTCAGATCTAGAATCTCTAAATGGTATTTAGAGGTCCCAAGGTTTTGCTTGTGTTTTCTGCTACTGAGTTGTCCTTGCTTGTAGGCTATTCAATAGGCAGAGTCAGGAAATGCCTCCTTTAAAATTTTACTTTTATTTTACTTAAATTCTTGGATTTTAATGGTTTTTTTCTTAGCTTGAAAATCTTGGTTTCTATCAACATTAACATAATTTAATTACCTATTTGATTTGTTTTACAACACACTTATAATGTTTTCAAAATAACAATACTGATATAAATAATAAGACCAATGAATGTAGTTGAGTCCTTTGTGACATTTTTTGTCCTTAGAATATATTTCACAAGGATCAAAAATAAAAACCACTGGTTTTAGAGTCAAATGAAGTAATATTTTTATTTGGTTAAAGCATAATTGATTCATGTACAGTGAGGCTATTTTAACTGAGGTTTTAATTTTTAGAAATATACTTTCTAATCTAATTTTATTTCTAAATTATATGGAATATTTACTTGACTACAAAGTTGAAACTATACGAGAAGATGCATACACGGAAGTTTTGTCTGCATTTCCATCTCTTTCACTCTGTTCATTTTTATTACTGTATAGGTAATCATTTTTATTAGATGCTTGTTCCATTATTTCATTTTGAAAAAATCCTTCCCCATTTCCTTACCAAAAAAATAGCATACTATAAAAACACTTTTTTCCACTTAAAATATTCTGGAGATTATGTCATGTTAATATATTGAGATAATTCTTAATCTTTTTTACAGTTACATAGTACCTCGCTGTGTAGATATACCATAGGACTTTTATCTAGTCTTGTGCTGATGGACATTTGGGTTGTTTTTAGACTTTTGCATTTACAAATAATGCCACAATGAATCGCCTTGTGCGTTTATGTTTTGAGCACAGATTTTTAGAAGTGGAATTTCTGGGCTGTAGATGATATGCAATTTTCCTAGATCATGCCTGTTTTAGTTCAGGCTGTCATAGGCTAAATACCACAGACTGAGCAGAAATTTATTTCTCATAGTTCTAGAGGATGGAAGTCCAAGACCAGGGTGCCAGCATGATCAGGTTCTGGTGAGAGCTTCTTCAGGGTTGCAACCTGACAACTTCTCATATCCTTACATGAAAGAGAGTAGAGAGGGGGAGTAAGCTCTCTCATGACTTTTATAAGGACACTAATCCCATTAATGAGGGCTCCATCTTCATGACCTCATCTAATCATGATTACCTCCCAAAGAGCTCACCTAATACCAACACGGCAGCGGTGGGGGAGGGGGGGCAGGGGGTAGGGTTTCAGTATTTAAATGTCGAAGAAACACAAACCTCCCATCCATAACATTGCCCAATTCTCCCAAGACGTACCATTTTCCATTCCCATCAACAATAGAAAAGAGTACCTTATAGGCTGTTTTTATTAGTTCACCTACGCAGTGTTACCATTAACAGGTAACACTTGGGGGCTCCCCCGGGGCTTCCCCGGTGGTGCAGTGGTTAAGAATCTGCCTGCCAATGCAGGGGACACGGGTTAGAGCCCTGGTCTGGGAAGATTCCACATGCCGCAGACCAGCTAAGCCCATGCACAACTACTGAGCCTGCGCTCTAGAGCCCGCGAGCCACAACTACTGAAGCCCATGTGCCTAGAGCCCGTGCTCCTCAACAAGAGAAGCCACTGCAATGAGAAGCCCGCGCACCGCATCGAAGAGTATCCCCCGCTGGCCGCAACTAGAGAAAGCCCCCGCGCAGCAATGAAGACCCAACGCAGCCAAAAATAAATAAATAAAATAAATTTATACATTAAAAAAAGGTAATACTTGGTCTCATGTTCTTTTTGGTTCAAATTATGTCTAATATCAAAATATAATTAAAGACATGAAAAGCTTCTTATTTTTAGAGTACATGAAAAGTGCCTTAAACCTTATTCTTATTGAGTAAGGCAGGATCTAAATAAGGATGAGCCAATCACTTTTGTTGTCCTGATTAGAAAGAAAGTATTGGAAAGGATATTCTTGTGTGTGCCCTGAGGACAGTTAGAGTTTAAGTAAGCAGGGGTCCTAGAATCTAATAAAGCAGGTGTTTCCAATGAATAGAGGACTATGTCTCAAAAAGTTTTAGAGCCAGATGGCAGATAAACTATTTTGGACTGTATCTGGTGGATAAACGATTTTGAGCAGGAACAAGGTATGATATTTCATTACTATTTAGTATCTAGGAAAATTTAATCTATTCACTTTCCTCCAACATTTTTACTTTTGCTTTATTTGTTTTTGCTTTTCAAACTAATTCATGAATTTAACATTTTTTTTTTTACTTTTCTGATATTATAGTTTGTTCTGTGAGCTTATTTGCCACAGAAAAGAGCAACAATGGTTTTCAGTGTGAACTGAAAACTTTATTGTGAACTTGAAATCTTCACACAGAATTTATTCATCTCCTGCAGCAGCACTACTTATCTACTAATTTAATTTCTTAATAGAATATTGAGGACCTCCCTGGTGGTCCAGTGGCTTAGACTCCATACTCCCAATGCAGGGGGCCCGGGTCTGATCCCTGGTCAGGGAACTAGATCCCACATGCATGCTGCAACTAAGAGTTCGCATGCCTCAACTAAAAGATCCCTTATGCTGCAACTAAGAACCGGCGCAGCTAAACAAATAAATAAATAAATATTTTTAAAAAATAGAATATTGAAAGAGGAGTCAACAGTAACTGTAGCGGGACTTCCCTGGTTGCACAGTGGTTAAGAATCCGCCTGCCAATTCAGGGGACACGGGTTCCAGCCCTGGTCTGGAAAGATCCCACATGCCACGGAGTAACTAAGCCCATGCGCTCTAGAGCCTATGCTCTAGAGCCTGCGAGCAACAACTACTGAAGCCCACGTGCCTAGAGACCATGCTCCGCAACAAGAGAAGCCACCTCAATGAGAAACCCGTGCACCGCAAGGAAGAGTAGCCCCCACTCGCAGCAACTAGAGAAAGCCCGCGCACAGCAACGAAGACCCAACACAGCCAAAACAAAAAACAAAAACAAAAACAACTGTAGCAAACACTTTCACAGTGCTTACTGTATGCTGGGCACTAAGTGCTATAATAATAATTCATCAAACCTTCACCGCAACCTTTTGAGATATATTCTATTATTATCTCCATTTTACAGTTAGCAAAGTTGGAACAGAAGAGTTAAGTAATAGGACCAAAGCCACACAACTAATGACAGAGTCCAAATTTGGACCCAGGCAATTTGGTTTCAGAGTCTAGGCATTTAACTGCCATACTCTTGCCCCTAATTGACATCAAGAAAATCAGTAGTCGAGAACTGATGGTAATAAAGAGAATCCAGTGGTAATGTGATCACGTAACACGATTCACCTCAAAAGTCTGAAATTCCATTATTTTTTTCCTAGGTGAAAAATGTCAATCCTGAATTAAGTCTTCTGGCATTTCCATAAACTCTCTAGGGACAGGAATTCCTAACCCTTTTCAAAGAAGAGCTGAAGAAAGCAGAGAGGAGGCCAGAAACATGAAGGTTGTGGAAGTGATGAAGAAATCCCAGAAGTCAATTTACAGGTATAATTTGAGCTGGGTTGTTGTTGGCAGAGAGCATAGTCAGCCTCACCAAAGACAACACCATTGTATGTTATCCCCAAGCTATGAGTGCTTATATTGTCGTAGAACTGAGGGAAAATTGAACTTGCCTTGCCCAAATTTTAAAGGCCAGAAAGTTCAGGAATAGGTCTTGCTCCATCCTGTACATTCTATACTGGGGAGCTTCTGCCACCTAGTGTTCATGTAGAAAATGGCAAGAGTTTGGAATCACCAACCCTGTCCCTCCACAAGTCCAGGAGTATTTAAAGAAGACTGGTCCCAATGGCTGTCTCATTTTTTTCTCAAGTTATCTTCCCTCCAATGAGAATTAGAAAATATTTGATATTATTAATTCTTTGTGGAAGAAAGAATTAATAGAAAGAAAGAACTTCAGCTACAATAAATTTCTTTTAAAATTTGATGGGGTTTGAAATTTGTTTTATCTTTAATTTTAGGATTTATAGCTTTCTAATGGAAATTTAAAATGGTTAGGCTTTGTAGTTAGACATAGAGGCAATAATGAAGCAGACGGAAAGGGGACAGGGCACAACCTTTAAAAGAATGACATAGCCATTGGGACACAACAAAAACTGGTTGGAACCAACTAGGTCCAAGATGGCAGAAGATTCAGCTTCCAGTAGAACTTGAGCCTCATTATACATTCATTGTAATGTATTAGCATGCTAAATGACACACCCACAGGTGCCATGACTGTTCTGAGACCAACCATAAAAGGCCAAAAAGTGGGTGGTGGCCCAATTCCTGGAAATCTCCACCCTTTCTCCAAAATAGTTGGAATAATCCTCCCACTCATTAGCCTGTGAAATTATCCAGCTGATAAAAACTAACCACCCCTATTTTGGGGCCTCTTGCCTTCTGAGATGGCCCACATTCTGTCTGTGGAATGTGTTTCTCCCAAGACTGTTCTTGCCTTTTGAGATGGACCACATTCTATGGAATGTGTATCTCTCTAAATAAATCCACTTCTTACCTATCACTTTGTCTCTCACTGAATTCTTTTTGTGACAAAACATAAAAAACTTGAGCTTCATTAAGTCCTGAGACCTGGTGTGTGATTTCAATTAAAATGCAGTGGTTCAAGTCCCAATCTGAGTTGTGCAGTTTCAATTGCCTTTGAAATCACAAGTTGAACAATCTGTGGTCTCTTTCCTCCAAAACCTCCTCCAGGGATGCTAGGTAGCAACTGGGAAAGGACTGTTTCCAAGACCTCACAGCAGTTGTCTGTAGAACCGTCCCTCCTCTGTACTCAGAGCCTGAGGTGCTCACCCTGCCATAGTACTTCCCTCTGTACAGTCTCCATTGATTGACTCACCGTTCCCCCTTTTTAGACATGTGCATACCTCCAGGGCAGAAATCATTTCTAATTCTATTAGCAAGTAGTGGATATTAAGTATGTATTAAATGGATGCTGTAGAGAAAGTACGTCTGCTATTAACTTGTTCCAGCTTGTAGCCCTCAAATCAAGCTTAGCCTGCTTGGGCAAAGATTTCCCTAACCAGCTAACCATTTCATTTAAGCCCTAACCTGGTGTCTTCTTGACCTGAGCACAAATCAACTTTCCTGTGTTTCCTGCCTTCACTCCTCTTCTCCTTTCCTTCCTTCCCATATGTTGGGTATGCAGAACTATTTATCGTGCTGGTTTTCCCCCTCTTCACAAACTCTCTCAGCCAACTTTTCCCTACTCTACTCTTAAAGCAAGCTAATTATGCTCAGTGTACTTTGATTTTTCTTTGTTACACTCTCTGTTAGATTAACAGGGAAATATAAAAAGTCTATTTTGTTGTATCTGTTTGGGGACAGTCTATACCATCAGGGTCTTCTTGCTTCCCAACTCTGGCACCTGGGATACTAGTTTTGAAATGTAGGTAGAGGAACATAAAGGAATGACATCTTTCATAAAATAGAATAATGAGTTCTTGAAGATTTGAGAAAATAAAAGCATCTGAAGGCAAGTGTCCAGGTAGAAAGAAATGTCTGAACAGGTGGCCACTGCAGTTTTCTTCAGAGTCTCACTTTTCTATACACATTTTGTCAAGCTGCTTACTTCTATCACCGCTATGCTGGCCCCCAGGAGTATACACTTCTTTCTTCAAAGCCCGAACTCCTTGGTTCTTGGTTTTCTTCAAAGTACTGTGGAGCCATGGTGGACTTTTCAAAAAGTCTTTACCAGTATGAACCAATGATTATCATTGGGTGGAGAAATCGTGGATGATCATTTTCTTCTTTACAGTTTTTTTGGGTTTATTGATTTCTTACTGATTTATGTATTAGTTTTATAGTCATCTGAAAAATTAGACTTTACAAAATTCAAAGGGAAAACAAGCAAGTAATAAAAATATAGCTAAGCATACAAACAGCAGATTTCTAATTTTACCACACTGTTGTCTGCACACCTCATCGGCTCCCCAAGCTCTTGTTCCATACCACATCATTTTTGAGGGCCTTACCAGAGTAGCTCACTTTTTCATTTTCTGTGGTACTCCTTTTGACATCTTATAGACCTCATTGAGAAAACAATGGATGGACTGTGGAACTGATTGCTCTTTGAGGGTAAATAATTTTATATCCTCAGGTAGATATCAGCATATAAAGAAATCTTCTAGCTACAGAGGCCTCCCCACCAACTTCCTCAACTTCCCAGAAATAAAGTAAAAGCTTGTATTTCCTGAGATCAAATTAAATTTGAAGTTAAAGGCCATCCAGTTGACCAGACAGTGAACCCGGGGCCAGTTGGGTGGGTAGGAACCCTGTTTGTTAGTAAGGCATCAAGTGGTTAAAATGAACTTCAAAAGCTATGTGATCTTAACTTTTGATTTTTTTTTTTTATAAATTTATTTATTTATTTTTGGCAGTGTTGGGTCGTCGTTTCTGTGCGAGGGCTTTCTCTAGTTGCGGCGAGCGGGGTCCACTCTTCATCGCGGTGCGCGGTGCGCAGGCCTTTCACTGTCTCGGCCTCTCTTGTTGCGGAGCACAGGCTCCAGACGCGCAGGCTCAGTAGTTGTGGCTCACGGGCCCAGTTGCTCCGCGGCATGTGGGATCTTCCCAGACCGGGGCTCGAACCCGTGTTCCCTGCATTGGCAGGCAGGTTCTCAACCACGAGCGCCACCAGGGAAGCCCTTAACTTTTGATTTTAACAAAGGAAGGTGAGAAGAATATAAATGTTTGCTTAGGCTGGAGTTTAGTAGTAGTAATTGCAGTCATTTTTACATGAACTGTTTACCTTTCCTGCTTAGGTATAGTGCATTACAATTATTGTCAAATAATTAAATGTTATTAACTCATTTAATCATAAAACTAAACTGTTGATATATGCTCAATACGTACAGCTTTTTATGTGTCACAGTAGTCATCTGCTTATATAGCTTAGTTGTTTGCTCATACTCTTAAGAATGAAATAGAACCCAGGATTCACCCTAGTAAGC
Source organism: Phocoena sinus (assembly GCF_008692025.1). Taxonomy (NCBI): domain Eukaryota; kingdom Metazoa; phylum Chordata; class Mammalia; order Artiodactyla; family Phocoenidae; genus Phocoena; species Phocoena sinus. Next base: position 123,000,547 of record NC_045764.1, on the reverse strand, counting down.
ATGCCTGTGGTAGTGATCTTTGTTCCTCTTTCTCTTTGATTGGATCCGATCCAGTGACAATGCCTCAGATGTTAAGTCAACCCTAATAATGAAAAGCTACTTTGAAAGATAAATCTAAGATTATTTGTTAAGTTTTGGGTGGGGGGTGGGTAAAGCTTCTTTGGCTGAAGAGAGGTTGGAGACTTCTTAAATGTTGGACATTTCCCCTTAAATTTGCTTTATTTGTTCTTTTTCTCCCTTTGATTGAGGTGAGGGTTTTAAAATCATTTCTGCTCTTCCCATAGGTATAGTTGTGATTTGTGGCACTTTGATTAAAAACATATTCTGATTATTCCCTCGTATCTTTTGCCCATCCCCACCCCCAGCATTCCGATTTCTCTGTTTAAGGTTATAAAAAATTTTCCATACCCTCACCTTCACATTTTGTGATAATCTTGTTTACTTCATATTTTTTCATCCCTTTTCTACTCACTATTTGGTCAGCAGGGAATAATTTCTTCAATTACCACCATAACAGCAAAATACCTATTATCCTTAAATCCTAACCATCTGGGGTCCAGAAGCCATACTTAAATTTCATTACACATTAATTCCGTTACTGATATGATATGTAGAAAGAAATGTCTGAACAGGTGGCCACTGATATGGCCATTACTGATATGTAGCTAATGATCTCTGAAAAGGTCATTAGTAATAGAGAATCTAGGAGACTTGCCTGTACATGAAAGAGGTAGAAAAAATATTTTTTATTAGCATGTTCAAGGTAGTCAAGATATTAACAAACATTTTAATCCTCACAACAACCCTGTGAGGTAGGTAAGTCATTGTTTCGTGACAAACTAGTATTATTCCAAATAAAGTGCAATTTATAAAAGAATAAATCTGCATCAGGAATAATTTTGTTAATGATACCATTTATGTATATGCTAATATTTGTGTTTTTGTATACTTTGATTCATGCAGTTGATTCATGCAGTAAGGTGTCCCCAGAAAAGTTTACTATAAATCAAATCCTATTTAAATACATGTGGGAACAATTTAAATAAACTCTGGGGTGAATTTTTTTAATAAAATAGATCACTTTTTGAGCAAATACTATGAATATTCCTTTCTTACACAAAATAAAAAGGCATCCTCATCAACGTTGCACTCACATTTATTCATTCTTCAGTAAGTTATCTCAACATGGCACCAATGCAATGTAAGACTTAATTTATTGAATTAAACCTTAGCAATTTGGTATATGGCAGTGAACTGTGTTGCTGTGTAGAAATCTCCAAATATATTGCGCTCAATCTCAACCCAGAACCTAGGATGGATTAATTATTGAAAACACTAAAATAAATGATGATAGATTTCTAAAAGTATTGTCCCTTGAGAACATTACTTATTTTTTTCCTTTAAATTGCAAAAGGAAAAGAGATCTTAGGGTCTTTGAAAAGAAACATAATATTCTGATAACTATAAACTTCTGGTGATTTATATTACAAATCAAAGAAAGCCTCATGCTATCAATTTACTTATAAGGGAGCACACAGATGTTATCCCCCAAATTTACGTATTTTTTCCTCTGTGCCAATATGACTTACTAGGAAGAGAATTACAGTTGACCTTTGAGTAACATGGGTTTGAACAGTGTGGGTCCACTTACACGTGTATTTTTTTCAATAAATACGTACTACAGTACTACATGATCCGAGGTTGTTTGAATCCGAGGATGTGGAACCACAGATATGGAGGGATGACTGTAAAGTTACATGGGGATTTTTGGCCACGTGGGGGGTCAGGGCCCCAGCCCCCGAGTTGTTCAAGGGTCAACTGTATTCCCAGGCACCCATTTTCTCTTAAATCCATATTTAAAGTACATTTCCATTATTCATCCAACATTAGTAAACATACAGTTTGCCTAACATTTTTTTTTATAATTGTCTTATCTGCAAAATAAACTTTTACTAGAGAACTCCTATTACATTTAATTTAAACATTTAGATTAGTTATATAATTTATCTGTAACAATAACTTTAAGTTTGGGAGCTTAGTTAAGTTAAAATCCACTGGTAGGTTTTTAATACTTTAACAAGTGGTTAAAGTAATTTACCATTACAAAGAAATAACTGAAGTCCAGAAAAACATTCTCACCAAAGTATTTTAAAAAACTGTTGCAGGAACATTAGGCAAATCAACAGGTAAAATAGACTAAGCCATCTATAAGTTGTACATTCAAATCCATACTAGATCAAGTAGTGCACTTTGGATTATAGTGAGGTAGGGCAAATAAACACAGTCAGATACATTTTGAACTGTTAAATTTATATAAACTGAAAATTGACTTACACCCAGGTTTTATTTGGATATCCAAAAAGAAAAACTGAGAATTCAAATGATGAAGTATTTTCTTGGATTCAAAGACAGAACTGTAAAAAACCTTTGAGGTACATATACAAAGGCTACAAGATATATTTTATTTCAACATAAAATATGCTTGTATAAAAATAACCTGGGATATAGAAAAAAGAAATACAAACATTTTTGCATAGATTCTCTATATACCTGGGGCTAAACACTAGATAATACACCTCTGAAACTAATATAGCTGAACTATTTCCTTGGATACCAAGTATATACAAAATAAAAGCCCTTCATCTGGGGGAGCATGGGCAGGAGGGAAAACAATTTAATTTAGCATCAGTCTATATTTATTTCTCTGTTGCTCGAATATAAACTAATGATGACAAGAGGAGAAACTCTGGGGGTTTATTTAACAAAATTAAGTTCACATTTCTGAGGCCATCATAGTGCATCCAATGTCCATCAATTTGAAAAGCTGCAGAATAATGATGTTCCTCTTTGTTAAACAGTGTGGCACCTTCCAACAAATACCTGCAAATTAAATGACAAAGTGTAGCAGAAAATCACAATACTTTGTTCTTGAGAAAAACATTCCCTAAATTTTTAACTAATAAAAAACTGAGATTATTTGCATTCTATTCTCTGTAAAAGATATCCATCTGTAAAAATTATGTATTATAATTGGTAATTTGGAGAAAGATGTTTAAGAATTTTAAAAATTGATATAATTTAAGAATTTTTAAAAGCATGTTTTAACAGATTAACCCATAATCTGCATGGTTCTGTTATATAAAATACACACAAGAAAATTTTTAAGGCAAAAAGTTAAAAGAACACTGTATGTCCTAATTTGTATGCAGATATCTTAATCTAATGATGACAGTAACATTTTATGTTTAAATGATGACCTCATACTATACACTACTTTGACTTGAAATACAAGTAATAGCCAACCAGAATTTACTGACTATTTACTATCTCTCAGGTACTAAACACTTCACATGTGCTATCTTATTAAATCCTCACAATAATGGCACCAGATAGATACTGTTATCTCTGTTCAATAGATAAGAAAACTGACGTGTAAACTGGTTGTTACTGGCTCAAGGTCACATAGCTTGTAAGGTAGGGCTATTCCATAGTGTATTCCATAGTCTAAGCACTTAACCACTATGCACACTGCCAGCAATGACTCCCTGCAGTAGATTCTGACCTTATCCAGGCTACATAAATTTAGAGATAGCTATGACTTTTCCAACAATACGTATTTCCCTTAAGGGCTACTCAAAATCATGATAGAATAGCAGAAAAATATAGAAATAAATTTATTTTTTACTAGTTTTATAAAACAAACAAAAAAACACATACTTGTGATCAGATAAATCCAAGTAATAGGGTACATATGCCAGATCTTCAGATTTCCAATGCTGCATATTTAAGACAACAAAAGGGGGTGCCCCGTGGCAGAACACTCGCTGGGAAAATTCCCTTAAGCCACCACACCTAAAATTGAAAATAGGCATGAACTTTACTACACTTGGGACAAAGCTGCCTTTTATCACTCTGGGTTGCCTTTATTACATAATATCATAGTAAGCATAATTGTCTATTTTAGGTATGGGTATATATCAACAGTATAGCTATATTAATACCTTATATGCCTAATTCCCAGAGTTAATAAACTTTGAGATTCTCTATATAGGAAATGATACTTTTAAAACTCCAGGAAAGGCTAGCTGTGTTTATCTAAGCTTATAAAAACATGTATCTTTTAGAATGATAGAAAAGTTTTTATTTGTAAATACATTTTTCTTTCTCTAGGCTGGTTTCAAACGGGAATAATGGCAGAGAGGGAATAAGATGACTCTTACAGTCTTCTTTAGACTGGATGAAATTCCCTAATTGCTTCCTTTTGCCATTAGGATGAAGCAAATTCTGTTTTCTTAGTAGTATCAGGTATTAAGCATATGGATCAGAATAAAACAAACGCAATTATACAGTAAAATCTCGATTAACCGGAATGCTCAGGGCACAGTATTTTGGTTAAAAAAACACTGACTAAACTAAGTTACCAGAAAACCATTTTGTTTCAGTATTTGTTGCAAAAATACACTAGTTCACTTTTTGGACTTAAGTACAATTAACTGAAGGTATTTTATTCTTTCCTTTTGTGATTAATTAGGCCATAGGATCACCCTTCTAAATATTAATTCTCATTGCACAATACTGTAGATATAAAGATTGTTGAGACTGGGATGAATATGTTCTGCCCCTTTGTATTTCCTTTTCCTTTTCTTTTTTTTTTAACCACGTTGAACTTTTTGGTTGTCATTTACCTTTCTCCTAAATGAGGAGTGCAGAAAAAAATCCAGTTAATTGAGGGTCCCGATTAGCTGGGTTCCGGTTAACCAAGGTTTTATTGTACCTACTCAGCAGTAGGGAAAAAAAGAAAAGGCATTTGCTTTGTATTCATCAAGTAACTGTAGTATTATATTCTATATAGTGATATTGATAATGACAACACAGCATAAAATGGCATAGTAAACTAGAAGGTGTTAAGATTCCAAAACTATTAGGCTTTCTAAATACTTATGAGTTGCTATTTCATAAAATATTAACATCAAAGAACATACCAGTACAGGTTTCTTTATAAAAAACGTACAAATACTTTCATCTTAAATGTCTCTCATACACTCACCCACACTCTTCACACAGTTCAATCCTGGAACAGAATAACTCATCCACAGCCAGTCGTATCAAGTTTCCATGTGGAATTTCTTGGGGAGGACTACAACAATTGCAAAATGCATGTAAGAACTGTTTCGATATTTTACATGTAAATACATTATTAGGATAACAAATTTTACAGGTCATTCATTATTAGCAAACCACATATCAAAGTATAACCTCTGTTATTCATCTTTGTATTTCTTATAGACAGTATAGAAACCAGTTGAACTTAATAAACATTAATGCATGAAGCTTTCAAGAAACATTAAATCTTTCTATAAACTGATCCTGAAACATGCAGTCGTTACTTTAAAAATTTCCGAGAGGATTCAATAGAGTGGATTCTGGTCTTGACGAAGAAAGCAGGACCCAGAATTAGGAGAGTCAGGTAACTGACTCAATGCAAGTTACAGCCATTGTTGGCCTCAGTTTCCTGATTTGTTAAAAAAATTTTTTTCCCTACATACTTCAGAGGTTGTTTTAAACATAGGATTAAAAAACAGGCAAAAGACTTAAAAAGTTATATAGAGTATAATGAAAAATATTTTATTGAGAATCATAAAATACTAGTATTAATATAGGATTGTAAATATTTCATTATAGTTTCAAAAGATATACACATAAAAAGATACTAGTTTTTTAAAAACAAGGCAAATTTCTGAAACACTTTTTTTAGTCCATTATGATTTAGCGTAACAATTTTTTCTCCTGATGGAGATTTCAAAACCAACATCATCATATCAGCAATACAGGAAAATGGACAAAGTGTATTTCAGAACAAGAGAGACATTAATTGGTAGACCCTAAAAAAAATAATGTATCTTCAGCTTTCCCTAAGTAGCATGATGTTATAATACAGTATTAAACTAAATATGCTATACAGAAAATGTGAATTTAATAAGTTCAGGTATGTGACATACATTCCCAAAAGGGAGCAAATCTATTAGGCTGTTTTTCTGGACCACAGGGCCAAGTAGGCTTTCTGACAACAATGTGTTTGGGTCTGTTTTCCTGGACCACAGGGCCAAGTAGGCTTTCTGACAGCAATGTGTTTGGGTCTGTTTTTCTGTCCTGTTTTCTTTTTTTTTTTCCACTGGCAATTATCCCTTTTCTTGTTCATGTCCCCTGGGGGCATTAATGTTTCCCAATACTCCACTAGGGCTTGCCAGTTTGGCCTTCCTCCCTGTCATTTACCAGCTTGGAGGTCTATCTTCTCTCCGAAAGCCCAAAATACTCAGCAAGCTATCAGAACCTTTCCTAGCCAATGAAAAATTCCTCACATCCAGGTCCTCTTCAGGTATTAACATTCCAAGTTTGGGGTTCCTGTCTCTAATCATGCCCTGGCCATGACATGGAGTACTTTCAATCTTCCTGTTCAATCTTCCTAGCCTACCTGACAGAGATCCATTCAGAGTGAAACATCCCAATATAGTATTAAGTGTTCAAGAGGTTAAATTTGTGACACAAGGAATTAGTTATCTTCACAGTCATATTAGTAAATTCTGAGCAAGAGGAAAACATTTTGCATACTGAATAGTTCATTACTTTGCAAGTGAAATAGTTATCAATTGGTTTTGTAAAGTAAATTCTGAGATGTTTGGATGTAATAGAAGAGTTACATTTTTGTCATGGGACCTAATAAAGAGTCTTGCATTTGTGTGGTTGCTTTATGTGTAAGTTGTTACACAGGTCTGTACTTTAAGAAGTACTTTGACTATATCTATCTACCTACCTCCCTATCTCTATATATATCATTCATTATAAAAAAGTATACTATTTTTGCTAAAAGTGACAAAACAGACTTTAGAGCAACTTACTTTATATTAATTGTGCGCTGCTGATCTTCCTGCACTCGAGTTGGGCATCGCCAGTTGGAACAGTAACTCTCTTGTATGGTCGACATGAGATTTTCAAGATTTTTTGTAAAATTATCATGTTCATTCCCAAACAAATCAATTATTAATGAAGCTTTATGAACTTCAGATTTGTATTGCTGTTTTTCCATTTTGTCCCAAATCCAAAGTAGCTTCACAGTTGTAAAGCTGTAGGTGTCCATTAAATAAAGAAAACAGTCTATAAACTCTCTACCTAAATGAAGAGAGAGTTCCCTGGGGAAATTTTCATTTTCATTGAGAATAACATACAATAACATCAAGAATCCATCTATGGTGCAGGTATTTTTCAGTCTTATTTCAACATAGAGTGGTGTACAGGATACTGCTTTGCGGCCAGCTTTGATAGTAAAAACACCTCCCCAAGGAAGAACAGGCCTCCAAAATGAGCGATCTTGGTTATAGTTATTTTTAATTGATGCTTTGATCTCTTCAAACAGTGTCTTCATCCTGCATTTTAAAAGTTTAAGATAGTACTTGTAAATTTGACTTTATATTTTAAATGCATGAGATATGTTTAAATGAAAATAAAGGTATCTAAAGATTCAAGTTAAATTTGGTTAGCTTGACCCCCAATGTAACAAAAAAATTTAAAACAAGCTATGAGCCATTTTTTGGCAACCTGCATGGTCTCTGCAAAGACCATTTAAGAAGCTGCAACCTTTTCTTGAGGTATGGAATGGTCATTTGATAGGACTTTATATTAATTATATTGCAGATTTTATCAGTCATAGAGGAAAACCCTGTAATAAAAAAATCCTAAATAAAAACAAAACTATTTAAAGATAGTCTAAATTTGGTTGGGTGTATTCCTAATGTAAACCTCTTCCTCCCCTCAAAATACAAGCTGTACTTCATTTTCTTGATAATATGTGTGGTTCCACTTATGAAATTGATAATGGAATTCTTTGTTGGGCTACAGAATAATGACCAACTGGCTTTGAAAGACAACATATGAAGAGTAATTGTGAGAACTTAATCGAATAGTAGCACAGCTAAAACAAAAATCATTTCTATGCACTTTGGGATTTTTATTTGAAATTTAGGACCATGCTAGATATCCTATAATTTTAACTACAGAGGCCATGCTGGGAAGAGCTGATTCAGAACTTGATCATTATCTTGATTCCTCTCTGCATGTTCTGGGAATGAATGGAGGTGTCCTTCCTATTTAAACTGGTACCTATCTTTCCCCCAACCTTGAGGATAGCTAAGCACTTGGTTTTAACATCATTGACAGTATTCTAATAAACATGTTGGTGTCATATGTATGTTATCTAAAGCAAAATTGAAAAAAATTAAAGAATGAGGTCCTAATGAAACTGAATTGAAAAATTGCTTTACTTTATTTGGGACAAACACATGTCTAAACTAAAAACATCACAGGGTTTTCCAATATGTTTCATCCTTCCGTTTTCATGAAAACTGGAAGCATCTGAGGAATAGGAACAGAGAAATTAGTGACTGAGGTCAGTGTCTTACTTTGATTGTCTTTTCAAGTGCCACATCCTCCTAAGCACAATAGGAATCCAACACTCAGTGTTGCAGACCTATGTGTTTTGTGTGAAAAATTAAGTTCAAACCGATTTTGTAACACTAGCAGACTAAAAATTCAATTTTACCACACACACAGAGTATTTTTGACTTAGGCGAGATACTGTGGACTCTAAAATATTCAACACTATATTTAGCCTGAAGTGTAGATGTTTATATATAGTTGCTAACATGTGGGCTCTAGTTAACCACTTAGGAATAAGAGGGAGTGGAAAATTTAGAGCCTAGGAAACACAAACTCAGTTTCTTCTAAATGAAGAAGAAATGCTTCAGAGCATATTTAAAAAAAATCACAAGGCATTTAAATACTTTAAAAATGAAAATAACTTTTTTCATGGTTTGACTGATTTCTGTTACATTTTAAAGAACTCTGTAGCAAGGTCATAATTAAGAGCCCGAGTTCAAATTCCTAAATGTTGCACTGGAAAGGAACTGTAAATTTCTGTAGTATTTTTTGCCAAATTATCTTTTATACATGACCAAATGAGTAACTATAGCTCTGTAAAGCAAGTTACACTCTAAGAGAATTAAACTACAATTATATATATATATTAAAAAATATACACATACATAAAATGAAACTAATTTCTTTAGCCTTTTTCTGGGGGAAAAAAAAGGAGGTAAGAGAGGATGCAAAGAATTAGAAGACAGTGTAGCTTCTGCTGTACCGTGGTGATTTGTTACAAAGTAAATTACCAAAAAAAAAAAAAAAAAAAAAAAAAAGCGGCTAAAAGAGATGGAAAAATGGCTGCAAAGAGCTTTACTTAAAATTGTCTTAAGTTCTGGCCACACCGTCAAAAACATCATTTAGAAGCCCTGAAGAAGGTATTCTGCTGGCTTTTTCCCCCTGCCTCAACAGGCCCTCCAGTTTGAATAAATCTGGAAAACTCCCTGGACTTCTATTTCCTTGGCAAAATGACACATTTCTTCTGCAGTCGTTTCCAAGGGTGACAATCTGTTCTCCACGCAGGTCGTGAGGACCAGACCATTTGCCCAAGGCATTGAGTGCCGGACGCCCTAACAGCTCGGGGGTCCCAAGGGTACCCTCCCGAGTCAGCGCCCCAAAATAATCTGGAAAACGGCGCTGAGCTCCCGCTCGAAGCAGCTCCGGGCTGGGCGCAAGGACTGGCTGGGCGCGCGGTGGGCGCTCACCTCCGCCCCCCGCACTCCGGCCACGCCCACCCCGCCCAGGGCCCGCAGCACCGGGGAAGGCCTGGCATTTAGGGCTGGCCGCGCACGGCGGGCGGGTTCCCGAATCTCGAGCCGGTGAAAGGGCTGGGCGTCCCCTGCCCGCCTCCAGGCAGTGGCCCGATGAGCGCCTGGGACTGCGGGTAATGGGCGGGAGGGCCGGGCCACGGAAGGCGTTCTCACACCGGCCAGTCTCCGTCCACCAGGAAGCCGACTTTTCGTACCTCCCCGGGGACCGAAAACCGCCGGTGCTCCCGCACCCGTCGCCGCCGCCGCTTGCTCATGGAGAGCCCGTGCCGCCGCCGCCTCATCTACTAGAACCTCCGGCAGTCTCGGCCTCCCCCGGCGTGAGCGCTGGGCCCCGGCACAGCCTCCATCGCACTCGCCGCGGCGGCAGCCACAGCAGCTCCAGCGCCCAGGCCCGATCCGACCGGACCCACGGAGCCAGGACCGCGGGACGCGTAGCTTCTTATTACGGAGGAAGATTCGGCCTGACCTCCGCCCCCCTCCCCCCAGCCCCAGTCCCCTATCCCCAGTCCCCAGTGCCCAGTCCCCAGCAGCCTGACGGTCTGCTGCGCAGGCGCGAGGACGCCCCTGCCAAAAGTGCGTGCGCTCGGTGTATATACAGCTTTCGTATTTGCCCAATGGACACCAGGATCAGGTGCATGGGGCGGGACCTCGCAGAGAGGGGCGGTGTTCCAGTGTTAGAAAGTGGGTGGGGCAGCCGGAAGTGGGCAGAGTTTGCACGGAGGCGGAACTTTGTTGGCAAACCTGCTTGGCTTCTTGAGGCTTGTATCGTTTTAGGACTTGACTTGATTTTGGTTTGCTTCTACGTCTCGTCTTTTCAAATTCTTAACTCAGAAGAGAAAAGCTTTGTTTTCTCCGTAAGTTATAATTATTCAAGCATTTAAGTATATATTTAATAAAAAGTTGAGTTAGTGTGTTAAATGCTATTTTTAGTGTTCAAGTTAATAATTGGCCAGTCTGCTGTAATTTATAATGGAAGTTAATAACAATTAAAGAAATTAGATGGCTTTGGCCCCATTATAGAGATGAAAAAAAATTGAGTTTTGGAGGTGATAAAGTCCCACACATTTTGACAGCTGGAAATTGAAGCTAGAGCCTCTTAATGCTACAGTCTGTGGACACAACCACTTTTCCTGTTCTGTGGGTCCTAGTTCTTGTATCCGCCCTTAAAGAGTCAGAGCCCGGAGAACACAGGCCATCCTGGAAAACTATCTCCACTTGCAATTAGAAATGGGGATGCTGTTGAGATACTCCCCATCCTGCCGTGCAACAAAAAATGATTGTCTGGAAAGTGAAGCTCAACCTCCAGAATACACAATGCACAGAGCTCAAGGCCAGCCCAAGACATCAGTGTGGTACCCAGTCACAGCAGAGTGTTGGACACCTTCTTGACTAATTTAATGGCCAGCCAGGGCAATGGCAGGGACCTTCCTCTTGGACCTCTCTTGAGGAGTCTAGTGATAGAGGGATGAATCTTCTGGGAGAGAAGCTTGACTCACTCAAGATAATTACTGCCAGTGGAGTTGGGAAGAAATGGACACCTCTCAGAGCAGAGAGGGAACAAAGAGGCTCTGCCCAAAAAGGAAGAATTAATAAATCTGGCAAAATCTGCTCTTTTTAGCTTCCTGGCTTTTCTTATTTCTTATGGCATTTCACAGGTGAGAAAACTGAGGTGCTGATGCATTAAATAACGAGTGTGTCTGTATTGGAATTCACATACAAAACATTCACTCTCAATATTAAAATTATCTTGCAAGGAGAAAGCCCTTTACAAATGTTCGTAAGTGTGGATTATATGTTTAATTGACAATCTCTCACAAGACACAGAATTCATTTTATACTGATTGGGTCTGTTTTCTAACAGAGAACAGACCCAATAATGACGGTTGTCACCATTTCTGGAGAATATCAGGGAGATGGCTCCTTAAACTGTGCTGAAGCTCAGCTAGGCAGAGGAAGCATGAATTCCTGGCATACTTGGATAATTCACAAAATTCACTGAGACTTTTAACCAAGATTTCCATTCTGCATCCTTTCTGCTCCTTTCAAAATCTGACGGCTGAGCTGAAGGTATTTTTAGCTTAATTGAGATATAATTGACATAATATATGGAGCATATTTAAAGAGTATAAATTGATAAGTTTTTATATATGTATACCCCCTTGAAAACACTATATTCAAGTGAATAAATCCATCATCCTCAAGTTTCCTCACGCGCCTTTGTAATTTCTTTCTCTTATCCCTCCATGCCTGCCACACCTAAGCAACCACTATTTTACTTTTTGTCATTATAGATTCATTTGTCTTTTCTAAAGTTTTACATAAATAGAATCAGACAGTATGTATTACATTTTTTCTGGTCTGGTTTCTTTTACTTAGTGTCATTATCTTGACGTTCATCCATGTTGTTTTGTGTACCAGTAGTTCATTCCTTTTTATTGATGAGTATATTCCATTATATGGATGCACTGCAGTTTGTCATCTGTTGATGGACATTTGGGTTGTGTCTAGTTTGGGGCTATTACCATTAATGTTGCCATGAACATTTGTGTACAAGTCTTTGTATGGACATATATTTCCTTTTTCTCTTGGATAAAAATCTAGAAGTGGAATGGTTGAATCATAGGTAGATGTATGTTTAACTTTTTAAGAAATTGCTAAATTTTTTCCCAGAGTGGTTGTACCATTTTACAGTACATTCCCATCAGGAGTATATTTGAGTTCCATTTCCTCCATAAAATAAAATGTTTATAAAATGTCCTCATGGACACTTGGTGTAGTCAGCCGTTTGTAATTTGAGCCATTCTAATAGATGTATAATGTTATCTTGTGGTTTAAATTTATATTTTCCTAATGACTAATGATGTTGAGCATCTTTTTATGTGCTTATTTGCCATCTGCATATCTTTTTTGGTGAAGTGGCTGCTCAGATCTTTGTTACATTTTTTAAAAATTGGGTTGTTTGTTTTTGTAAATTTTCAGATTTCTTTATATATTCTGGATACAAGTTCTTTGTCAGATACATGCTTCGCAAAGGTCTTCTCCCAGTATGTGGCTTGTCTTTTCATTTTCTTAATAGTGTATTTTTAAGAGCAGAAGCTTTAAATTTTAGTAAAGTCCAATTTATTCTTTTATGAATTATGCTTTTAGTGTCATTTCTAAGAAATCTTTGCCTAACCTAACTCAAAAAGGCCATTTCCTATGTTTTCTTCTAGAAGTTTTACAGTTAGGCTGTATGTTTAGGTCTATGATGCATTTTGAGTTAAGTTTTATTTATGGTATGAGGCATTTTGGTTCGTATTTGTTACATATGGATAACCAATTGTTCCAGCAATATTTGTTGAAAAGGCTATTCTTTTTCCACTGTGTTGCCTTTGTGCTTTGACAAAAATCAGTTGTCCAATATCATTTTATAAACATTTTGTGTTTTATTTGTTCATCATCAACTATGTATAGATCACAGTGTGCTAGCACTGGAGTTATGTATCAGTACATACTGTCCATAGAATAGAGACTAAATATTGCTAACTTAAATAAAATGAGAAATTTATTGGAAGAATGTGAGGTATAATAGGATTTTTTAAAAAGCTAAGCAATTATCAGGTCTCAGCTACCTTGATTCACCCAAAGGGTGGTAGTTCCCCAAAGGACAATGAGACTCTATATTATAGAAGAAGAGGTCCTGGGCAGGTGTCTCCTATAGCAGTGCTTCCCAACTTTTTTTACATCCACACATGATAAATGATCAGAATTGGGCAGTGTGCAAGGATAAACTGATGGAGATTAGGAGGTGTCTATATGGGATGCAGTGAAAAAAATCCATTATTTTTCTTTATATTATGTAATTGTAAGTAAAAGACAAAGTGTTAGGGAGATATGAAATATTGAATTTATATAAAACATCTCAATAAAATCTAAAAATTTGATGAGAAACTTGAGCTTGTTTCCATAATATGATTTTTATTTCAAACCTAAGTATAATATATGTAAGGAAAAGTGTATACAGTTGTCCCTTGGTATCCATGGGGGATTGGTTCCAGGCCCTCCTCCATCCCTGGGGACACCAAGATCGTTGCATGCTCAAGTTTCTTAAATAAAATGGAGTAGTCTTTGCATATAACCTATGCACATCCTCCTACATACTTTAAATCATATCTAGGTTATGTATAATACCTAATACAATTTAAATCTATGTAAATAGTTGCCAATGTGCAACAAATTCATGTTTTCTTCTTGGAACTTTCTGGAACTTAAAAAAAATATTTTTCATCTGCAGTTGACTGCATCTGCAAATGTGGAACCCATGCATATGGAGGACCGACTACATCGTAATTATGCAGCTTAATGAATTTTCACAAAGTAAGCATACTGGTTGTATGTTCTAGTTACATATACTTGCAGAACTAATCACCCCTAAATTTAGTGGCCTAAAATAACATTTATTTTGCTTATGAATTTGCAGTTCGGTCAGGGCTTGGCTGGGATAATTGGAAGGCTGGGGGCTGGAATCATCAGAAGTTTCCTTCACTTACATGTTTGGCTGTTGATGCTACCTGTTGACTGCAAACTTAGCTATGTATGTGACTAGCATACCTCCACAAGGCCTTTACGTGTGACTCCTTGACTTTCGCAAAGCATGGTGACTGGGTACCAAGGGTGAATGACCCAAGAAAGAGAGCCAGGTGGAAATTCTAGTGCCTTTTCTAACCTAGCATTGGAAGTCATATGTTGTCAGTTCCAATGCATTCTGTTTGCTAGAGGTGAGTCACTAAGACCAGCCATATTAAAAGAGAGGGAATTGGTCTTCATTTTCTGATGGAAGGAGTGTCAAAGGATCTATGGAGATGTTTTTAAACCACCATACATATCTAAACAGCTCCCTGATCAAGAAACAGAACATTACCAGTGACCCAAACTCGCATTCCTGTCATTACCTGCTGTCCCATGAGTTACCACTCTTTTGATTTTTAAGAGCATAGATTGGTTGTTGCCTGTTTCTGTACATTATATAAATGGAATACTACAATATGTACATTTCAGGTTTAGCTTTTTTCTCTCGACATTGTGAGATTCATTCATGTTGTTCCATGTACATTATTCTTATTACTGTTAAGTATTCTGTTTTGTAAATAGCACATAATTTTTTGTCCAATTTAAAAATGTCCTTTTAATTTACCCACATATTTACCATTTCTGGTGCCTTTCATTCTTTTGTATAGATCTAAGTTTCCATCTGGTATCATTTCACTTCAGCCTGAAGAACCTTCCTTTAACGTTTTCTGTAGTACAGATTTGTTATGTTGGTTTTTAAAAATGGCTGTACATTCTTGGACACTTTTTCCACTGAGACATTGGGTCTCTGTCTCCTCTTCTTGAATCTGGGTAGACTAGGGGTTTATTTGACCTATACAGCACAGCAGAAATGAAACTCTATGACTTCGGAGGCTAGGTCATGAAAGACCATGAGGTTTCTGTCGTATTTACTTGGATACTTGCTCTCAGAGATTTGAACCACCATATGAGAAGCCCACCATGCTGGAGAGACAATGTTCTGGTCAACAAAGCCAGCTAAGCCTAGCAGTCTAGTTATCCCTGCCATGGTGCCAGATATGTGAGTGAAGCTGTCTTGATCCCTCCAAGCCTCACATTGGCCAGGTGAATACCACTGAGTAACTTCCTTTGGTAATAGGGGTGGGGTGGGCATGAAACCATTAGCGCTTGACCATAAGCACGAGACCCTGAGAACGGCAGTTAGAGGTCCCGCTCTGCCAACAATCAGCTCTCAGTGGTCTGCGTAGCAGAGAGTGTGGAGAGAGGGAGATGGCGGCCTTCTCCCCGGGGCCCTCCAGGCGGGGGGGTGAGCTGGGGACCCAGGGACAGGCTGAAGCCTGTGTCCCGCAGAGCTCCAGAGCCCTCACCACAGTCACCCACTGGTTGGGGCCAGACCTTGAAGCAGCAGTGAACCTCTCCCCTATCCCCGCTTTTGTGACCTAACGGCGGCAGCTGTCTCCATGGGTGTATATGGACCCTGCTATTTAAGGTAACAGCTTTACCCAGCTTCAGTCTCTCCATGCAAATTTCAAAAATTGGTCCAGCTTAGACCAGTTATCTACCCCTAGAAGGTGGCCAAATGTCAGGGTTAAGTTGCAAGGACATTGCACATCATTACTTCAGGTCCACCTCTGTGGTTGGGGCTATTCTCCAAGAGGGGCAATTGTTGTGACCTGGGAATTCACCTGATTGGTATTTGTATTTGTATTCCTATTGATCCTAAATAAATACTTCTCTCCAGTTTAAATGAAAAGCCTGAGGGCTGGCTGAGTCCTGGGCACCTGGCTCCCTCAGTGATGATGGCTGGGTAGGGTCTGGGGACCTGGCCCTGAGGGCACCACCAGCTGAGATCTGCCTCTTCAGCCTGGCCTGGGCACTGGCAGGAAGACCCTGACTGGGTGCTGGACGAATGCTCCTGGGCAAGGTAACCAGCCTGCACAGGGTCCCTCTCTTAGCCAGGGCCTGGACCTTGGAGGGAGAAAGTTGAGCCTTGGGATCTTGCCTTTTCTTGTCAGAACAGAGAATAACATTTCTTTTGTTAGAGGTTTACAGGAACATTGTGACCTGACCCTAACCTGACCTCAAAAACAAAGGATCTGACACCAAGAAGTTTGCAACAACTAACTACACCCCTCCCTTCCCTTTCCTATAAAAGAGCTTTGCTGAAAGCTTTCGGGGAATTTGGGGTTTTTAAGACATGAGCCAGCTGTCTCATTGCATGACCCTGCAATAAACCTTTCTCTGCTCCAAACTCTGACGTTTTGGTATTGTTCGGCCTCACTGTGCGTCACTGGGCACACAGACTTGCGTTCAATAACACGTTGATGGCACAAAGAATAGAATGAGTACCTAGCTAAAACCTGTGTAAATTCCTGATTTTCTTGATTGTGAGTTGTAATAAAATCATTGTTTTTTCATGTATTTTTGGAATAGTTATACAGCATTACATAAGTGGAACAAGACTGGGGGTAACAAAAACCTAAAACATGTGGCATTGACTTTGGGACAGTATGTCAGGCAGAAGTTGAAAGGGCTTCAAGAAGACTGTTAGTGGAATCCTGATAGGCATCGAGAGGGTGTCAATAAGGACTTAAAGGAAAATAAGAAAAATGTCATTGGAAGCTCGAGGAAAGGAGGCTCTTGTTATGTCATGGCAGATGGTTTAGCAAATGTGATAACGTGGAGAATTAGAAAATATATTTAATGAACTGATGGATCTGGCTTAAGAGGTATCCAGGCAGAATGTTCAAGGTGTCAACTGTTTTTTGTTTATCTGTGTTTAAACTATGCATCATAATGTATGGGTAGACAAAGCTGTTAACTTACATATCAGTTTGATTCTTTGGAAGCTTTTTTTTTTTAAGTTCAATTTTGAGATAATTCTACATTTATATGCACTTGTAAGAAATAGCACAGAGAGCTCTTATGTACCCTTCAGCTACTTTACCCTAATGGTAACATCTTGCACAACTATAGTACAATATTACAACCTGGAAATTTATATCGATAACAGCCCAGTGACCTTATTCAGATTTCATCAGTTTTACATGCACTTATATGTGTGTGTGTGTGTGTGTGTACATTTAGTTCATGCAATTTTATCACATGTGTAGATTCGTGTGACTACCAGCACAATCAAGATACACAACAGTTCCATCACAAGAATCTCTTGTGATATTCTTTAACCCCCACAGTGGGTTTTTCACTCAGCATATTTCTCTTGAGATTTATCCAAGTTGTTGTGTGTATCAATAGTTCATTCCTTTTTATTACTAAATAGTATTCCATGTTATGGTTATACTACAGGTTAACCATACATGTGTTGAAGGACATTTGAGTTTTTTAACATGTTTTGGTAATTATGAATAAGGCTGCTATGAACATTTGTGTATGGGTTTTTTTAAATGATCCAATTTTTAAAAATTTAATTAATTAATTAATTTTTGGCTGTGTTGGGTCTTCGTTTCTGTGCGTGGGCTTTCTCTAGTTGCGGTGAGCGGGGGCCACTCTTCATCGTGGTGCGCGGGTCTCTCACTGTCGTGGCCTCAAGCTCCAGACGCGCAGGCTCAGTAGTTGTGGCTCACGGGTGTAGTTGCTCCGCAGCATGTGGGATCTTCCCAAACCAGGGCTCTAGCCCGTGTCCCCTGCATTGGCAGGCAGATTCTCAACCACTGCACCACCAGGGAAGCCCCTGTGTATGGGTTTTTGTGTGTACATAGTTTTCATTTCTCTGAGCTAATTACCTAAGAGTGCAACTGCTGGGTCATTGGTAACTTCATGTATAGTTTTGTAAGAAACTGTCATACTTTTTCTTCTAGAGTGGTTGTACCATTTTACAGTCCCACAAGCAATGTATGAGCGATCCAGTTTCTCCAAATTCTCACCAGCATTTGGTGTTATAACTATACATTTTATTTTAGCCATTCTCGTAAATGTATAGTACCATCTCAATGTGGTTTTCATTTGTGTTTCCCTAATGGCCAGTGATATTGAACATCTTTTCATGTACTTATTTGCCATCTGTATATCCTCTTCAGTAAAACGTCTGTTCATGTCTGTTCCACATTTTCTAATTGGATTGTTTGTTGTCTTTTTTTTTTTTTTTTTACTGTTTTTGAGAGCTCTTTGTATATTCTAGATTCAAACCTTTGTAGGATTTGTGGTTGAAAAATATTTTCTGCCACTCTTTATCTTGTCTTTCATCCTTTTAACAGGGTTTTTCACAGGGCAAAAGTTTTAAATTTCGATGTGGCCCAATTTATCGATTTTTTATGTTACAAATTATGCTTTTGTTATCAAGTCTAAGAACTCTTTGCCTAGCCTTACCGCCCAAAGATTTTTCCTATGTTTTCCCCAAACTTTTAAATAATTCTGTATTTTATATTTAAGTCCAAAATCCATTTTAAATTAATTTTTGTATTACATGTGAGTTTTAAGTCAAGGTTCATCTTTTTGTGTCTACATGTCCAATTGTTCTGGCACCATTTATTGAAAAAAGGCTATTCTTTCTCCACTGAAATGCCTTTGTAACTGTCAAAAATCAGTTGGGGATAACTGTGTGGGTCCATTTCTGGGTTCTCTATTCTCTTCTGTTGATTTATATGTCTATTCCTCTGCCAATACCACACTGTCTTGATTAGTATAGCTATGTAGTGATACAGCTGTATGGCATGCAAAAAAAGTTAATAGACCTGTCACTGCTGTCCTTAGAAATATCTTCTTCCAAGGTTGGCCCTTGGCTAGCATCTGGAAATTAGGATTTCAGGAGGACTTTCCTAACTGATAATGACCACCCTAACTGATAAGGGTAGCTCATTGTGCCTAAACTGTGTGTAAACAATGATGGTTTATGCTGAACACCTGCTTTCCTTCTGCGACTCTGGAATTTTGGATTGTGCTAGGCAGAGTGTGCTCTGTGACTAGTCCCCATTAAAAACCTTGGCACTGAGTCTCTAATGAGATTCTCTGGTAGACAATATTTCACATGTGTTATCATAACTTGTTACTGGAAAAATTAAGCAAGTCCTGTGACTCTAGTGGGAGAGGACTCTTGGAAACTTGTGCCTGGTTTCCTCCAAACTTTATGCCATGCAACTTTTTCCTTTGCTAATTTTGCTTTATATCTTTATGCTGTAATAAATCATAGCCATGAGTATGATTATGCTGAATCCTGTGAGTCCTCCTGGCAAATCATTGAACCTGGAGGTGGTCTTGGGGAGTCAACACAGTAAGCCTTAAAACTGGATAGAGTGATTCCTCCCACTTTATTCTTCTTTTTCCAAAAAATTTTTTTAGCTATTTTAAGTACTGTGCTTTTCTGTATAAATTTTAGAATAACTTGTCTATGTCTACCAAAAAAATTCATGGATTTTGATAGGAATTGCATTAAACCTATCAATCAGTTGGGGAGAATTGACATCTTTACTATATTTAATCTTACAGTCCATGAACACAGTATGGTTCCTATGTATTTAGGTCTCCTTTAGTTTCTTTTTTTTTTTTGCGGTACGCGGGCCTCTCACCGCTGTGGCCTCTCCTGCCACGGAGCACAGGCTCCGGACGCGCAGGCCCAGCAGCCACGGCCCACGGGCCCAGCCGCTCTGCGGCACGTGGGATCTTCCTGGACCGGGACACGAACCCGTGTCCCCTGCATCGGCAGGCAGACCCTCAACCACTGCGCCACCAGGTAAGACCCTCCTTTAGTTTCTTTTATCAGCATTTTGTAATTTTCAGGATACTGATTCAGTACACATTTTGTCAGATTTACACTTAAGTAATTGGTTTTCTTTGAAGCAATTGTAAATGGTAGTATTTAAATTTCAGTAAAAACAAGTATGAAGCTTGTGTTTAAGTATTATTAAGGTGGTATAAAGTGGCCTTTTAGGACTAGATTAGCCCTACTCTAAAAGTGTATTTTTATGAGGTCTCTAATGAATGCTGCGGGATTTTAGTAAGGTCTCTCCACTCTGGAGGTCAGACTCGAATGGCTCCCAGACTTACGTGAACTCTAGTAGTTGTTCAGTTCACAGCAGCCTGGTTGTTATACTTTTTCCAGTAGTGGTTCTTTGTGCAGCTTTGTAGATTCTCTCTGTGTGTGTGAGTCTACCTTAATACTTGGCAAAAATCTCAAGGGGACCCAGTGTAGATTTCTGGATCTCTTTCTCTGGCCAGCTCCCTTCTTTCTGGTACTTTGCCATACAACTTCCAGCAACGTTGTCAATTATACCTAGTAAAACTGGAAAAAAGATAACATTAATAGATATCATCTCCATTGATTTCTTATTTATTTATTTATTTATTTTTGGCTGCGTTGGGTCTTTGTTGTTGCACGCGGACTTTAGATGCGGCGAGCCGGGGCTACTCTTCATTGTGGTGCGCGGGCTTCTCATTGCGGTGGCTTCTCTTGTTGAGGAGCACGGGTTCTAGGTACACGGGCTTCAGTAGTTGTGGCTCGCGGGCTCTAGAGCGCAGACTCAATAGTTGCGGTGCACGGGCTTAGTTGCTCCGCAGCATGTGGGATCTTCCCAGACCAGGGCTGGAACCCGTGTCCCCTGCTTTGGCAGGTGGATTCTTAACCACTGCGACACCAGGGAAGTCCTCCATTGATTTTTTTATACCCTCCTCCCTACCCTCCCTACCCTGATGAGATCCCTGTACTTAATTTGTTTTATTGAGGTATAACTGACATAACATCATATTATTTTCAGGTATGCAACATAATGACTCGGTATTTATATATATTGCAAAATGATCACCACGATAGTCTAGTTAACATCCATCACTATACACAGTTAAAGATTTTTTCCCTCTCTACTTAATTTTTCAAGAGTGTAAGCAAAACTGGAAATATTTTCTTGTCAGTCTTCAATCCTAGAAGAGATTGACTGAAGGAGTATAATCATGGTCAAGCTATAGAAATTACCTGATTACTACTTGGTCCCTCTGTGGTGATCTGTCTCCTGATTTTATACTCAAGTGATGTTACATCCCAGTGATGTTATATGATCACTAGTTTTCCTTTTTATTTGAAGTCCTTAGAGGGGTCTTCCTTTAGGACATGATAATATGAAACAGCAAAAATGCAAAGATTCTCACAACTGCTCAGGATATAAAGACTGTAGAACATCTGTCCCTTAACATAAAATATAAATTATCCTGTGGAAATGATTGGGCTAAACTTTGCTGAACCATGCTGTCATAATGCCAGTTTTAAATGAGTATATTCAGATGTAAAAGAATCATTACGACATTGCAAATGGCCAAAAAGTGCCCTGCCTGTCCCACCACACTGCCTCACAGGATTGTCCAAGGGGCTCCTGGCCAGAGGTTTCTTATATCACCAACTTGAAACTGAGCCTTGATGTCATTGTTTTAAAAAGATGCTTTTTCTTTGCACTTGGTAAAATATATTGGTTTACCAATTTGTACTGGTACAGATGTAAAAGGATGGAGATGTAAAGAGATGTAGGAACATGGCTTGGCCTTGCTGTGTGCCATTTAATACAGAAATTTGCATTAGATGTCCATGACTACCCACTCTGGTTCTTATGCTGGTTTCATGATAGAGAACTAAAGGAGCATTAAACCTGTATATATATACCCCCCCATATTTGTGATTATAATACTCCTCCCAGTAATGATTTCTATCAGTAGAATTAAGAAAAATCGATAAATGCTATAAAAGTGTTTTTAAAATATTCTACTGATTTTTCTATTGGGAGAAACAGAGTTTAATTGTGGTCAGTGTGGGGAAACCTACCTGTTTCCTTTATAGGATTCTAGACTGAAAGATCCATGCAATTCAAATAGGAGAAAGCCAATTTAGAATTTGATGTTTGTTTTTTTTGTAATAGAATAGATTAGTGGTTGTCCATACTGGCTAGACTTCAGAATTATCTGTGGAGTTAAAAACAAAAATACAGATGTGAGGATTACACCCCTAAAGATGCTGAAATAGTAGTTTTTAGGGGCCTAAAAATAGTAGGTTGGGGCCTAAAAATCTGTATTTTAAAAAAGCTTTTTAGGTAACAGCTGTGTTTCCTGGTTTGATAACGACACAGAGATGGAATATACATATTAATTAGTAAGAAGAGTTAGCTTGAAACAAGCCTGTATTAGTCACGACACTTTGGTTATAAGCAAATGTCAGAAAACCAAACAAGCTTGAGCAAAGTGGGATTCACTGGCTCTGGTAACTGGAAAGTTCAGGGTGGAGCTGGCAGGAGTGCTCCAAGACACTCTATAGGGACTCAAATGATATCATTAGCTTTCTCTCCTTTCTTCCTCTCTACCAACAGGTCCTTTCATGTGATGGGAAAGGTGGCTTCTGACAGCTGTAAGCTTTCATTTTTATTGTTCATGACTCAAAAGACATTCCCTCTCCCAGTATCCTTACATTAAATTGCATGGATGGACTCTGGCCCTGCTTGGTTCATGTAACTTTGACCAGTCACTGTGAAAAGGAGGATGGTCATATGATTAGCTGGAGGTCATACAGGGCCCTGTGATGACCAGTTTCATCAGAACCACATAGGAAGGAGAAAGGGCAGTTTTTCAGTGGAAGAAAGTATGCTGGGGAGGACTTCGCTGGTGGCGCAGTGGTTAAGAATCTGCCTAACAATGCAGGGGACACGTGTTGGAGCCCTGGTCCAGGTAGATCCCACATGCCATGGAGCACCTAAGCCCGTGCGCCAAAACTACTGAGCCTGCGCTTTAGAGCCCATGAGTCACAACTACTGAGCCCACGTGCCACAACTACTGAAGCCCGCGTGCCTAGAGCCCATGCTCTGCAACAATGAAGCCACCACAATGAGAAGCCCGTGAGTAGCCCCCCGCTCACCACAACTAGAGAAAGCCCACGTGCAGCAACGAAGACCCAACGCAGCCAAAAATAAATAAAATTTTAAAAAAAGTATTACAAAACAAAATAGTGACTATAATAGTGCTGTACAATATATTCTTGTTGCTTATCTTTTTTTTTTTTTTTTTTGCGGTACGCGGGCCTCTCACTGTTGTGGCCTCTCCCGTTGCGGAGCACAGGCTCCGGACGCGCAGGCTCAGCGGCCATGGCTCAGCGGCCATGGCTCACAGGCCTAGCCGCTCTGCGGCATGTGGGATCTTCCCGGACTGGGGCATGAACCCGTGTCCCCTGCATTGGCAGGCGAACTCTCAACCACTGCGCCACCAGGGAAGCCCGCTTATCTATTTTACACATAGTAGTTTGTATCTCCTAATCCCATATCCCTATCTTGCACCCCCCTTCTCTCTCCCCACTGGTAATTACTAGTTTGTTTGCTATATATGTGAGTCTGTTTCTGATTTGCTATATTCATTCGTTTTATTTTTTAGATTACACATATAAGTGATATCAAACAATATTTGTCTTTGTCTGATTTTTTACTAAGCATAATATTCTCTAGGTCCATCCATGTTGCTGCAAATGGCAGAATTTAATTCTTTTCTATGGCCAATATTCCATTTTATAAATATACCACATCTTCTTTATCCATTTGTCTGCTGATGGACACTTGGATTGCTTCCATATGTTGCTATTGTAAATAGTGCTGCTATGTACTTGGGAATGCATGTATATTCTCAAATTAGTGTTTTATTTTTTTCCAGATATATACCGAGGAGTGGAATTGCTGGATCATATGGTAGTTCTATTTTTATTTTTTGAGAAACCTCCATACTGTTTTCCATGGTGGCTGCACCAATTTACATTCCCACTAACAGTGTACAAGGGTTCCCTTTTCTTCACATCCTTGCCACATTTGTTATTTGTAGACTTTTTGAGGATGGCCATTCTGACAGGTGTGAGGCGATAGCTCATTGTAGTTTTAGTTTGCATTTCTCTAATAATTGGCAATGTTGGGTATTTTTTCATGTGCCTGTTAGACTTCTGTATGTCTTCTTTGGGGAAATGTCTATTCAGGTCTTCTGCCCATTTTTTTTTTTTACGGTACGTGGGACTCTCACCGTTGTGGCCTCTCCAGTTGCGGAGCACAGGCTCCAGACGCGCAGGCCCAGCGGCCATGGCTCACGGGCCGAGCCGCTGTGTGGCATGTGGGATCTACCTGGACCGGGGCACGGACCTGTGTCCCCTGCATCGGCAGGCGGACTCTCAACCACTGCGTCACCAGGGAAGCCCTCTTCTGCCCATTTTTTGATTGAGTTGTTTGTTATTGAGTTGTGTGAGCTGTTTATATATTTTGAAGATTAACTGCTTGTCAGTCATATCATTTGCAAATATTTTCTGCCATTCAGTAGGTTGTCTTTTTCTTTTGTTGAGGGTTTCCTTTGCTGTGAAAAAGCTTTTAAGTTTAATTAGCTCCCACTTGTTTATTTTTATTTCTTTGGCCTTAGGAGACAGATCCAAAAAAAATATTGCTAGGATTTATGTCAAAGAATGGTCTTCCTATGTTCTTTTCTAGGAGTTTTATAGTTTCAGATCTTACATTTAGGTCTTTAATCCATTTTGAGTTTATTTTTGTGTATGGTTTTTTTTTTTTTTTTTTTTTTTTTTTTTTTTTTTTTTTATGCGTTACGCGGGCCTCTCACTGTTGTGGCCTCTCCCGTTGCGGAGGACAGGCTCCGGACGCGCAGGCTCAGCGGCCATGGCTCACGGGCCCAGCCGCTCCGCGGCATGTGGGATCCTCCCAGACCGGGGCACGAACCCGTGTCCCCTGCATCGGCAGGCGGACTCTCAACCACTGCGCCACCAGGGAAGCCCCTTGTGTATGGTTTTATGGAGTGTTCTAATTTCATTCTTTTTTTTTTTTTTTTTTTTTTTTGCGGTACGGGGGCCTCTCACCATTGTGGCCTCTCCCGTTGCAGAGTACAGGCTCCAGACGAACAGGTCCAGTGGCCATGGCTCACGTGCCCAGCCGCTCTGCAGCATGTTGGATCTTCCCAGACCGGGGCATGAACCTGTGTCCCCTGCATCAGTAGGCAGACTCTCAACCACTGCGCCACCAGGGAAGCCCTAATTTCATTCTTTTACATGTAGCTGTCCAGTTTTTCCAGCACCACTTATTAAAGAGACTGTCTATTCTCCGTTGTATATTTTTGCCTCCTTTGTTGTAGATCAACTGATCAGAAGTGAGTGGGTATATTCCATTCCATTGGTCTATATGTCTGTTATTGTGCCAGTATCATGCTGTTTTGATTACTGTAGCTTTGCAGTATAATCTGAAATCAGGGAGGGTGATACCTCCATGTTTGTTCTTTTTTCTCAAGATTGCTTTGGCAATTCAGGGTCTTTTGTGATTCCATATGAATTTTAGGATTATTTGTTCTAGTTCTCTGAAAAATGTCTTGGGTATTTTGATAGGGATTGCCTTAAATCTGTAGATTGCTTTGGGTGGTATGGACATTTTAAAAACATTTAGTCTTCCAATCCAAGAGCATGGGATATCTTTCCATTTCTTTGTATCATCTTCAATTTCCATCATCAGTGTTTTATAGTTTTCTGGGTATAGGTCATTCACCTTCTTGGTTAAGTTTATTCCTAGGTATTGAATATTTTATTCTTTTTGATACAATTTCAATGAGATTTTTTTTTACTTTCTCTTTTTGATATTTAATTCTCAGTGTACAGAAAAGCAACAGATTTCTGTATGTTAATCTCGTATCCTGCAACTTTACAGAATTCATTTATTAGTTCTAATAGTTTTTTGGTGGAGACTTTAGGATTTTCTATATAAAGTATCATGTCATCTGCAAATAATGACATTTTTAGTTCTTCTCTTCCAGTTTGAATGCCTTTTATTTCTTTTTCCTGTCTGCTGTGGCTAGGACTTCCAACGCTATGTTAAATAGAAGTGGTGAGAGCAGGCGTCCTTGTCTTGTTCCTGATTTTAGAGGAAAGGCTTTTAGCTTTTCATCATTGAGTATGATGTTAGCTGTGGGTTTGGCTTAAATGGCCTTAATATCTTGAGATATGTTCCCCCTATACCCACTCTGATTTATGATGAATGAATGTTGAATTTTGTCAAATGCTTTTTCTGCATCTATTGAGATGATCATGTGATTTTTATCCTTCCTTTCATTAATGTGGTGTATCACGTTGATTGATTTGTGAATATTATACCATTCTTGTGTCTCTGGAATAAATCCTACTCGATCATGGTGTATGATCCTTTTTATATATTTTTGGATATGGTTTGCTAATATTTTGTTGAGGACTTTTACGTCTTTGTTCATCAAAGATACTGGCCTGTAATTTCCTTTTGTAGTGTCTTTGTCTGGTTTTGGTGTCAGAGTAATGTTGGCCTTGTAGAATGAATTTGGGAGTATTCCATTCTTTTCAATTTTGGGAAATATTTTGAGGAGGATAGGTATTAGTTGTTCTTTGTATGTTTGGTAGAATTCCCCTGTGAAGCCATCCAGTCCTGGACTTTTGTTTGCTGGGAGATTTTTTTTATTACAAATTCAGTTTCACTGCTAGTGATCGATTTGTTCAAGTTCTTTGTTTCTTCTTGTTTCAGTCTTGGCAGGTTGTGTATTTCTAGAAATTTGTCCATTTCTTCTAGGTCATCGAATTGTTGGCATATAACTGTTCATAGTATTATTCTCTTAGGATATTTTTTATACCTCTGTAGTGTCAGTTTTTATTTCTTCGCTTTCATTTCTTATTTTATTTATTTGGGTCCTCTCTCTTTTCTTCTTGGTGAGCCTGACTAAAGGTTTATCAATTTGTTTATCTTGGTTTCATTGATCTTTTCTATTTTTGGTCTCTATTTTATTTACTTCCTCTCTGATCTTTATTATTTCCTTCCTTCTGCTGACTTTAGGCTTTGTTTGTTCTTATTTTTCTAATTCTTTTAAGTGGTAGGTTAAGTTGTTTATTTGAGTTTTTCTTGTATTGCTGTAAACAACCCTCTTAGAATTGCTTTTGCTGCATCCCATAGATTTTGGAAAGTTGTGTTTCAATTTCATTTGCCTCAAGGAATTTTCTGATTTCCTCTTTGACCCATTTTTTTTTTTTAGGACCATGCTATTTAGTCTCTATGTGTTTGTGTTTTTCCCATTTTTATTCCTGTAATTGATTTCTAGTTTCTTAACATTGTGGTCCGAAAGTATGCTTGATTTAATTTCTATCCTCTTAAATGTGTTGAGACTTGTTTTATGGCCACACATGTGATCTATCCTAGAGAGTGTTCCATGTGCACTTGAAAAGAACATGTATTCTGCTGTTTTTGGATGTAATATCCTACAGATATCTATTAAGTCCAACTGGTCTATTTTATTATTTAAGACCAGTGTTGCCTTATTGATTTTCTGTCTGTATGATCTGTCTGTCCATTGATGCAAGTGGGGTGTTAAAGTCCCCTACTATTGTTGTATTATTGTCAATTTCTCCCTTTATGTCTGTAAGTATTTGTTTCATATATTTAGGTGCTCCTTATTGGGTGCACATATGTTAACAATTGTAATATCCACTCCTTGTATTGATCTCTTTGTTATTATATAATGTCCTTCTTTGTTTTTCTTTATAGACTTTGTTTTAAAGTCTATTTTGTCTGATATGAGTATTTCTATCCCAGCTTCTTGTCATTTCCATTTGCATGAAGTATCTTTTCCCATCCCCTCACTTTCAGTCTGTGTGTCTTTAGCTCTGAAGTGAATCTCTTGTATGCAGCATATAGATGGTTCATTTTTAAAAATTTATCCAATCAGCCACCCTATGTCTTTTGATTGGAGCATTTAGTCCATTGACATTTAAAGTAAAGTATTGATAGGTATGTATTTATTGCCATTTTATTACTTGCTTTCTGGTTGTTTTTGTAATTCTTATCTGTTCATTTTTCTTATTTTTGTTTCTCTCCTTGTGGTTTGATGACTTTGTTTAATGGTATGCTTGTATTCCTTTCTTTTTGGTTTTTGTATATCTACTGTAGGTTTTTGATTTATGGTTACCATGGGGTTTATATATGTTGACCTATAACTATATCTACTTATTTTAAACTGGTAGTCATTTAAGTTCACATACATTCTAAAATATCTACATTTTTTACTTTCCTCCTCCACATTTTGCGTTTTTGATGTCCTATATTAAATCTTCATGTTTATCCCTTAACTGTTTATTGTAGTTACAGTTGCTTTTACAATCTTTGTCTTTTGTCTTTGTGTAGTGGCTTATTTAAGTGGTTGATCCTCAGTCTTTATATTTGCCTTTCCTAGTAAGATTTCCCCTTTCCTATAGCTTCTTTCCCACTTAGAGAAGACCCTTTAACATTTCTTTTAGGGTTGGTTTATAGTACTGATGAACTCTTGGGTTTTTGCTTGTCTGAGAAGTTCTTTATATCTCCTTTGATTTTAAATGATAATCTTTCTGGGTACATGGGGCCTTCTTTAACATTAAGCATTTAATTGTATGGTGCAAAACTGTTGGGGTCACTGAATTTCAAGCAGGAAATTTGTTTGAGTTCTTGTACAAGTTAAGTGTAGTATATACCTGTTACAATTTGAAAAGTATATCTTCTCTTACCCCTGATTTTCATGTGTGGTAGGCAGCCTCCTAGAATGGCTTCTAATGATCCCCTCCTCTTGGTATTCACACCCTTGTGTCATCTCCTCCTCCTGTGGGCTGCACCTAATGACTTGCTTCTAATGAAGAGAATATGCAAAAGTGGTAGGATGTCACTTCCAAGATTGGGTTATAAAAGACTGTGACTTCCAACTTTTTGGCACTTTCTTGCTTTTTTTGCTTTCCTTACTTTGATGAAGGAATCCCCTTTTCTGAGCCCCTTTGTGAGCATTTGTATGTCCTAAGTGAGTACTTCCAAAGAATCTCCTTGGAGGAGGATGTCATCAATGTAATGTCATACCTGTGGTCCTCAAGAAAATTGGATGCAGTTAAGATCGTGCCGGCAAAGATAGTGTGTGATATTAAAGTTGTTGAGATATCCCATGAGCTGCTGAGTAAAGGCATATTGTTTCCCTTTGGGGGTAAGGCACCTGAGAGGATGTTGAAATAGACACTGAACAGCATATATTAGCTAAATTTATAATAGCAAAATATTTACCAGTTGTTGATTGGATAGAGTCAGTAATTTCACTAATGTTGTGTATAGGAGCCTTGATAAGTAGGACCACAGCATTTAAGGTTGTGGTAATTCACCACGAGGCACTGTTCATTCTTTCCAAGTTCAAATACGGGCAAAATTGGGCTGTTAAATGGAGAAGCAGTGAGGATAATCACCCCCTTCTCTAGATAGGTCTTGTATGATGGATTTTGATCACTGAGTATTTTAATTTTCAGTAGGCCATGTTAACTATTTTAACAGAGGGAGAGAAGATTCATGGTATCCTACTTTTATCAAATGCCAACAACTTAATTTAATTTTAACTAATTACTCATTGGGTCAGAGCATTCATGCCCATTATATTATATTTTAGGGCAATGCTAAGGCTGTGGGGATTTTAGGCAAGGCAATAGTTCCAATAGTTAAGGTGAGGCATAGTTATTTGTCCCCTATTTTATACTTGGTAACTCCCCTAAGAGTATAGGGGGTATCTTGTTAAAATGCAGTGGGATCCCTAGTATTGATTAAGTTCATGAAAGTTTGCCAGTTGGTGCACTTTATCAGGTACTGAGTTAATATAGAACCTGTGTTGTATAAGCACAAAAGCCAATCAGTGCCCTTTTATCTTTTGTTGTATAAATTCTTTTGGTAAATTTTGGATTTTCATTTTGGTCAAATTGTAGACCTTTGTTTCAGTTTTTTGTTTGCTTGTTTCCTTCCCCCATATCCAGGCTTCTTTCTTTTTATTTTATTTATTTACTTAGTTTTGGTGTATATGTGTGTGTATGTGTGTGTGTGTGTGTGTGTGTGTGTGTGTGTGTGTGTGTATTCTTCAGGGGCAGGGGAGATTTCTCCAACCTGCTTGTATTTATGAATTTCTTTTTCCAGAGAGCCTCAAATAAGTATAATCAGGGTTAGGGGTTTCCCCTGTGGCAGTGGTTGTTTTATAGGGTTTAAGGACTCCAGTCTTAAGTCAGGTTTGAATTAGCCCCTTTGCTGTCTCTCAAGGATGCCATGGGTGTTTTTTTCCATATAACCCTGGGGATTAGCATCTTAGTTACGGCACAGGCACATGCAGCACAGCAACAGAAGTATTTAAAGGTCCTGGTGTGCAATTTGCTCTTAGGAGTGAGGACTTCATAAAATTCACATCATATAATGGCTGTTTTTTCTCTGTTCTCTTCCTCTCTTTCCCACCCTATCTGACTGCATAATGACTGCTCTTTAATGTGTGACCACTGTATCTTGCATGCACCATATCAGTCTTTCCCCTGAGTACTTTATATATTGGACACAGTGCCTGGCTGAGATACCACCAGATGGTAACAGGGTAAGAATCTTTCCCCAGAGCTTAGGATCAGTCACAGCTTCATTCTAAGACACACAGTTCTTATTTGAACTTTCAAACATGCTGAATTTTGTCTGTTTTTGAGATCCTACAATCTCACCTCAAGCTCATCTTGGTAATAACTGATACTAGAATTACACCTGAGGCTACTGTGTGTCTTGGATAATCTTTTGACTTTTACAAAGTTTCTCCTTTTAGCCTGGTTATTCCCCGCAGAACCTACTGGGCAGATCACTCTCCAGGTCTTGGCTCTTTCTCCTTCTCATGTTGCCACAAATGTACCTTCCTGCTTGTGCTCCAATTTTAAACTATAATATTAGTAGCCAACATTTAATATGTATCACACTACACTAAGAGCTTCTAATATGTAATCCAAACGTCAACCAGGGTGGTAGTCTTGATTCTTGGATATCTAGATAATACTATCTCACATCTCCATTTTACGTCCTATGGAAGCCCAAAGCTCTTCCCATGATAGTACAAATTCATGTGGTTCTTGATATTCCTCAAAATTGTGTGCTTAGTTCAATTTATGGATTATCTTGCTAGCACATGTGTATGTTCTTGCTCCATGCCGTGACCCAGATGTAAGAATTAACTCTGCACTCTTGGAACTTCCCTGTGGTCCAGTGGTTAAGACTCCACACTCCCAATGCAGGGGGCCCAGGTTCGATCCCCGGTCAGGGAACTAAGATCCCACATACTGCAACTAAGCTCGTGAGCCACAACTCCTGAGCCCACGTGCCTCAGCTAGAGAGCCTGCGCGCTCCAACGAAGAGCCTGCATGCAGTAACGAAGACCCAGCACCGATAAAAATGAATAAATAAATTAATTAATTTAAAAAATAGACTAACTTAAAAAAACCCCTCTGCACTCTCAAAGGCATTTTGGTGTACAGTTGACTTCACTCAAGAATTGGGAAGGATGAGGAAGGGTTTATATGTTAGCAATGCAAGAGTTCTAATTAAACACTAGACATTCTCCTTTCTTAGAAAAACTTTGGCATCTTCAGCACTATGACTTTTTTCTAAAACTTTTTATTTTGAAATAATTTCACACTTTCAGAAAAGTTGCAAAAATAACACAAAGTGTTCCTGTACGTCCATGGTTTTCCAAGTCCATCAGGTGCCAGCAATAATTGGTTATAAATTTGTCAGTTTTCCTAAGCCACATTTCCTAAGATTCTAAGATTAATTCCAGAGTAATCAGAATATATTTAAGATTAAACATTCTATTGAGGGTGGGTCAGAGAATTAGGAAAGCATTACAGCCTACTCTTTTCCTTGATATGTCTTGTCCAGACTATGAAGTTCTGTTTTTCCTATCTTTCTCCACCTTTACCCTGGGAGTGGACAGAATCACCTGGGGAGGAGAGGATATTGAGAAAAAAGAAGGGAAATGCTGGGACTATAAACCTCCTTACGTGTTCACTGATGATAGGAGAACACCCAGCCTGGTAGCCTAGGTTTGATTGTAGTAGTCTAAGTCTTCCTATAGCCCTTGATTAATGAATTGTCTGGGATTGATGGAAAAAAGGAACTAACAGTTTTTGAGATCCTGACAGTCACTGTGTTAAACATTCTACACTTGAAAGTGTAGGCAGATTAGAGCTCCTTTGTATAAAGTCTCTATTTAAAAAGAACCTCAAATAAGTGATTAATTTGTGATGGTCTTGTAGCTTAAACACAGGACTTTGAGGGACAGAAGGACTGCTGATCTTCTGAGGCTTGCTTTTGGAGCAGGGGAGATGGGAAGTGGGTGAAGTGGTAGAGGACATTGTTGGCAGCAGGATGAGGGGTGGAGGAAGTGAAATCAACAGCATCTGTGGTGGTGGTGCACAGGCAGTGTGGATGGTAGAAGAGAAATGTTTGTTACAGTCTGCTTTCCTCAGAA
This sequence comes from Phocoena sinus, assembly GCF_008692025.1. Taxonomy (NCBI): domain Eukaryota; kingdom Metazoa; phylum Chordata; class Mammalia; order Artiodactyla; family Phocoenidae; genus Phocoena; species Phocoena sinus. The sequence continues at coordinate 122,967,986 of NC_045764.1, read as the reverse complement.
AGCAGAGCCAGAGGATAGAACTTGGGTGCAGGTAATTTATTTGGGAAGTGATTCTTGGAAGCAGGAGAAAGAAGGGTGGTGTTTTTGTTTTTGTTTTTTTTTTTTTAAGAAGGGTGGTGTTTGCTTGAAATGGCAAGCAGTGGCGCTGAAGTTGAGTCTGAGGTCACAAGGAACTGTCCATCATTGTTGTAACTGAAATCAGAGGTGGGCCTTGAAGATGAAACCTGGACCCTGGAGGCATTTACTGTTGTCCACACAGTACTGTGCCCTTACACAGCTCATATTCGCATGTATCCCACATTAAGTCCTTGGTTTCACTGAGTCTTCAAGGAGATGGCTCCCCTCAATATCTATGTCAGACAAAATAGTGGGCTAGAAGAACAAGCTTTAGTCTCTGCTGTTGCAGCGGGTCAAAAGGTCATGACTGATATTTTTTCTTCTCTACCACCCATTCTTGATTTCTCTTAGTCAGCATTTTGGTGGGTGTCACTTGCTTTCTTGGCAGGGTAATCCACACAGATTCTGCCCCTTGGTTGTCTTGCTTTCATCAGGTATTGGTTGCTGCACTTGCTTGCTTGCTGTTATCACTGGACATGAGAGCACCAGAAGACGCAAGTTGATATCCCAGGTACCAATATACATCTCCATGCCCTCATTACATAGCAGCAATCCTGGTTCTCATGATAATCAGAGTCCATGGCCCCTGCTACATAGTAACATCTTTCATGTTACTTGGTCTGCTGGCCCACTGACGGGTAAGGCTCCCAAAGTGATCAGGTTGCTAATTGTAGTTTCAGGTTCAGTGCAGTCCTTGCCATGCCCCCTGGTGGAAATAAAATCCTCTGAGAACCAAAGACCTCTAATCAGAGAGCCCAAGATGGTGGGAAGGGAAGAACACATTCTGTACGTGGAGTCGCTAGGAGTGATGGATGGATGGGCCAATACCACATCCACTCCTTGGTCCTGTACCCATGTATTCAGCTATAGGGGTGCAGGTCTCTGTATCAGTCACTGGTTGAATTGCACATACTGTATCCTGGAGGACAGTACCCCTGTATTGCAGAGTATCAACCCTGAATTTGTGTCTCAGCTGAACTTTAATAGGATGCTCTATAATTCTTTTAGTCTAAGTTGCTTCTGGGTGAGTCTAAGCTCACCCAGAACTTTCCCCCAAAGTTGCTGCTGAAATTAAGGGTAGGCTGAGGGAATGTGACTCAGGCTTTAAAGACATCTGCTATAGGGGAGAACTGTTGATATTTAAGATGACCAGAAAAGTTTTGAAGGCTGCCTTAATTTTTGCCTGGGAAGGGTGTTGATCTAGACTCACAGATGATGATTTTCCCTACCTTTATTGAGTAATGATTGACAAAAATTGTACATATTTAAGGTATACAACATGGTGTTTTGATATATGTGTACTTTGTGAAATGATTACCATAATCAAGATAATTAACATATCTGTTACCTCACATAGTTACCATTTGTGTGTGTGTGTGTGTGTGGGTGTGTGGGTGTGTGGCGAGAACACTTAAGGTCTACTCTCTTAGCAAATTTCAAGCATACAATATTTATTATTAACTATAGTCACCATGCTGTACATTAGGTCTCAGAACCTACTCATTTTATAACTGAAAGTTTATAACCTTGACCAACAGCACCTTGTTTCCCTCAGTCCCCAGTTGCTGGTAACCACCATTTTACTTTCTGTTTCTATGAGACATTTTTAGATTCTACACATAGGTGAGATCACACAGTATTTGTTTTTCTGTACCTGGCTTATTTCTCCTAGCATATGTCTCCAGGTTCATCCATGTTGTCACATATGGCAGGATTTCCTTTTTTTTTAAGGCTGAATAATAGTCCACTGTGTGTGTATGGTGAATGGCTAAAGTGAGAGTGGTAGTTCACATATCGTTACCCATTATATACCACATTTTCTTTATCCATTCATTCAATGGCAGACATTTAGGTTGTTTCCATATCTTGGCTATTGTGAATAATGCTGCAGTGAACATGGGTGTGCGGGTATCTTAGTACCTTTGAGATACTGACATCATTTCCTTTGAATATATACCCAAAAGTGGGATTGCTAGATCATATAGTAGGTTCTATTTTTAATTTTTTGAGGAACCTTCATACTATTTCCCATAATGGCTGTATCAATTTACATTCCCGCCAACAGTGTATAAGGAGTCCCTTTTCTCCACATCCTTGCTAACATTTGTTATCTTTTTGATTTTTTGATAATAACCATCCTAATAGGTATGTGGTGATAGCTCATTGTGGTTTTGATTTGCATTTCCCTGATGATTAATGTTATTGACCATCTTTTCATATGCCTGTTGGCCATTTGTATGGCCAACAGTCTTTTTGGGACAATATCTCTTCAGGTCTTTTACCTATTTTTTAATGGGATTATTTGTGTTTTTTGTTTTGTTTTTGCTGTTGAGTTGTACCAGTTCCTTATATATTTTGGATATTAATCCCTTACCAGTAATATGGTTTGCAAGTATTTCCTCCCATTCTGTACACTGCCTTTTCATTTTATTGTTTCCTTTCCTGTGCAGAACCTTTTTAGTATGACGTAGTCTCAATTATTTATTTTGGCTTTTGTTGCTGTGCTTTCAGTGTTATATGTGAAAAATCATTGCCAAGACCAACGTCAAAGAGCTTTTCCCTATGTTTTCTTCTAGGAGTTTTAAAGTTTCAGGTCTTATGTTTAAGTCTTTAATCCATTTTGAGTTGATTTTTGTGTTTGGTGTAATATAAAGATCCCATTTCATTCTTTTGCATGTGGATATCCAGTTTTCCTAGCATCATTTATTGAAGAAACTATCATTTCCCCATTGTATATTCTTGATGCCTTTGTTGAACACTATGTGTGTGGAGTTATTTCTGGGCTCTTTCTTCTGTTTCACTATTCTATATGTCTATTTTATGCCAGTTCCATACTGTTTTGGTTATTATAGCTTTGTTATATAAATTGAAATCAGGAAGTATGATGCTTCCAGCTTTGTTCTTCTTGCTCAAGATTACTTTACTATTCAGGGTCTTCCGTTTCCATGCAAATTTTATGATTGATTTTTCTATTTCTATGAAAGATGTCATTAGAATTTTGATAGGGGTTGCAGTGAATCCCACAGATCATATTTTAAGGACTAGTGAGTGACAAAAGTAAAATTGCTTTCTGATTATACCCCAAGAGTCCTTCTTGTTCAGTGTGACAGTTATGCAATCAAAGCCATTATTCACAGTTCACAAAACCTTTGTCTCAGTGTTGCATGATTGTGAGAATGTGAGATATACTAGTGGCCTGAGGTGAACAAAGGTGATGCTGGCCAGGACATGAAAACAAGCAAGGTAGAATCTCTTTGGAGTCATTCTTTGTCTGGTGATCTAAAGGTGAATGCTAACTTGCTTGCACCTTGTTCTGCCTCCCATCTAAAGATTATTTTTGTTTGGTAAGAACAGACACTGTGAGATAAAACCTGTCTTTGTGAGTTCAGGCTGCTATAACAATGTACCATAGACTGGGTGGCTTATAAACAACAGCAATTTATTTCTCACAGTTCTAGAGGCTGCAAGTCAGAAGTCAGGCTGACAGTGTGGTTCAGTTCTGGTGAGGGCCCACTTCCTGGCTCATAGATGGCTATCTTTTTGCTGTGTTCTCACATTAGAAGGGGTGAGAGAGCTTTCTGGGATTTCTTTTATAAAGGCACTAATCCAGTTTGAGGCCTCCATCCTTATAACCTAATCATCCCCAAAGGTACCACCTCCTAATACCATCACATTGAGGATTAGGGTTCAACACATGAATTTTGGAGGACAAAAAACATTTAGTCCATTACAATACCTTCAACTAAAACTAGGTAATACAAATGCTAGATAAGTTGTAGTTACCCCCTTCCCACCAAAGGAGGAGGAAAATGGAGGAAGAACAAGAAAAGAGTGACTGATTTTGAAGTTGAAGGTATAAGAAACAGCAGAATCCTGCTAACCTCCCCACCTTCTTCCCAGCTTAAAAAAAACTCTTTATGCTTGGGGTTTGTCCCAGATACCCAGGCCCTGAATGGAAAATCTGAACATATGTGTAATATCTAAAGGGACTTACAGGTTTTAAAAATTAACTAATATATCAGTTACATTAAAATAATCAACTTTACTTTCTCAATCTTAGAATAACTAATTCATGCTTAACATGGCATCTGTTATGTTGGAAAGACTTTGAAATTCCTTGTGCTCCCTGCTCTGCAGTGTGGTGGTGCCTGAGAGGTTAAACAAGCTGAAACACAGCAACATCAAGGTTGAGTAGAGTGTAGGAAGGTATAAAATGTCCAGAAAAAATTGACTCCATGATACATTTCAACAACCACTTCACCTTCCCATGCCTCTTAACAGTTTGAGAGCTTTTGATTAACTCTTTTTTTGATCACTTTATTGGCCTGTAATAGTACTTAGAAAAATCTATGGCACTTTACAAGTGTAAGATAATATTTTGCCAAAGTACCACATGAAGGAATTGGAAGACATGAGAGAAGGTGGTTGCTAACATGCTCTTGGGCCAAGAAGGAAGTTGAGTTAATTGACTCCTATTCATCAGAAGAAAAAAAGTTATTTATAACTACAACTAACTGAACAGGATTATCTACTATCAGTGTTAGTTTAGTAGCTTTTTTTTTAATGTTGGCTTTTATTCTGTTTATTCTTTTTTTTGAATTTTATTTTATTTATTATTTTATACAGCAGGTTCTTATTAGTCATCCATTTTATACACATCAGTGTATACATGTCAATCCCAATCGCCCAATTTATCACACACACACACCCCGCTGCTTTCCCCCCTTAGTGTCCATACATTTGTTCTCTACATCTGTGTCTCAATTTCTGCCCTGCAAACCGGTTCATCTGTACCATTTTTCTAGGTTCCACATATGTATGCGTTAATATACGATATTTGTTTTTCTCTTTCTGACTTACTTCACTCTGTATGACAGTCTCTAGATTCATCCATGTCTCTACAAATGACCCAATTTCGTTCCTTTTCATGGCTGAGTAATATTCCATTGTACATACATACCACATCTTCCTTATCTATTCATCTGTCAATGGGCATTTAGGTTGCTTCCATGACCTGGCTATTGTAAATAGTGCTGCAATGAACATTGGGGTGCATGTGTCTTTTTAAATTATGGTTTTCTCTGGGTATATGCCCAGTAGTGGGATTGCTGAGTCATATGGTAATTCTATTTTTAGTTTTTTAAGGAACCTCCATACTGTTCTCCATAGTGGCTGTATCAATTTACGTTCCCACCAACAGTGCAAAAGGGTTCCCTTTTCTCCACACCCTCTCCAGCATTTGTTGTTTGTAGATATTCTGATGATGCCCATTCTAACTGGTGTGAGGTGATACTTCATTGTAGTTTTGATTTGCATTTCTCTAATAATTAGTGATGTTGAGCAGCTTTTCATGTGCTTCTTGGCCATCTGTATGTCTCTTTGGAGAAATGTCTATTTAGGTCTTCTGCCCATTTTTGGATTGGGTTGTTTGTTTTTTTAATATTGAGCTGCATGAGCTGTTTATATATTTTGGGGATTAATCCTTTGTCCATTGAGTCGTTTGCAAATATTTTCTCCCATTCTGAGGGTTGTCTTTTCCTCTTGTTTGTAGTTTCCTTTTCTTTGCAAAAGCTTTTGAGTTTCATTAGGTCCATTTGTTTATTTTTGTTTTTATTTCCATTACTCTAGGAGGTGAGTCAAAAAAGATCTTGCTGTGATTTATGTCATAGAGTGTTCTTCCTATGTTTTCCTCTGAGAGTTTTATAGTGTCTGGTCTTACATTTAGGTCTTTAATCCATTTGGAGTTTATTTTTGTGTATGGTGTTGGGGAGTGTTCTAATTTCATTCTTTTACATGTAGCTGTCCAGTTTTCCCAGCACCACTTATTGAAGAGACTGTCTTTTCTCCATTGTATACCCTTGCCTCCTTTGTCATATATTAGTTGGCCATAGGTGTGTGGGTTTGCCTCTGTGCTTTCTATCCTGTTCCATTGATCTATATTTCTGTTTTTGTGCCAGTACCATATTGTCTTGATTACTGTAGCTTTGTAGTATAGTCTGAAGTCAGGGAGTCTGATTCCTCCCGCTCCATTTTTTTTCCCTCAAGGCTGCTTTGGCTATTCGAGGTCTTTTGTGTCTCCATACAGATTCTAAGATTTTTTTGTTCTAGTTCTATAAAAAATGCCATTGGTAATTTGATAGGGATTGCATTGAATCTGTAGATTGCTTTGGGTAGTACAGTCATTTTCACACTATTGATTCTTCCAATCCAAGAACATGGTATATCTCTCCATCAGTTGGTATCATCTTTAATTTCTTTCAACAGTGTCTTATAGTTTTCTGCATACAGGTCTTTTGTCTCCCTAGGTAGGTTTATTTCCAGGTATTTTATTCTTTTTGTTGCAGTGGTAAATGGGAGTGTTTCCTTAATTTCTCTTTCATATTTTTCATCATTAGTGTATGGGAATGCAAGAGATTTCTGTGCATTAATTTTGTATCCTGCATCTTTACCAAATTCATTGATTAGCTCTAGTAGTTTTCTGGTGGCATCTTTAGGATTTTCTATGTATAGGATCATGTCATCTGCAAACAGTGACAGTTTTACTTCTTCTTTTCCAACTTGTATTTCTTTTATTTCTTTTTCTTCTCTGATTGCCGTGTCTAGGACTTCCAAAACTATGTTGAATAATAGTGGTGAGAGTGGACATCTTTGTCTTGTTCCTGATCTTAGAGGAAATGCTTTCAGTTTTTCACCATTGAGAATGACGTTTGCTGTGGGTTTGTCGTATATGGCCTTTATTATGTTGAGGTAGGTTTTCTCTATGCCCACTTTCTGGATGGTTTTTATCATAAATTGCTGTTGAATTTTGTCAAAAGCTTTTTCTGCATCTATTGAGATGATCATGTGGTTTTTATTCTTCAGTTTGTTAGTATGGTGTATCACATTGTTGATTTGCGTATATTGAAGAATGCTTGCATTCCTAGTATAAACCCCACTTGATCATGGTGTATGATGCTTTTAATGTGTTGTTGGATTCTGTTTGCTAGTATTTTGTTGAGGATTTTTGCATGTATATTCATGAATGATATTGGTCTGTAATTTTCTTTTTTTCTAGTATCTTTGGTTTTGGTATCAGGGTGATGGTGGCCTCATAGAATCAGTTTGGGAATGTTCCTTCCTCTGCAATTTTTTGGAATAGTTTGAGAAGGTTGGGTTTAACTCTTCTCTAAATGTTTGATAGAATTCACCTGTGAAGCCATCTGATCCTGGACTTTTGTTTGTTGGAAGATTTTTAATCACAGTGTCAATTTCATTACTTGTGATTGGTCTGTTCATATTTTCTATATCTTCCTGGTTCAGTCTTGGGAGGTTATACCTTTCTAAGAATTTGTCCATTTCTTCCAGGTTGTCCATTTTATTGGCATAGAGTTGCTTGTAGTAGTCTCTTAGGGTGCTTTGTATTTTTGCAGTGTCTGTTGTAACTTCTCCTTTTTCATTTCTAATTTTATTGATTTGAGTCCTTTCCCTCTTTTTCTTGATGAGTCTGGCTAATGGTTTATCAATTTTGTTTATCTTCTTAAAGAACCAGCTTATAATTTTATTGATCTTTGCTATTGTTTTCTTTGTATCTATTTAATTTATTTCTGCTCTGATCTCTATGATTTCTTTCCTCTGCTAACTTTGGGTTTTGTTTGTTCTTTTTTCTCTAGTTCCTTTAGGTGTAAGGTTAGATTGTTTATTTGAGATTTTTCTTGTTTCTTGAGGTAGGTTTTATAGTCATAAACTTCCCTCTTACAACTGCTTTTGCCACATCCCATAGGTTTTGGATCATCGTGTTTTCATTGTAATTTGTCTCTAGGTTTTTTTTTAAATTTCCTCTTTGATTTCCTCAGTGATCTCTGGGTTATTTAGTAATGTATTTTTTAGCCTCCATATGTTCGTGTTTTTTATGTTTTTTTCCCTGTAATTGATTTCTAATCTCATAGCGCTGTGGTCAGAAAAGATGCTTGATATGATTTCAATTTTCTTAAATTTACTGAGGCTTGATTTGTGACCCAAGATGTGATCTATCCTGGAGAATGTTCCATGCGCACTTGAGAAGAAAGTGTAATCTTCTGTTTTTGGATGGAATGTCCTATAAATATCAATTAAATCTATCTGGTCTATTGTATCATTTAAAACTTGTGTTTCCTTATTAATTTTCTGCCTGGATGATCTGTCCATTGGTGTAAGTACGGTGTTAAAGCCCCCCACTGTAATTGTGTTACTGTCTATTTCCTCTTTTATAGCTGTTAGCAGTTGCCTTATGTATTGAGGTGCTCCTATGTTGGGTACATATATATTTATAATTGTTATATCTTCTTCTTGGATTGATTCCTTGATCATTATGTAGTGTCCTTCCTTGTCTCTTGTAACATTCTTTATTTTAAAATCTATTTTATCTGATATGAGTATTGCTACTCCAGCTTTGTTTTGATTTCCATTTGCATGGAATATCTTTTTCCATCCCCTCACTTTCAGTCTGAATGTGTCCCTAGGTCTGAAGTGGGTCTCTTCTAGGCAGCCTATATATGTGTCTTGTTTTCGTATCCATTCAGCAAGCCTGTGTCTTTTGGTTGGATCATTTAATCCATTTACATTTAAGGTAATTATTGATATGTATGTTCCTATGACCATTTTTAAAATTGTTTTGGGTTTGTTTTTGTAGGTCCTTTTCTTCTCTTGTGTTTCCCACTTAGAGATGTTCCATTAGCATTTGTTGTAGAGCTGGTTTTGCTTTTGCTTGTCTGTAAAACTTTTGATTTCTCCATCGAATCTGAATGAGATCCTTCCCCGGTAGAGTAATCTTGGTTGTAGGTTCTTCCCTTTCATCACTCTAAGTATATCATGCCACTCCCTTCTGGCTTGTAGAGTTTCTGCTAAGAAATCAGCTGTTAACCTTATGGGAGTTCCCTTGTATGTTATTTGTCATTTTTCCCTTGCTGCTTTCAAAAATTTTTCTTTGTCTTTAATTTTTGCCAATTTGATTACTATGTGTCTCAGTGTGGTTCTCCTTGGGTTTATCATGTATGGGACTCTCTCCACTTCCTGGACTTGGGTGGCTATTTCCTTTCCCATATTAGGGAAGTTTTCGACTATAATCTCTTCAAATATTTTCTCCGGTCCTCTCTCTCTCTCTTCTCCTTCTGGGATCCCTATAATGCCAATGTTGTTGCGTTTAATGTTTTCCCAGAGGTCTCTTAGGCTGTCTTCATTTCTTTTCATTCTTTTTTCTTTATTCTGTTCTGCAGCAGTGAACTTCCACCTTTCTGTCTTCCAGGTCACTTCTCCATTCTTCTGCTTCAGTTATTCTGCTATTGATTCCTTCTAGTGTATTTTTAATTTCAGTTATTGTGTTGTTCATCTCTGGTTGTTTGTTCTTTAATTCTTTTATATCTTTGTTAAACATTTCTTGCATCTTCTCGATCTCTACCTCCATTCTTTTTCTGAGGTCCTGGATCATCTTCACTCTCATTATTCTGAATTCTTTTTCTGGAAGGTTGCCTATCTCCACTTCATTTAGTTGTTTTTTTGGGGTTTTATCTTGTTCCTTCATCTGGTACATAGCCCTCTGCCTTTTCATCTTGTCTGTCCTTCTGTGGATGTGGTTTTTGTTCCACCGGCTGCAGGATTGTAGTTCTTCTTCTGTTTATTTATTCTTTTTTTAATTTTTGGCTGTGCTGCCCTGGATGTGGGATCTTAGTTCCCCGAGCAGGGGTCGAACCTGTGCCACCTGCATTAGAAGCGGGGAGTCGTAACCATTGGACCACCAGGGAAGTCCCAGTTTATTAGCTTTGTGGTTTTGTCCTCCAAACCTTTGATTAAGTATGGCCCTCCCTGGTGGTAGTGGTGTTTTATGAAATTAAGGAAAAAGCTTATTCCAAATCAGGGAATGATTGGGGAGGTGAGATTTGAATGCGTTAGAGAGTTCAATAGGAAATTGAGTGCAAGGCAGTTTGAGATTATGAGCCCCTGGAAATTCTAAGAAATCCTGAGGAGGCAGTAGCCTTCCCTTTAGACCTGGAATAGGAGCGTGAAACAGTTCTTATACATTTCAGAGATCAGAGAGACCTCAAATGACATCCAGGTGACACTTACCTTCTGTTTTCCTAAACCTCCTAATTCTGACACGGGAGCTATTACAGTTGAGTGGAACCCAAACTCAGAACTCTGGTCAAAAGGAGGATCAGGGGCTTTCAACTTTGGGCAATAAATATCAATATTTGAATACATTATTTCTTTGGGATGATCAGGAGTCCTGGTTATACTTTTTCTTTTTTTAAAAATAAATTTATTTATTTATTTTTGGCTGCACTGGGTCTTCAGTGCTTCTCGCGGGCTTTCTCTGTTTGCAGCAAGCGGGGGTTACTCTTTGTTGTGGTGCGCGGGCTTCTCATTGCAGTGACTTCTCTTGTTGCAGAGCATGGGCTCTAGGCACATGGGCTTCTGTAGTTGTGGCACGTGGGCTCAGTAGTTGTGGCTCGCAGGCTCCAGAGCGCAGGCTCAGCAGCTGTGGCGCACAGGCCCAGTTACTCTGCGTCATGTGGGATCTTCCTGGACCAGGGCTCAAACCCACGTCCCCTGCATTGGCAGGCGGGCTCTCAATCACTGCACCACCAGGGAAGCCCCTGGTTATAGTTTATAATATTGTTTTATGTTAAATGAAATTCTGTTGAAGATCAGTTTTACAAATAGTGTTTTAAAATGAAAATGATTCATAATTTTAGCAAATTAGCTACTTGTTATTGAAAACTGAGTAACCTTCATTGCCTCTGCAAAATTCTGGACTATCTTTTGTTATTCAAGTGATTAATGATTAGTGATTAATAATTCCCAGCAAACTTTTCCTTTTACTGTCCCCTCCCCCAATTTATTTTTACCCATTTATATCTTTTTAAAAAATGTGTTTATTTTTTATACAGCATGTTCTTATTAGTTATCTATTTTATACATATTAGTGTATATATGTCAATCGCAATCTCTCAGTTTACCCATTTATATCTTGATCTTTGCACTGCTATAAGTTCCATAGTAAATTCACTTACTTTTACATTTCAGATTCTGGGAAAACACATATCTTTTACTTTGAAACACCCTTGCCTTATTTTTGATTCAGAAGCCTATTTCCTATTGAGGTAGGAGTTCTTTGAAAAGATTACTACTCTAGAATTTCCCGTTTTCTATTTTACCTTAATTGTACTTGCGTTTGTTTTAGATTTTCAGTTTTAACAATTTTAACCATCTTGCATGTCATAGGCATGTTACTGTGCCTCTAGATGGCAATACAGTACCATTAAAGAAGCTCAGATTTTTCTGCTAGTCATAGACTATTGGTGGTCCTGCTTCCAGAAAGATGAACTTCATTTGCAAATGATACCTGCTTCTCCTTTCATTGTTTCCCCTTTTTACCCAGCCTTGAAATATATGATCACTAATGATATCTGGTATCAAAGTGAAATCTGTAAAGCACCAAGGTAGCTACAAGGATGCTGGATCAGGTTTTAGGGTGCTGCCAAGTCTTATTATCCATTAAACTTAATAAAACTTAATTAAACTATAATTTGAATGTTGGTGCATTTAATGTTGTCCCAGAGCTCTCTAAGACTGTTCTCAATTCTTTTCATTCTTTTTTCTTTATTCTGCTCTGGGGTAGTTATTTCCACTATTTTATCTTCCAGGTCACTTCTCTGTTCTTCTGCCTCAGTTATTCTGCTATTGATTCCTTCTAGAGAATTTTTAATTTCATTCACTGTGTTGTTTATCATTGTTTATTTGCTCTTTAGTTCTAGGTCCTTGTTAAACGTTTCTTGTATTTTCTCCATTCTATTTCCAAGATTTTGGATCATCTTTACTATCATTACTCTGAATTCTTTTTCAGGTAGACTGCCTATTTCCTCTTCGTTTCTTTGGTCTGTTGGGTTTTTACCTTGCTCCTTCATCTGCTGTGTGTTTCTCTGTCTTTTCATTTTGCTGACCTAACTGTGTTTGGGGTCTCCTTTTCACAGGCTGCAGGTTCGTAGTTCCCATTGTTTTTGGTGTCTGCCCCCAGTGGCTAAGGTTGGTTCAGTGTGTTGTGTAGCCCTCCTGATGGAGGGGACTAGTGTTCTGGTGGATGAGGCTGGATATGGTCTGTGTTCTGGTGGATGAGGCTGGATCTTGTCTTTCTGGTGGGCAGAACTGCGTCTGGTGGTGTGTTTTGGGATGTCTGTGACCTTATTATGATTTTAGGCAGCCTCTCTGCTAATAGGTGGGGCTGTGTTCCTGTCTTGCTAGTCGTTTGGCATAGGGTGTCCAGCAGTGTAGCTTGCTGGTCGTTGAGTGGAGCTGGGTCTTGGTGTTGAGATGGAGATCTCTGGGAGAGCTTTCTCCGTTTAATATCACATGGAGCTGGGAGGTCTCTGGTGGACCAATGTCCTGAATTTGGCTCTCCCACCTCAGAGGCACAGGCCTGACACCTGGCCGGAGCACCGAGACCCTGTCAGGCACACGGCTCAGAAGAAAAGGGAGAAAAAAAGAAAGAAAGAAAGAAAAAAAGAAAATAAAGTTATTAAAATAAAAAATAATTATTAAAGATTGAAAAATTAAAAAGTAATAAAGAAAGAAAGAAGAGAGCAACCAAACCAAAAAACAAATCCACCAATGATAACAAGTGCTAAAACTATACTAAAAAAAAAAGACAGAGAGAACCCTAGGACAAATGGTAAAAGCAAAGCTATACAGACAAAATCACACACATACACACTCACAAAAAGAGAAAAAGGAAAAATAAATATATATCATTGCTCCCAGAGTCCACTGCCTCAATTTTGGGATGATTCCTTGTCTATTCAGTTATTCCACAGATGCAGGGTACATCAAGTTGATTGCGGAGATTTAATCCGCTGCTCCTGAGGCTGGTAGGAGAGATTTCTCTTTCTCTCTTTGCACAGCTCCTGGGGTTCAGATTTGGATTTGGCCCCGCCTCTGCATGTAGGTCGCCTGAGGGTGTCTGTTCTTCGCTCAGACAGGACAGGGTTAAAGGAGCAGCTGATTCGGCGGCTCTGGCTCACTCAGGCCTTGGGGAAGGGAGGGGTACCGAATGAGGGGCAAACCTGCAGTGGCAGAGGCCAGCGTGATGTTGCAACAGCCTGAGGCACATTGTGTATTCTCCCAGGGAAGTTGTCCCTGGATCACAGGACCCTGGCAGTGGCGAGCTGCACAGGCTCCTGGGAGGTGTGGATAGTGACAGGTGTGGATAGCACACAGGCTTCTTGGTGGCTGCAGCAGCAGCCTTAGCATTTCATGCCCGTCTCTGGTGTCCGCACTGATAGCCGCGGTTTGCGCCCGTCTCTGGAGCTCATTTAGGCGGTGCTCTGAATCCCCTCTCCTCGTGCACCCTGAAATAATGGTCTCTTGCCTCTTGGGCAGCTCCAGACTTTTTCCCAGACTCCCTCTTGGCTATCTGTGGCGCACTAGCCCCCTTCAGGCTGTGTTCATGCAGCCAACCCCAGTCCTCTCCCTGGGATCTGACCTCCGAAGCCCGAGCCTCAGCTCCCAGCCCCCACCCGTCCAGGAGGGTGAGCAGACAAGCCTCTCAGGCTGGTGAGTGCTGATCGGCACCGATCCTCTGTGCGGGAATCTCTCTGCTTTGCCCTCCGCACCCCTGTTGCTGCGCTCTCCTCCGCGGCTCCGAAGCTTCCCCCCTCCGCCACCCACGGTCTCTGCCCGCGAAGGGGCTTCTACTGTGTGGAAACCTTTCCTCCTTCACAGCTCCCTCCCACTGGTGCAGGTCCCGTCCCTATTCTTTTGTCTCTGTTTTCTCTTTTTTCTTTTGCCCTATGCAGGTACGTCTGGAGTTTCTTGCCTTTTGGTAAGTCTGAGGTCTTCTGCCAGCGTTCAGTAGCTGTTCTGTAGGAGTTGTTCCATATGTAGATGTACTTCTGATGTATTTATGGGAGGGAAGGTGATCTCCACGTCTTACTCTTCCTTCATCTTGATGGTCTCTCCTTCAGCCATTTTTAAATTGGGTTGTTTGTTTTTTTGATGTTGAGTTGTATGAACTGTTTTATATTTTGAATATTAAACCCTTATCAGTCATATCATTTGTAAATATTTTCTCCCATTCAGTATGTTGTCTTTTCATTTTATTGATGGTTTCTTTTTCTATGCAAAAGCTTTTAAGTTTAATCAGGTCCCATTTGTTTATTTTTGCTTTTATTTTCTTTACTTGATATGTCTTGGTGTGAGTCTGTATGGGTTCATCTTGTTTGGGACTGTCTGTGCTTCCTGTACCTGAATATCTGTTTCCTTCTTCTGTTTCAAGAAGTTTCAGCCGTAATTTCATCAAATACATTTTGAACTCCTTTCTCTTTGTCTTCTCTTCTTGGAGAAGAGGTGATGTGAATGTTGGTATGCTTGATGTTGTCCCAGAGGCCCATTAAACTGTTCCTATTTTTTTTAATTTGTTTTTCTTTTTGCTCTTCTGATTGGTGATTTCCCTTGTTCTATCTTCCAGGTCACTTATGCATTCTTTAGTATCACCTAGTCTGCTGTTAATTCCTCCTAGTGTGTTTTTCATTTCAGTTACTGTATTCTTCAGTTCTGCCTGGTTGTTTTTATATTTTCTAGTTCCTTGTTAAAATTCTCACTGTGCTCATCTGTTCCTTTCCCAAGATCAGTTAGCATTCTTATTACTAATGCTTTGTACTCTTTACGTAGTAAATTATTTATCTCTCTTTTATTAGTTGTTTTTCAGGTTTTTTTTCTTGTTCTTTCATTTGAAGCAAATTTCTGTCTTCTCATTTTGCTTAACTTTCTCTGTCTCTATGAATTTATGTGAAACAGCTACCTATCCTGGTTTTGAAGGGGTGTCCTTTTGTAGTAGCATTCCTATACAGTCTACATGTGCCCGGTGGCTTTGGTGGGAGAGCTGGATCTGAAGTAAGCATGAGTTGCACCTTCCCGCAGGGTGTGCTTGCACCTATCTCCTTGGTAGGAGGTGGGGCTGGAAGTGAAGGGGTTAGAGCCAGAGCCAGGTGTAAGCTGGGGCTTCTCCTCTGCTTAGTGGCCAACATCACTCTATCAGGGGCAGGGTTGGGTCCCCAGCTGCTGGAGCAGAAGCCCTGAGGTTTGGGTCTGAGCTGGTTCTCTTCTCTAAGTGTGTATTCTTCCCTTTCCCAGCATTGACATCTTCATCCCAGTGGGGAACAGTACTGAGCAAGAGGTTTTTAGAGCAGGTACTTGGTGTGGACTGGGGTGCATGCTGGGGTGGTCCTGTCATCAGTCACCTTTCTGGACTACCCCTGATTTGCTGTCTCTGCAAGTGCTAATAATAGCCGCCCTTATACTGTTCAGCTGTCATTCCAGGTGGGAGCCAGCTCCATCCCCCATAACCGCACACTCACCTTGGCTGCAGCAGTCTTTGCCCTAGTGTGGAGCTACACCATGGAGCCAGAGGAGCCAGGGCAGGTGCTCGGCTCAGTCTGGGGCATGTACTGGGTTGGTTACAGGAAACTGAGCCAGAGTCCTGGGCAGTTTCAATCTGCTTCCTCTGCCTTGTTTCAGGAGTAATCAAGTGTGTGCTTGCTTTTCATGAGCAGAATCTAGGTTTCTTACAGCTCTGTTTGTCAGTCCCACTGGTTTTCAAACCAGCTAAGGGGACTCGGCCTCCCAGTGTTGGACCCTAGAGCTGGGGTGCACAATATGTGGTTCACTCCACTCACCCTCCAGGGAGGATCTCTAAGCCTGTGTAATCCCCTCTTCTTCTCTGTCCCCTCCCAGTGGCTCAGGTCCCAAACTTATCGCTTCTCTTCCCTTCCTATCAGACTTTGTGTGGATTTTTCTTACGGCATTGGTTGTACGAGTCTTTCTGCCAGTCTCCAGTTTGTTTTCAGTGAGGATTGCTCTACATATATTTTTTGCTCCAGGTGTATTTTTGATGTGTTCATGCGGGAAACTCCCCTAAAGTAATTCATCTTTTAAAAGGGAACTGAAAAATCTCACTCTTGCAACATGAGTTTTTAAGGATTCTAGTATTACTTGAAAATTCCTTCATTACCACTTAACACATTTGCATGTGAGAGATGAAATATAAAAGCAAGTCTTCTTGTTAAGCTATTGGTTATCTTCTGAGGATTACCTTTCTAATACCAGCTAGCTTTCATGCTCCTAGGTTTAATGTTCAGCATAATATAACTGAACTTGTAAAGATATCCTGATGTTAAAATCTTACATTGTTATTTTAGGCCAAGGTTTCTCAAATTGCCCAGTTATTAGAATTAGCCTGGAATACTTGTTAAGAATAAAGCTCACCCCCTCCCCAGTCAGAATCACCAGATGGTGAGGGAGGTCTAGCAAACTATTTTTCAGTGTCCCGGTGCTTTTTATCATTAGGCAATTTTGAGAAATTGATTAATACCAATGATATTTACACTTAGTGTACACCTAGGGAACTTATTAAACGTGTGTTTCTGGATTCCATCCCCACGTGTCCAGATTTTAAAAGATGTGAGTGGTCCCTGGAAAAGTAGGGGCTCAGGAGGGTCAGCGTCAAGGCTCCAGATCATCAGAACGAGGTCTGTAGTCATCAGAGACTGACAGTTTGTGGAGCTTGGAAACCCCAGAGGGCAGGCAAGTGCTGAAAGGACATAATAGGAAAGAGCCTCAAGCCAAGAGTCATGGCATTTATCAATTACGTCACTAGAACAACTCTCAGAGCTTGAGAACATGAGCCTGACTTTAACATGAAGTCCATATGAATCAAGGTGCAATTTGTATGCCTGTTGGCATACAACGTGGACACTTATAGGTCTGGATTTGCAGGGCGAGCAGCAGGATAATTGTAACTGGTTAGGAAATGAAATAACTATAATTATAAGGAGGTGCTGATACTGGTTGAAGAAAGAGGGAGGCAGCTATAGTTGCCAGTGGTTTTGATAATCTAGAGTTCCTTAGTCCCAAAATATCTTCCTTTGTAACACTTCCTCAAAGAGTGGTCTTCAGATTGCTTACATAAACATCATAGAGGGTGGGGGGAGGTTATTTACTCTAAGTGCAGGTTTCTGGGTCCTACCTTAAATTTATGGATTAAAAATCTGTAGGAGTGAGACTGGGGAATAGCATTTTTTTTTTTTAACATCTTTACTGGGGTATAATTGCTTCAGAATGGTGTGCTAGCTTCCGCTCCACAACAAAGTGAATCAGCCACACACACACACATGCTCCCATATCTCCTCCCTCCTGTGTCCGGGAATAGCATTTTAAATAAGCTCTTAATGATTCATATACATACTGAAGTTTAAAAAATCATGACCTTATCAGAGGCCCTGAAGCCTGATACATATCTAGACAGGCATTTTACCTGGTAAAATGCAAACCCGCTGGGAAGGATGATATATTATATAGATTATCAGACATTAAATGAATTAGCTCTCTGGAGGAAAAAGGAGCTGAGATAAGAATTTGATTGAGGAAGGGGAAGGAGGAAGTAAATGAAAAGCAAAGGCAAAGAAACTTTCCTGGTTGGGTTTACCTGAGTCTGGTTTTACCTTTGCATGGGGGAGAAACATTCAGAGGGATAGGACACTTGGGAGCTTTGAAGATGGGCTCCAGTGGTACCTTCAACCCAGAAGCATGCTGGTGTGGCTGTAGCCAGTCAGCAGAGTGTTTCTATCATAAAATGAAGAGATGTTTTATGGGAGAGTATAAATACTCTCCTGGAAAACTTACTTTAGTGTTTTTAGAGTTCCTTAATAACTGTTATAGTTCTAGCATTGATTACTTTAAAGACTCCTGGAGCCTATTATGTTTTGCAAGGTACTCTGTTTCTAGTGACAATTTCTTTTGAAAGAAATATTCTAGAAAGGAAAAAGGATTTAAAAATTCAGCTCCCATAGTTTTTAGACCTATTCTGTAAGAATATCCAACAATCATTTTTCTAATTCTAGCCCCATAAAACAACCATCAGATTTTAATTCGGCCTCTTGAATGTACCTAACATTCTAAGCAACAGCTGGTCCACTTCTCATTATAAATTATTAAATTGATATTTTGGGTTAAGAATAATGCTGTTGTGAGTTTGGTGTCAAGTGGGCATGAATCTAGGGACTCATTATTTTGGGGTAACCTGAAGAAGTTGAGTTTATTAACTTGTAAAGCAAAGAATCAGTTTCTTCCAGTCTCACCAAGATGCAGATGTCTTGTGTGAGTAGGTAGAATTTGTTATTGATTTGGTTGCCTGGACCGCACCAGGGTCCTAGCCCAGGCCAAGACCCCTTGTCTCAGCAGGGGAAGTTCTGTTTTTGCTTGAATTTGCACAACCGATAATAAAATCGATGCTAAGACTGTAATAGCGCAAGCTTTATTCAATGGCCAAAGAATGGAGAAGTGGGAACTTAGTTCGCAAATCAACTTCTCAACCTGACTGAGACACTGTATATATAGGAGGATTGAGGTGAAAGGGAGGGAATTGAGTAAAGAGAGGGAGGGATATTCATGACTTATCTGAGAACAGGAGTGTGGTTTGGACCTGGAACTGAGGCAGTACTCCTTTTCAGTCCTTGTATGAGTTCTTCTGGTTGTTGTCATGGCAACTGTCAACTGTCAACTGTCATGGTGCTGGTGGGTGTGCCACTTAGCATGCTAATGTATTACAGTGATCCTGTAAGGAAGCTCAAGGTCCTCTGGAGGTCAGGTCTCCTGCCATCTTGGGCCTAGCTGGTTCTAACCAGTTCTTGTTTTTCTTTTTGCAGCCTCCTCCTTCAGATAAGAGCAGTTAGTTCCTCCTTCAGATAAGAGCAGTTAGTTTCCATTTGAGGGAGGAGCAGGGATATGATTCTGGGGCAACAGCCTGGTAATAGTAAGACATCTACCTATCAGGTTGAGAAAGTCAGTGTATTATTTATTGCTGCATAACAAATGACTTCAAAACCATGGCTCTTTAAACAATAAACATTTATTATCTTATAGTTTCTATGTCAGAAATTCAGAAACAGCTTAGTTGGATGATTCTCGCTTGGAACTTTTCATGAGGTTGCAGTCAAGATGTAAGCCAGGGCTGCCTTCATATAAAGTCTTACTGGGGGCTGGAGGATTTGCTTCCAAAGTGGTTTCCTCAAGTGGTTGACAAGTTGGTCCTGGCTAACAGTGGTACACCTTAGTTCCTCCTGATGTGGGCCTCTCAACAGTCTGCTTGGGTGTCTTCATGACATGCCTACTGAATTGCTAGTAGTCCAAGACAGAACGAGGAAGAAGTGGTAATGTCTTCTATTTCTGTAGCATTTGTTATACAGGCTAGCCATGATTCTGTCAACCTAAATAAACCTAGGAGGCAATAAACAAGTGAAAAGTGTTTATTTGGGATCAAAGAATTGCAATTCAGGGCACACAAGTTTGGATAGTAACCCAAACAGTGTCCTAGAGGAAAAGTCATGGGTTTTTAAAGGCAAAGAAGGAAGGTTTGCATTACAAAGAATTTTAATTGGAGCTGGAGGCAGAAGCTAGTCTTGGCTAAACTTGACTGAGTGCTAAGGCTATCACTAGAAGGAGGTAAGTTTGTTCCTGTGACAAGTTGCAGGTATTCTTGCAGAGTCCTTGGAGTATTTGTGGTTTGGTCCAGTTCAAAATTTCATGGTTCCACCAGGTGAGGGCGTATGTAAGGTCCACCTCCTTAATGGCCTCCCTGCTCCATTTAAAAACCCCTTTACAGGGCTTCCCTGGTGGCGCAGTGGTTAAGAATCCGCCTGCCAATGCAGGGGACACGGGTTTGAGCCCTGGTCTGGGAAGATCCCACATGCTGCAGAGCAACTAAGTCTGTGTGCCACAACTACTGAGCCTGCGCTCTAGAGCCTGTGAGCCACAACTACTGAACCTGTGTGCTGCAACTACTGAAGCCCTCGCGCCTAGAGCCCATGCTCCATAACAAGAGAAGCCATTGCAATGAGAAGCCTGCACACCACAAGAAAGAGTAGCCCCTGCTCGCTGCAACTAGAGAAAGCCCGTGCACAGCAACGAAGACCCAACACAGCCAAAAATTTAAAAAAAAAAAAATTAAAACCATTTTATGATGATGGACTACATTTAGGTTTGTTTCAAAAAGTTCCTAGTTGTGTGTCTTTGCATCTTCCACTTTTTGTTTTATTCTTTGGCTAGCAGTGAGACTCCATGGATTTAAAAATCAAAAGGAATATTTTTCAGGACTTCATGTAGTACAGTTTTTAAAGCTATAAATACAGTTTATGCTTATGCATGTCTTCTCAGGTTGTTCAGATAAGAATATTTATGTAGTGTTATTCCTACACTTTCAGGAATGTATTATAGAAGTTACCATTGAAGAATTCATTGTTTTTCTGACAGTAACATTTTTGCTGCACCATTCTTAGAGGCAATTTTCTTGACAGCATTATTTGTGTTCTATGTCTGGAAATATCTATAAATTATATTCAATTCTCTGAAAATCTCAAAGGAAGAGTTGCTGTGATAAAATTTTTGACACAGATATTTCACATTTCTAGCTGTGGCAGCAACTTCACAATTCTAGAGGGAAAAAGTGAATGTGTGTGTGTGTGTGTGTGTATATGTATATACACAAATAACTCAAATACATGGATGGTGACTTCTATTTCAAGAAGATAAAAGGAAAAATCTTTATCCTAATTTGTATTTTCTAGCTTTAGAAACACATTTCCCCTTGCAGATGTGGTACCATTTACAGGTAGCAAAGAATTATGATCCCTTAACTATTATTAGTATATATGCTTGCTGACTATGACTTTGTAAATGCTACTGGGAAAGTTGAGAGAGGGGCCTTAGAAGCCGTTGCTGTGAATGTGAGAAAATGCCTACTGAAGCCAGAAGATAAATTGTTAGCGGCCCAAGATCTTGTGGACAACACGATGCTTATGAAATATTGAGCAAAAAGTTGAACTGGGCAGAAGTCATTAGAAAAATTTGTATTGCAGTCACATTAACATGATTCCTTGGACTGTTTAGTTGGTAATTATGACATAGTATAAAAAATTAAATAAAAAAAAAAAATTAAATAAAGTATTTTCATGTGACTCAATATATGAAATTTAGAAATGTGTGGGATTTAGAAAAAAAGAGAGTTTGAAAGAAAACTGAAGGTTCTTGTTTGACAACTGAGCATGGTAAACTTCTATTTGAATTGATGATCTCAAGTCTGTAGACCTACTAAGTTGAGAAACCAGATCACAGATTAGTGAAAAGAATGCTAGAAGTTTCCTAAAACAGCCTTCTTAACTTTACAGCTACTTTGTGGTATGTGGGATAGTTCTTAAACAAAATCTTTGCTCCAAACAAGTTTACCTGGGCAGCAGTTGAAGCAAAAGATTTAGCCCCAAGCCTGTAGTTTCTCTTGGGTCCTTCCCCACCTACCCTTTTGATGCAGTATGAAATGGTAGAGGAGCAGTATCTTTGGAGTCAGACTTATGTTTGAATCTTGGTGTCTGCCAGTTGCTAGTTCTGTGATCTTGGGAAAGCTACTTAATCTCGCTGAGCCTCAGTTTTTTCATATAAATGAGGGATAATAGTACCACCTCAGGGCCAGCTATAGCAAAAGGAAATTGCCAGGCTCCTTGTCCAAAAAGCAGGAAAAAAAAGTGCTATAAAGTAGTGATATATAAAGCCGTTTTTCCATTATAAATATTTTATAACTTATAAAACATAATGGTATAATCATTGTAAGTTCAGAAAAATTAAATTTCAAATTATTAGCATGAATTTTACCATTCATCTTTATATTGTATAATGCCAATATATATTTACAATATATAATTGTAAATGCAAGCATAAAGGCATTTAATTTGTATGTGGAATCATTGGTATTTCATAGGTTGTTCATGCATATATAGTTCATTCTTACCAGAATAGTGGGGAAAAAAGCTGCACAAAACTAACTTTTAATTTCACTTCTTTATATGTGCATATTATACCAATACACTCTATGTCTAGCTTACTGATGAGGAAGAAAGGTCTGAAATGAACTCAACTGTTGGTAGCCTTATCTTTCCCATTTTTACTATGTCATCATATTTAGCATTAGTGGTACTGGGAAGTAACATGATTAAAAAAGGATATGGTTGGGTTCCTTGGTTGTTCATGTTTCTTAGAACACCATTACCTTCTGTTTGTGTTCCAAGCAAGGCCCCATTCAAAAGGGTAAAGCATGAACTGTGATCTGTCAGTGACCCTGCTTACACAGACATAGATGTGTCATAAGGAACATGAGCACAGAATTCTGGTGGAACCACTGTGCATTGAGTTTTAGTGAGACTCAAAGTGAAATACGCATGTTATGGAAGCCATGAAGGCTATGTGTGAGTGGAGTGGCAAATTATAGCTGACACATGCATGTATTTGTTTCTGTTCATATGCATCCCCCATTGTCCCACTGAACTTCACTTACAAAACATGCTCAAAATTAAAATCATTAAGAATTTCAAGAAGGCAACAACAGAGCTTTTAAGAGCAGGGCTCTATCTGATTGTGCTTGCAACATGCCCATGAAGCTGGCCCTGTACCTACTTTATAACATTGTAAGTCCCCTAGCAGAGTACATAGTAGGTGCCCAATAAATGTCCTTTCATTTTCTTATAGAAAAACGTTAGATTCCTTCAGAATAGACATACATGTTGGCAGGACTCAGAACCTTGATGCCCAGGGGGTGATGAAAACTACTCACCTGTTACTTTTTTTTTTTTTTTTTTTTGCGATACACAGGCCTCTCACTGTTGTGGCCTCTCCCGTTGTGGAGCACAGGCTCCAGACATGCAGGCTCAGCGGCCATGGCTCACGGGCCCAGCCGCTCTGCGGCGTGTGGGATCTTCCCGGACCGGGGCACAAACCCACGTCCCCTGCATCGGCAGGCGGACTCTCAACCACTGTGCCACCAGGGAAGCCCACCTGTTACTTTTTATAAGAGGAAAAGCACAGCATGATTTTTCAGGTTCTTGAGAAACCAATTGAAATCTTTCTGTACATTTGTCCTGATTCAGCCACCATGATTGGCTTGGTCACTAGATGAAACAAGTAAAGAATATTTGCTGTGATTTGCAGGGCCTTATAAGTCTTCCTCCCCCCCTCAAATCTCTCTCCACTATTCACTTGCTGTAGTGCTTCCAGGTTCACCATTAGATATTCATTCCTCTGGGTTAAACTGCTGTCCTATTTTAAAATGCTGTAGGTAAAACTACTGTGTAACTGAGCATAAAGGGGTTTTGTTCAAATCACTTAAAGTACTTAGAGAAAAGGGCAAGGTATTTATGGGAAGCATTTTGGCTTTGACAGTCTTATTTACCCAGAATTTAGAAAGAAATAGATTCCTTTAGAAAGGGAGCTGGAGGAATCAGTGATAATTCTGACCAAGTCCTTCTATATTCCTAGGATATAGTAATGCTTTCTTCAAAGGTCAGCTTTGGACCATTGTGGGTCAGATCAGAAGCTTTGTTGGAGGCAAATGCATAGTGCCAGGAAGAGCTTCTTAAGACTTATCTTGGCTGTGTAAGTCAGGAGAGGGCTAAAAGGACGCTAAGTTCTAGGATTTTGGTCAAGCTACTTATCTCATTGGAGACTCTTTGGCCTGAATGTCCTCTAAAGTGTATTCTGCCTCCCTAATTTTCCAAGTAAATGCTTTTGTGTTTTCTCCCTCCTCTTTCAGCTATCCCTGAACTTTTTCACCGTGGGCCTTCCCAAATAGGCATTGTGGCTTATTAGTGGGCAGAGAGTATCTAGAGGCCTCAACTAGAAGCTGAACTTATAAATTCAACCATCCTATTTGGGGAAAACATTTGAAAACACAAATAAACTTGGGAAAGTAACAGATTAATCAAATAACCTCAAAATTACTCTACTGTGTTTTTCTGTGGGCCATCCCCTACCTAAGGATTTTACAATTTTTATCTATTTCTTGCTTTAACTGTTTGAGTTAGGTTCTTTTTATTGTTTCCGTTCCATAGATGAAAGCCTGGCTATGGAAGGTAATATTGATCATTATTGCCCTCATGAAAATTAGTTTATTGGCTAGGGTATTATTTAGTTCTTGCCACAATAATGCTGAGTAACAAACCATCTCAGAGACTCAGTGTTTTGCAAAGACAAACATTTATATATTTTTGCTCATAGGGCTGTGGGTTGTCTGTGGCTTTGCTGGGTTTTGCTGGGATCAGCTGCATTTACATATACCCAAATTTTCTCATTCTCCTTGGACCAGCCACTACCTATTATTTTTCTCATGGCAAATCAGGAGCACAAAAGTACAAGCCAAACTATGCAAGTATAGTTAAGGTCTCAGCTCACGTCATGTCCACTAACATTCAATGACCAGAGCAAAGCCAATATCAAAGGGGAGGAAAGTATATATTACCCATAGTGGGAGGGCAGTAAAAAGTGACATGGCAAACAGTGTGGATGTATAATCCTACAACAGGGGAACACTTGGGACCAATAATCCAATCAACCTCTAGTTGGGAGTAGGCACTGAGAGAATGTGAATCACATTGGGCACGGAGGGAGGGAGACAAAGAGAGAAGGTGAACTATGATGCATGGTGCACAATGTAGCAGGTCTGGCACTAAGCAGTAAGAGGGTCCAGACGAGGTGGTGAGCATGCCAGAAAGGAGAGTAGCATCCTCTCATCTCCTTTTTCTGAGCCCAAACCAGATTGTCTACTTTGAAAAATCTATTTATGGAGACCGTTCAGAGAGAACAAGGGCAGCATAAGACCCCAGGGTCCATTTTTGAACCATTACATTATCATAACCCAGAGGAGTATTAGGAGTATTAGGTTAGAGTTTGTGGTCACTGCTTATTCTCAGAAGATTTTATGATATTCATTAAAATTCTGGCCTGAATCTCCTTCATTGTGGCACAAATAATATTTTATGTAGCTTTCCTAAAAAGTCCCACTGCTCACAGCAATGAGGATTCTTCTTAATTTAAGGGCTATGTTTTGAATCAGAGTCTAACCATTGGTTCCTTTGAGGTTTTGACAAGACTGTTTCTGGGAAAGAGTTACCATATTATTGTCCTAGCTGCCACAGACAATATGAAGTTATAACAAAATTAATAGCATTTTCCAAACTTCTCATTTGTAGTTCAGGGAGATATTCTAGCCTTTGCAGGGGAGGGGATGAGATTGGAAAGAGGGGCCAGAACCAGATGATAAAAGGCTTGGGGAATCCATGGTAACAAATTTGGACTTTATGGAAGTTTATTGAGGGAAGAAGAAAGGAGGAAGTGAAATGCTAAGATTGATTTTTTAGACAGATGGCTCTGACAGCCTGGGAAAAATGGATCTGAGAGGAGACAGTGGGTAGGAGGTAGGGACACCAATTTGGAATTTACTGTGATGTTTTAGGCAAGGGTTGTAAGAGCAATCATATTCTCATTCTTGGGAGCACCAGTTTCAGATATCCTTTTGAGACCATCTGTCCCTAACATCCTCTAGTACTTTCAATTCTAAAATGACAAAATCCTGGAGGGCTTTAGTTGGAAGTACCATTTGATTTTCAGATTGGTGCTATTTAAAAAAAAGTCTTCCTAAAATGCTTCACAAAATGTAGGTGCTCACTGTTTGCTTTAAAAAAAAAATTGAGTTCTGTAAGCAAACTGACTGTTTGCTTTATCTCTCTTTGGTTGTTGTTTATGGAATGAAAAAATATGTACCTTGTAATATGTCCAAGAAGAAAGAAGGCTTGTTAAGACTCAAGTCTATAAGGGGTAAAAACATGCCCTTGCTTTTGATTGCTGTGAGTATTATCTTCTCGTCTGTAAAGGCCATGCACCACCCCTATGTCAAGGAAGGGAGGGGTAGTGTGTTGTGCAAAAGGCAGATATGCTGTTAGCTGGTCAAACATGTCTAGTATCACACATGAAGCCCTTTGTCAGGCTAAAGCAATATATTCTGCATCATACCCAGGTCAGAGTGTGGCGGAGAGTAGCTTCTTGTGTAGTTTCTCTATGTAATGCACTTGTTCAAGGGTCTGGGGCCAGCCCTGAAATTTGGCAGAAAGGTTTCCTCCTGGATCCTTTTTGTCCCATTGTTAAAAAGCAGTCCTCATTCTTGGCAGTGCCATCCCAGGCTCAGTGATCCATCTTTGCCCTGGACACTTAGCTGCTGCGTCGGATTAAGGTCTGCTGGAGGATGCCCACTAGCTCTTCACATATAAAGCTTGTGGAATTGCCATGTAGGCATGGTCTCCTTTTTCAAAGCGTCTCCTGTTCTATTAACACCTTTCATTCTTATTTTTTCATCCCTTCATGTGGGTGTGTGTGTCTCTTTCAACCATCCTTAAGAGTTTGACTGACTAGTATCATACTGGGTATTGTGGGAAAGTGAACCCTGTGCCCCAGTTTGGAACCTGGGTCAGGCCTGGGAAGTTGTAGTTGTGTTTCTGCTTTATCCCCTTGCATTAGTTTAGTTTCAGTATCCTTTGCTAAGTAAACTAAGAACCCAGTCCTGTGGAACAGAGCCCTTTACATCAGCTCCACGAAGGTTGGAAGAGTATTGGAAAGCATCACCCTGATAGCGCTGCCCACTTCTTTGGCTCTGCTTTGGAAACTGAAAAAGGGATTCGAACTGATGAATCTCCAAATGTCAGGTCCTCATTCAATAACCTCACCATTTTCTCTAACCCTGTGGCAAGACTCAAGCTCTTGTCTGTGGATCCAGGCCCTGCTCCTAAGTGCCATTTTCTCCTCACATTTACATTGAACAATCCCAATAGCTGTCACATAAGCTGCTTGGGTGAGACTGAACTCTTCTGGCCCTTTGTCACTTTCCCTAAAGCAGAGGTCATTGAGTATGATATCAGGAAATGGAAAAGCAAAGCTGGTGGCTTCATTCTTAGTGACAACTTGTGTGTGATAGGAAAGTATTTCAAAGTATGAATCTATGCACCTAGGGGTCATCTCATCAGATTCTTTCACTTATAACCTAAAGATCTTTCCCATCCCCTGGTGCATTCAGATAGACATGGGTCACGCAGAAACACAGGATGTAAACACTCTATTGTTAGGCTAAAAAAAGTTGATGGCTTAAGGAGGAATTGTTTGGAAGCATACTTGCAGAGATTTTTTTTTTTTAATTCCTAGTTATATGTTGTCATGGGTAGAGAAGAGTAGGGGAGAGACAGGAATCATGGATAAATGGGTGATGTTTCTGAGGCAGGATCAAATGCCTCCATGTATTCAAAATATTTAATGGCTCATTCCATTCATTCATGATAAGTTTTGCTATTTCTGGAGCCAAACCCAAATACCATTGAAGAAAGCTGTAGCTTCTCAACCAACAGGGCTGAATATTTTCAATGTGCTTTCCTCCACTCACCTCTGAGGCAAGAGTGAGCACTTTAGGTTTATACACTTCATGGCTCCTGAGGATACAGCTCAGGGGGGTACTAGTCTCAGGATGTCAGTCATACTGCCTTACCCTTGGGGACTTATCAACTTCAACATTCCAAATTGTTCCCACTTACTTGCTGAGTGGGGCCCAAATTGCCAGAGGTTGGGGCTGGTACAAAAGAACATTTGTATCTCTATTGTTATATTCATCTAATAACAAGTTCTGTCATAATTTTCTTCTTTACTGGTTTAAGGTTATACATTTATGACTTAGTTTATCATAGTTCTGTTACTACAATAGTAACATGCATGAATCTAGGGATGATTATTACCGTAACTCTATAATTCAGCTCTCCCAAACTATTGCTAGTGCAGCCAAATTAAAGAATGATATAAAGATGTGTTATATTAACCCTACACATTATGATCATCCTTCTTAGACAATATATAAATAAAGGAAACTGTCCTTGTACTGGAAAAGGAGGCTACAGACATTTTTGGTATATAAAAGTGATTGTAATGATAACTCAGTGTGGTCGGGAAGAGTTTACGGAACATAAATGTTAGATGTTTTGTGCCTTCCCACTGTCTCATGCGAGGAGAGGAGAATATTCTACCTGTCCATCCTGTCTTAAAGTTAGGGCCCCCCAAAATTCTCTTTTGGAATTTGAGGTATTTACTCTAGGCACTGGTGCTATCTTCTTGTCTGGAGCTCTCTGAGAGGCAGAACATATAGGCATAACCCACCCCTGGAACTGGGAGAGGGATAGTAGAAAACTGGCAGGGTGCAGCCTGTCAGAGGAGGCAAAGATAGTCCCTAGATTCCTATGGAGCTGAGCTTGTCAGAGTTGATATTAATAGGCTTCCTTGAGGTCTAGAGCAGGCTAAAGAAAATAACCTGAGGCTGTAGACTGGCTTACTACCTCCAAGGCTTTCCAGTAGGATGAAGAGACCCAATACAGAGGCTGTGTGGAAAACTAACTGGGAGCTGAGCTGGCAAACCACAACCTTTCTTCTGACACTAAGAAGTTATGGAGAGACTGCCCGGATGGATGCTCAACAGCCTTCAAACCAGCCATAAAAGAGAGCCAGCGACCGGACACCACCAGCACCAGAAGCCAGATCAGTGGGGATGCCAGCAGCCAGGACCAGAAGAAAATGGACTGTGAACAAGCTGTGCATCATGTTTCTTATACGCAGGCTCTCTGTCTTTACTGACTTGCTGCCAGGATGCACCACGGGCTGGTTCGTCTAGGAGTTTAGTGGGCGAAGAAAACTCAAAGAGAAAACTTTGAGCTGTGAATAGTGACTGAGATAGTACTTGAATTTCATTGAAAGAGGAGGACCAAGTTTTAAACTAAAAGTGACTAAAAAAGTTCTTATGTTTGACTGTGTTTATCAGAATAGAATAGATTAAATGATCTATTGTGGGCAGATTGGGAATTCAGAGCCAAAAAAGTATATACAGTTGTATAATAAGTATAGTCTCATTTTTAGGGTTACTATCTTGTTGATGATTCTTCAATTCATACCTGCTACAACAGTGACCTGGGGCTCACTGTCCCACATCACCTGGCAGAGCCTTTCCTCAGTCTGTACCTGCTCCTATGCTGGAAGTTCCACCAATCCTGATGGAAGGGATATGGACTGACAGGGGACAGATTCAGAGCGTCAATAGGATTGAGCTGAATGGTGTTCAGGGCTGGCTGAACTATAAAGGATGAGAAGGAGCTAGCCACCTGGAGAGTCATGTGAAGAGTGGAAGACCAATCAGGAGTTGTCCTTGAATCTCCCCTTTTTCTCATGTCCTTAAACTCATCTCCAAAATATATCTGGAATCCACCCACACCACTAGCATATGCAAAGGTTCTGAGGTGGGAAAGAGCTTTGTGAGCTACAGTGGGAGTGGCTGGAGGTCTCAGAGCAAAGGTGGAGAGTAATGAAGACATAGGTGAGGGTTTGATTTTATAAGACATTGTGGGAAGGTTTATTCCATGTGAACCAGGAAGCCATGGAAATGTTTTAAGAAAGGAAATGTCTGGTTCAAAGTATGTGTCAGGGTTGCTTTTGCTTCTGCGTGGGGCAGTGGTAGAAGGGAGAGCAAGGAGGAGGCAGTTGCAGGAATCTAGCTAAGAGGTAATGGTCACCTGGTATGCTATGGGCACAGAGCAACAAAAGACGTGTGGGTAGAGTCAAGATCTGTTTTTGATTGAATGGCATGAGAGAAAGGGGGGAATTCAGGGATGACTCTTTGGTTTCTGGCTTTAGTAACTGGATGGGATGCTGGTGCTACCCTGTTCAACTGATAGATAAAATGGCGAAAACTCCCATTTTGAATATGTCAAGTTTGGGAGGTTTGTAAGACCTGCAACTAAAGGTTTCAAATGGCCTGTTTTTGTCTGAGTCTGGAGCTCAGAGAAAAAGGTCTGAGCTAGAGATATAAATTTGGGAATCACTAACTCTCGAATAGTCTATAAATCTATGAAAATTGATGAGATCACTTAGAGAATGAAGACAGAGAAGGGTGCCCAGGAATAACCCTTGGGCACTTCAAAATTTAGAGGAAGAGCCAGGAAGTAGATGGAGGAGAAATGACCAGTGAGAAAACCTGGAGGGATTGGAGTCATGGAAACAGAGAAGAGAGGGATTGATGTTGGAAAATAGTACTGGAAAGTAGAATAAGATAAGAACAGAGAAAAGCCCATTGAATTTGACATCTCTGGTGTTGATACTTCAATATAAGTGATTGGTTATTTTTTTTCCTTTTGGTTTTTAAACTGTTCATTGATAAGGAAGTCCAATAACTTATAGTCTCTAATCAAATAGAAAATTTTAGACACTTTTATTGTACGTGAAAAATTATTTTTATAAATAACTGGCTTTATATTGTTTAATGACTAGTTCTTGGGAATTATAATTGTCTCCAAGGGTATTCTAAGGAAGCTCCGGTATTCAGCAAATTTTAAATGGTGGAACTTTCTAGCCTTCATGGCAAAGAGGAGTAATTTTGAAAAATTGAGCCATTTAGCATACACCTCACATTATACCAGGTGGCAACCTGGATTTTGCCTAAGTATAAAGTCAGCCCTCTTTATGGACTCAGTCTGATAATAACAACATAAACACATACATGGAGGCTGAACTAGTATAAGTATACATTAATAAAACAACGTTTATGTGTGCTAATGCATTTCTGAAAGCAGTTTTGTTGGATTAAAACAAAAAAAAGTCTGAATTATATTTCAAAATCCATTTGGTGATGAAAGAGAATTGGGTTAGAGGCAATTACCTGTCAGTTCCTTTTGAAGGTATGACTTGAAGATCTCTTAGAGCCACACAGAAAAAATTGTCTGGCAGTTCTGCCTCATAGCTAAGGTGACAATGAAGGTGACAGCTGCAGACCCTCTCTGGATGACCTGGGGCCCGCAGTGTGTCTTATTTATTCCATATTAAATAGGACATGTAACAAACATCCATCTCAAATGAAAGGGAGGCCAGTGTCTGTAGTGTAATACTTCCGTCTACCTAATGGACTCTTGAATTCCTGAACCCCTTGGTTCTGAATTCTTTAGTTACTGCTACTATGAGAGCATAATGGTAGAAACATATTCTCTTTTGTGTGTATGGTCTCTCAGATTACAAATAAAGCTGCATTTCCCTTTTTCTTTATTGTCAATTAAGCTTAAATAGTAGCATTGAAAGCTCTCTCCTTCTCTTTAGGTGTTAGCTACACTTGAAAATTTATAGTTGCTAACACTTCAACACGGAGTACAACACAAACCCGTCTCAAGCTGCTGACAATCAATTATTTCAGACAGCTGGATTCAGTCTTGGTTTTCGTTCTGAAGTCTCTGCTTCCTGAACACGAGCTCTCTGTTGGTAGCATCTTTCTTAATTCAAAATCAAGTCTTAAAATGTCTAAAACATATATAAACAAACATACATACTTACATATTTTAATTATCATTACTTAGGTGTTTCTATAGCTAGATTGGGATAAGTTATTCCAAATTATTCAATTCAAGTCTTTCATTTAGTTTGTTTTGTGAGTAAACGAATGCTTTTGTAAGGGATGGAAACAAGGGGAGTGACGTATGAGTTGGCATCTGACCTTGTAGAAAGGGCTTTGTGTGATGTGCTTCAGACAGGAAGAAAAAGAATTTACAAAATGTGTTTTTATTGTTGATTTGAAAACCTTGACTTTTGAGGTGGGATATTTATACAAATAGAGAATGGGCTGGTAATTCAATTCCCTAACTTGCAGTCTTTTACTGCAGAACTGAGTAGGGGAGCAGAGCTGATCAGTGTTTAAGTGCACGGATGGATTAGGCAAAGGATAGAGAATGACTTGCTTAGGGCATCAGCAAAAAACCATCTGCCTCCACTACTGAAAAGAGAATTCTGAACCCGAACTTTGTAAGTAGAACATTTAAACAGAGGTGACTTTAATTTTAGTGTATATGTGATTTTTGTATCACTTTGAAAAATTACATGTGAAGGATCTAATATCTTCAATGTTTATTTAGGCCTCTAAAGAGCCTAACCTGGCCCTTGATTGGCAGATGGTAGTCCTCTATAGTGAAATTTGGAGGTATCTCAAGGGTGTCTTACCTAAAATTATCTAATGAAGATTTTGCGATTTAGACATTGCCTTCCAAGTGTAAAGAAATGGAGAATTTGCTTGCCTGCATTCTGGTGTGTGTGTTGGTGGGGGAGGGGTGGGGAGCTTCAGATTCTCATGAGAATAATAAATAGGGCAGGGGATGAATTACATTTTCCCGGATGCTGTGACGAGGTTATAGTCTTAATACCCTAGGTTTAGTATGTATTTAATATATAGTATATAAAGCATTTTTTTGATAGTTGGGATATAAGAATCCTAGATTAGTAGATATCATTTAGAGAGTTAAGATGACTTAAATATGCTTTTATGTCTGTGATTACCAAGGTAATATGCAGTTATTGTAGTATTTTGTAAACTTGTAAAGGTATAAAGAATAAAGTGAAAATTACTCATTCCACCACCCAGAGATGGTTGCTGTTAATTAATATTTGTGTGTGTGTGTATGTGTGTGTGTGTATAATTGAAATCATATTTGTAGCTATATGTGTATCTAGATGTGCTGCTTGGATTCCACTCTTTATGACATACGTTTTGATGATAAAAGAATATTTAAAACCTTTTTTCTGCTTTCATTTTTACATTTGTGCTATAACGATATTTTAAACCAAGTTTAAAAATTTTTGTATTACCATAGCGCCTAATATAGTGCCAAGCATGATTAGGGCTTCAACAAATTATGATGTATTTATGGATGACAGTTTTTCCAGTATAATCTTATTTTAGTTTTTAATGCCCAAGAAGTATTCATCACTTATATACACTTCCTTTAGAGTAAATTTTGTTGCGTAGTTCATTTGCTACCCCAGGGCTATCTCAGGTCAGAGCACTTACAGCTGGGAGTTTGGCATGACTAAATAATGCCTGCTGTCATTTTGTGCTTTGATGTTTTGATAACTGGTCCAGCTTCAGGTTCATAGCTTAAGAATCATTTATTTGTCAAATGAAATTTGCTTTGCCACTTTATGAATTTGATCACTTGCAAATGTATATGATTCACTAATTGCTTTCCTTATTAAGGTCCTTCTTATCTTATTCATGCAGTCATAGATGGAAAGATGTCAAATGGTTCCACAGTTGCAGTTTACTTGAATTTTGGATTAGAAGGAAAAGCAGGGTCATCTTAGGCCACTATGACTAAAAATTAAAATGAACAAGTCTTTCCTCTTTCTGAGGAAAGAGAACAAAAGAACAATAATATAAGCATTTATGGTCTTTATGAAATTGAAAAGGAAAGACTGTTTCAGAAAACAATCCAATTAAACTGTGAGACATGAGATAAGCTCTTTAGAGGCTGACAGTTATTGCAATTCTGACAATTCAATTTTAGTTAGGAATAAATGGTGAACCTGTTGGTTTTGTCACATAAAATACAAATGGGCAGAATATTCTACTATGCTCTTCCAGGGTGGATTTCAAATCACAGTAAAAACTTCTCAAGAAATGTAATATAAAATTGAATTTTAAAATTCATGCTCTCTTGGAGTGTGCATCTGTGTTCCAACAATTTAGCTAATCCATATTAGGATGTAATGACTTGAGTCAACAAACCTGATGAATGCATTATAAGTGCAATCACACAGTGATAAAGAGACATGACATCTCACTTTTTTGTGAAATAGAGTCCTACTTTTCTATAGACTAGATAAAAGTCAACTAATGAGAATATATTTTTTAACAG
Source organism: Phocoena sinus (assembly GCF_008692025.1). NCBI lineage: Eukaryota > Metazoa > Chordata > Mammalia > Artiodactyla > Phocoenidae > Phocoena > Phocoena sinus. The sequence continues at coordinate 122,934,252 of NC_045764.1, read as the reverse complement.
ACCTTTTCCTCTTGACTATTTCTTTCCCATCTGTCAATTACAATTTTTTAAATTTAATTCTTATGTATTTTCTTCCTTTAACTGATTAGTTTAACTGTTCTGAACAAACAGGTTTTCATATAATTTCCTGGAACCCCATGATATATTTTAATGATTGAAATATAACAGAAGTAGAGGATAAACAGCAAGATCAGGAGTTCCCTCTGTCCTCCTCCTCTTCCCTTCCTCCCAGGTTTCACATGTTTCTCCCACTGCACATCATGGGGAGAAAATGAGGTCCTCAGGTCTGCAACAAATTAGCTGCAGGACAATATGAGAGCTTCCTGGAGACCTGAGGCCGCCTAATAGTCGTTTATCCTGAAAACATATGTGGCAAGAGGAGAACATTCAGACTATTTTAAACATGGAAACGTATTTTTTTCCGCTTCCACTCAGTGTGCTAGACGGATGTGAAACAAATATCTTCCTTTGCCTCCAGGGAGGGTTTGGTGATTAAACACTCTCTGCTCATGAAGACAAGAAAACTAGTTGTTTGATGGCTAAATTGTGTGTTCAACACTTATTCAATGGCTATTTATCAAGTGTCTATCACAGATCAGGCATTATTCTAGATATTAGTTTACATTTTATATAAATGAATAGAAAGATATCTAGGGAGAAATGTATAGGAAGAGCTATACAATTAGAAATACAGATATCTGATTTTCAAAAAAGTGCTATAAAGAAAACAAAGCAAGTAAAGGAGTGAAAGTTGAGGAATTGAGGCTTCTGGGGGGAGGAAATTAGTTTAGGTAATGACTTAGATTCTGGGTTTAATCAGTCACTGTCTTAGTTTATTCAGGCTGCTGTAACAAAAATACCATAAACTGAGTGGCTTATAAACAATAACTATTATTTTTCACAGTTCTGGAGGCTTGGAAGTCCAAGATCATGGTACTGACAGATTTGGTGTCTGGTAAGAACCTGTTTCTAGATGACTCTCTTTTTGCTGTAACCCACACAGTAGAAGTGGCCAGGGAGCTCTGTGGGGCTTCTATTCTTAAGAGCTCAATCCCATTCACGAGGGCTCCACTCTCACGATTTAATCAGGTCTCAAAGGCCCCCACTTCCTTATACCATCACATTGGGTATTAAGTTTCAGCATATGCGTTTTGGCTGGGGGGTGGGGGGAGAAGTGGGTGGGGAGGATACAAACAGTCAGACCGTAGCAGCCACCAAAGTGTTTTGTTAAAAAAGAGGGATGACAGGGTTTGAGGGAAGAGTCAGGGTGTCCCAGAGAAGCTGGAGGGAGCATGGGGATACCATCTGAGACTGAAAGGAGAAGGGGATCCGTGGGGTATGGTTTGTAGGGTGCACTGCTCTGGCCTCTGTTCCAAAGGTGTAGCCAGACTAAAGAGGGGAGTTTGTGTGAGCAGGGAGACAGCACCCAGGGCTGGGTTTCCAGCCTCAGCAGACTCTCATGTCCCATTTGTGACAAGAAAGCTGGAGAGGGCTGTTGGATTTGAAGGAAACCGTGAAGATCAGCTCATGGGCATGACCTGTTCAGGCAGATGCCCAATGTCTAGAGTGACCTTCCTTCTGCATTGGTGTTAGGTAAGACTGTGGAGCCTTGGCTCAGCCCTGGTAGTGTGTGTGGGAGCACTGAGAGCGCCTCAGGTTTTCTCCTGGCCAAAAATTATATTGACCCATAGTAAATAGAAGTGATTTTTCTTTCACATGTGAGTTTGTTGAATGAGATCCATATTGGTTACATTTAAATGACTTTCCCAAGCTGCATTTTATCCTCTTCTGCCCACTCCAGTCTTATCCTACTCAAATGGAAGGTACATTATTTGCCGATTTCAATCTGAACGTTATTTGAACAATCTTGCTCTCTAGAGTTTACTAACGATTTGACCTTTCATGGCAATATTTCAGCAGCTTAAGAAAAGTTCACTGGGATGAAAGTTAATTTTACGGCAGAACTTTATGATCTCTTTTACATGTTAAAGTGCTGTCTGTCTTTAAGGAAACCTAAATTTAAGTCTTAATTTTTAAACAATTGCTGTTTCCTTTGAAAAGACGGTGGAGAAATAGTTTGCTTTTGATGTCACTTTTTTATTCTGGAGGTCAAGGTATGCCCATTTGGGGGCAGCTTTGGAATTTGAGAAAGAAAGGTCTAAATGGCAGTTCTTGTCTCCTCCTCAGAAAAATGGTTGTGAAGAGGTTTCCATGCTAACATTTATTATTTTACAAAATGATTGTGGGTTATGAGTCATTGGATTCTAGCGTTTAAAAATCTGTGGCTAGAAATTTTATGGAAGAAAACAAGGTTGATATTTTACTGAACTGCTGTGAAAACTTTTCTCCTTCTTCATTTCAATTTGTCTAAAACAGGAATTGGGGTAGGCTCAGATAATGCTGTATCCCCTTCTTATTCTCACTCTTCCTTAATATGTGGACTCAGGAATGATTTGAGTCAGATAGCGGGGGATACTCTCCTTGAAAATAATTCTCCCTGCCTTAGGCCCTAGCTAAAGCGTAACCACCTATGCATGTGAAACCTTCTCTAGACCTCTTCAGCTACATTTATCACTCTATCTTTGGAGTTTTCTCATTTCCCACTCTGTGGTGGGAGGATTGCCAAATACTCCCTCCCCCAACCTTTTCATGAGAGAGAGACTCTAGCTCAAAAGGATACAACCTGAGCTGGGGCCATTACCTGGGAGGCAGGATGCAGCTGTGTGACTCTCTCTGCCTTGTCGCAGCCCAGCTGAACAGAACCCCAGTGTTCTGAGTGAAAATGTGTTGCCCGTTGTTTCTTCATGGCAAGCCAGAGTGCTACTACCAGAGAAATGTTCTTTTTTCTACGTTGGAGACTTATTTGTCTCCAGGGAAAGCTAATGTTTGTCACTGAGAAAAGTGCTTATTTAATTGGTACCCTAGTAAGAGAATCAGCAGGCTTGCCACTCTCGCAGGAGGAAAACTGGAGCTAGAATTGGGGGATACATGTTCGCTTTGGTTAAAGAACTGCAATAGGATGGGGGTAATATCACCACCTGATGTGAGGAAGAAATTGAGAATGGCTTTTATACGTGTGAAGTAGGGAGTGGGTGGCCAGGCATATCAGTTAGGGGAGCAGAGCGTATGGGATAAGGGAATTATTATAGGAATTAGACCTATACAGTTGAAGAGATGGGCAAGTGAAGATCTGGTAAGGGAGTTGCTGGATTAGAAAAGAAATGACTCACTGGTCCATCTGAGAAGCTAAGCATGTCTAGCAAGCAGAGTGGGACTGTGAAAAGGAAGGTCTATGGTGGGCTCTTGCCTCTGTGTAGCTATTGCCTCTGGTGAGCCTGCAGCCAAATGTCCAGTGGTGGGCCTGCAGTCAAAAATGTCAGCATTGAGGGGCTTCCCTGGTGGCGCAGTGGTTGGGGGTCCGCCTGCCGGTGCAGGGGACACGGGTTCGTGCCCCGGTCTGGGAGGATCCCACATGCCGCGGAGCGGCTGGGCCCGTGAGCCATGGCCGCTGAGCCTGCGCGTCCGGAGCCTGTCCTCCGCAACGGGAGAGGCCACAACAGTGAGAGGCCCGCGTAACGCATAAAAAAAAAAAAAAAAAAAAAAAAAAAAAAAAATGTCAGCATTTGGGAAGAAAAGTTGGACACGGATCAGAGGAGAGTGAGGATAAAATAGAATCTGCTGGTTCCTTCTACATCTGCCCGTCTCTGTATCTATCAACAATGACCTTCAGAGAGTAGTGGTCACTGCTTTACTCCTGCCTTTCAAATCTCATGCAAGTTCTTCTTTTGTACAACCTACCTCAGAACCATACAGGGAAGAGGATCTTGGGAAATGTAGTTTTTTAGTTTAACAGTTGCAACGCTGTCCCTACCCAAGCAGGTCTGTGAACCTCAGGGCAGTGGGCCTGATCAGAATCAGAGGGAACTACAAGGTGGTCATCTTCCTTGTGAGGGATGAAGGCCAACATCTTGAGATGCCTCACTTACATGGTGCATGTAAAAGTCCAGATTAACCGGGATGCTAATTTTGTCCATCCTGCATGGTATTTCTCTTTTGAACTTCCCTTCAGTAAAGAGCTTCGTAATTACATTGCTCTCTAATATGTTAGTCTTCTGGAGGCTCAAAGGACAAAGTGACAAGGAAGGAAGGACTGTGTATTAGTTAATCATGATTTTGATAGTAGCAGAAAACCCAATGAAGAGTAACTTAAACAAACGGTTTTATTTTTTGCATAAGGTAAGAGGTCAGGATGATGTCTGTCCTGGGCTGGAGCAGAGGCTCAGTAAGGTTTCAGGACTCAGGTTCTTTCACTCTTTCTTCTTAGCATGTTGTTTTTTGTGCTTGTGCTTGTTGCCTCATGGTCTCAAGATGTCTGCCTTAGTTCCAGACATTACATTTTCTTTTAAGACAGGAAAAAGGAGAAAAGGGCTAAAACCTTTCTTTCTCCTATCATGGATACATCTTTCTAGGCACCCACTCTCAGACTTCCCCTTCTATCCTATTGGCCAGAACTGTGTCACGTTGTCACCACTAGTTACAAAGGTGGCTGGGAAAGACCTTATCTGTCAAGGGAAAGTATTACCATGACTGCTACAAATTGATCATGATTCAACTCCTGGACCCACAGAGGGAAGCCTGAATTCCCTGATATTTACCTAAACACAAAATTGATGTTCTGGTTACACAGAGGGAAGAAATGGTAGTGGTGGGTGGGGAGGATGTCTGTAGTAGCCAAAGAACAGTGTCTACTGGAGGGTGTTTTGTTGTTTCTCATTTCCTCCTGGATCTCAAGAGGGAAGGGAGCATCTACCTACAGAGTGGACTGTGATGGAGAAACCCTCTTGGCTCCTAGTGGCAGCAGAGTCTACAGAACCACAGCTCTGAGGTCCTGGAGAAAAATTCCCCTGCTATGGAGAAAATAGGACCAACTATTCTGAATACTGTGACCATTAACAAATGGCATCCTTTAAACTGGAAGGGTTGGTAGTGTGGTTGGCATCTGGGTTATATCACTATCACAAGACTTATTAAAGATATTGTGATTGTCTGTTTTATGTCTGACACTTCCATGAAGAAGTAAGCTCCTTGAGGATAGAGATCTTGTCTTATTTAATCTGTGTCCCAGCATCCAGCATGGTATCTGCCTCAGAGTGAATACTGACTGTTGAAAGAATGATCTTCCCAGATCATTCAGTGATATAGTGATACAACCCTCTGTATGGATTTCAGGGTCCTGTGGCTATACATTTGAATAATGGGGTGAAAATTTTAAATTTCAATACACAGGCCATACCTGAGACATATTGAATTAGATTCTCTGGGTTAGGACACCAGGCATCAGTGTTTTTGTTTTTGTTTTTTCTCTTCAAAAAATAGTTTTAATTAGGTAATACAGTCCCATAGTCCAAATACCAAAACACTGCTATTCCCATTCACTCCATTTCCTCCCTTCTCAAGCCCATCCTACTCCTCTAACACAGACCCTTTTTTTTTTCAGTTTCTCACCTGGTCTTCCAAAACTTCTTTGTGCAAATACAAGCAAATATTTCCCCCTTTCTTACACAATAGGTAGCCAACTGTTCAGCCCTTACTGTTTTTCACCCAGCAATACGTGTTAGAGATCTTTCCCTATCAGTACACAAAGAACTTCTTAATTTTTCCCCCACAGTTGTCTAACATGCCATCTTACGGATGTGACATACGTCCTTGTTGATGAGTTCTTGAGTGTTTCCCCCAACCTTCTGCTATTACGAGAACATTACAATGAGTAACCTTGTATATTTTGTATGCATGCAGTTATATATAAAGAATAAAGTCCCAGCAGTGGGATTACTGAAAATTCATTTGTAATTCTGATAGATATTACCAAATTGTCCTCTAGTGGAGTTGTACCAATATGCACTCCTGCCAGTAAGAGAAGTACGAGAAGTACGAGAAGGCTTGTTTCCCCATAGTGTAGCGTATAAAAGATGTCAGATTTAAAAATTTTTTACGATCCAATAGATAAAAATGATAGCTTGTTTTAATTTGCATGTCTCTTATTTTGATTAATATTAAGCATATTTTCAAATGCTTGAAAGCCATTTGAATTTTATTTGCTCTGAACTATCTTTGTTAATTTTTCTTTTTTTAAATTAATTAATTTATTTGTTTTTATTTTTGGCTGTGTTGGGTCTTCGTTGCTGTGCGTGGGCTTTCTCTAGTTGCGGTGAGCGGGGGCTACTCTTTATTGTGGTGCGTGGGCGTCTCATTGTGGTGGCTTTACTTGTTGCGGAGCTTGGGCTCTAGGCACGTGGGCTTCAGTAGTTGTGGCCCATGGACTATAGAGTGCAGGCTCAGTAATTGTGGCGCACAGGCTTTGTTGCTCCGCGGAATGTGGGATCTTCCAGGGCCTGGGATCGAGCCCCTGTCCCTTGCATTGGCAGGCGGATTCTTAATCACTGCGCCACAGGGAAGCCCTGTTGAGTTTTCTTTTAAGTTGTTCTTTATCCTTATCAACTTTTGGAAGCTGTTTATGTTGATATATTTGAGACACTGGCCCTTTGTTTGTAATATGAGTTGCAAATATTTTTCGTAGTTGGTCAGTGACCCTTTGACTGTGTACTTAGTTGCTTTAGCCAGGTACAATGCTTATCTTTTAATGTAATCGTATATATCAGTCTACTTTCATGGCTTCTGGATTTTTTTTTAAATAGAACTTTATTGGAGTATAATTGCTTCACAATACTGTGTTAGTTTCTGTTGCACAACAAAGCAAATCAACAATATGCATACACATGTCTCCATATCCCCTTCCTCTTGAGCCTCCCTCCTGTCCTCCCTATCCCACCCCTCTCGGTCATTGCAAAGCACCGCACCAATCTCCCTGTGCTATGCTGCTTCCCACCAGCCAACTATTTTACATTTGGTAGTGTATATATGCCGATGCTACTCTCACTTAGCCCCAGCTTCGCTCTCCCCACTCTATGTCCTCAAATCCATTCTCTATGTCTACCTTTTTATTCCTGCCCTGCAACTAGGTTCATCAGTACCATTTTTTTTTTAGATTCCATAAATATACGTTAGCAAATGGTGTTTGTTTTTCTCTTTCTGACTTATTTTACTCTGTATGACAGACTAAGTCCATCCACCTCACTACAAATAACTCAATTCCTTTTTTTTTTATGGCTAATATTCCATTGTATATATGTGCCACATCTTCCTTATCCATTCATCTGTTGATGGACATTTAGGTTGGTTCCATGTCCTGGCTATTATAAATAGTGCTACAATGAACATTATGGTACATGTCTCTGTGAATTATGGTTTTCTCAGGGTATATGCCCAGGAGTGGGATTGCTGGGTCATATGGTAGTTCTATTTTTTGTTTTTTAAGGAAACTCCATACTGTTTTCCATAGTGGTTGTATCAGTTTACATTCCCACCAACAGTGTAGGAGGGTTCCCTTTTCACCACACCCTTTCCAGCATTTATTGTTTCTAGCTTTTCTGATAATGGCCATTCTGAGTGGCATGAGGTGATACCTTATTGTAGTTTTGATTTGCATTTCTCTAATAATTAGTGATGTTGAGCATCTTTTCAGGTACCTCTTGGCCATCTGTTTGTCTTGGTGAAATGTCCCTTTAGGTCTTCTGCCCATTTTTTGTTTGTTTGTTTGTTTTGCGGTACGCGGGCCTCTCACTGTTATGGCCTCTCCTGTTGCGGAGCACAGGCTCCGGATGTGCAGGCTCAGCGACCACAGCTCACGGGTCCAGCTGCTCCGCGGCATGGGGGATCTTCCCAGACTGGGGCACGAACCTGTGTCCCCTGCATTGGCAGGTGGACTCTCAACCACTGTGCCACCAGGGAAGCCCCTGCCCATTTTTTAATTGGGCTGTTTGTTTTTTTGATATTGAGCTGCATGAGCTGTTTGTATATTTTGGAGATTAATCCTTTGTCTGTGTTTCATTTGCAAATATTTTCTCCCATTCTGAGGGTTGTCTTTTTGTCTTGTTTATGGTTTCCTTTGCTGTGCAAAAGCTTTTAAGTTTAATTAAGTCCCATTTGTTTATTTTTGTTTTTATTTCCATTACTCTAGGAGGTGGGTCAAAAAAGATCTTGCTGTGGTTTATGTCAAAGAATGTTTTTCCTATGTTTTCCTCTAAGAGTTTTATAGTGTCTGGTGTTACATTTAAGTCTTTAATCCATTTGGAGTTTATTCTTGTGTGTGCTGTTGGGTAGTGTTCTAATTTCATTCTTTTACACGCAGCTGTCAAGTTTTCCCAGCACCACGTATTGAAGAGGCTGTCTTTTCTCCATTGTATGTTCTTGCCTCCTTTGTTGTAAATTAAGTGCCCATATGTGCTTGGGTTTCTCTTGGCATTCTATCCTGTACCATTGATCTATATTTCTGTTTTTGTGTCAGTACCATACTGTCTTGATTACTGTAGCTTTGTAGTACAGTCTGAAGTCAGGGAGCCGATTCCTCCAACTCCATTTTTCGTTCTCTAGATTGCTTTGGCTATTTGGGGTCTTTTGTGTTTCCATACGAACTGTAAAATTTTTTGTTCTAATTCTGTAAAGAATGCCATTGGTAGTTTGATAGGGATTACATTGAATCTGTAGATTGCTGTGGGTAGTATAGTCATTTTCACAATATTGATTCTTCCAATCCAAGGACATGGTATATTTCTCCATCTGTTTATGTCATCTCTGATTTCTTTCATCAGTGTTTTATAGTTTTCTGCCTCCTTAAGCAGGTTTAGTCCTAGGTATTTTATTCTTTTAGTTGCAGTGGTGAATGGGAGTGTTTCCTTCATTCCTCTTTCTGATTTTTCATTGTTGGTGCATGGGAATGCCAGAGATTTCTGTGCATTAATTTTGTATCCTGCAGCCTTACCAAATTCATTGATTAGTTCTAATAGTTTTCTGGTGGCATCTTTAGGATTTTAACATGTATAGTATCATGTTATTGGCAAACAGTGACAGTTATACTTCTTCTTTTCCAATTTGTATTCCTTTTATTTCTTTTTCTTCTCTGATTGCTGTGGCTAGGACTTTCAAAACTATGTTGAATAAGAGTGGTGAGAGTGGACATCCTTGTCTTGTTCCTGATCTTAGTGGAAATGCTTTCAGTTTTTCACCATTGAGTATGATGCTTGCTGTGGGTTTGTCATATATGGCCTTTATTATGTTGAGGTAGGTTCCCTCTATGCCCACTTTCTGAATTTTGTCAAAAGCTTTTTCTGCACCTTTTGAGATGATCATATGGCTTTTATTTCTTAATTTTTTTTCCTGCGGTACGCAGGCCTCTCACTGCTGTGGCCTCTTCTGCTGCAGAGCACAGGCTCTGGACACGCAGGCTCAGTGGCCATGGCTCACGGGCCTAGCTGCTCCACGGCATGCGGGATCCTCCTGGACCGGGGCACAAACCCGTGTCCCCTGCATTGGTAGGTGGACTCAACCACTGCGCCACCAGGGAAGCCCTATTTCTTAATTTGTTAATGTAGAGTATCACATTGATTACTTTGTGTATATTGAAGAATCCTTGCATCCCTAGGATAAATCCCCCTTGGTCTTGGTGTATGATCCTTTTAATGTGTTGTTGGATTCTGTTTGCTAGTATTTTGTTGAGGATTTTTGCATCTATGTTCATCAGTGATATTAGTCTATAATTCTCTTTTTTTGTGATATCTTTTTCTGGTTTTGGTACCAGGGTGATGGTGGCTTTGTAGAATGAATTTGGGAGTGTTTCTCCCTCTGAAATTTTTTGGAAGAGTTTGAAAAGGATCAGTGTTAGCTCTTCTCTAAATGTTTGATAGAATTCACCCGTGAAGCCGTCTGGTCCTGGACTTTTGTTTGTTGGAAGATTTTAAATTACAGTTTCAATTTCACTACTTGTGACAGGTCTGTTTATATTTCCTAACACTTCCTGGTTCAGTCTTGGAAAATTGTACATTTCCAAGAATTTGTCCATTTCTTTGTGCTTGTCCATTTTACTGGCATATAGTTGTTTGTAGTAGTCTCTTATAATCCTTTGTATTTCTGCAGTGTTTGTTGTGATTTCTCCTTTTTCATTTCTAATTTTATTGATTTGCCTCCTCTCCTTTTTTTCTTGATCAGTCTGGCTAAGGGCTTATCAATTTTGTTTACCTTCTCAAAGGACCAGCTTTTAGTTTTATTGATCTTTAGTTGTTTTAAGTGTAGGGTTAGATTGTTTATTTGAGATTTTTCTTGTTAATTGAGGTGAGATTGAATTGCTGTAAACTTCCCTCTTAGAACTGCTTTTGCTGTGTCCCATAGGTTTTGGGTCATCATGTTTTCATTGTCATTTGTTTCTATGTATTTTTAAATTTCTTCTTTGGTTTCTTCAGTGATCTCTTGGTATTTAGTAGCACAGTGTTTAACCTCCACATATTTGTGTTTCTTACAGTTTTTTTCCTGTAATTGATTTCTAATCTCATAGCGTTGTGGTTAGAAAAGATGCTTTATATGATTTCAATTTTCTTAAATTTTCCAACGCTTGATTTGTGACCCAAGATGTGATCTATCTTGGAGAATGTCCCATGTGCACTTGACAAGAAAGTGTATTCTGCAACTTTCCAGTGGAATGTTCTATAAATATCAATTAGATCTATCTGGTCTGTTGTGTCATTTAAAGCTAGTGTTTCCTTATTTATTTTCTGTTTGGATGATCTGTCCATTGGTGTAAGTGGGGCGTTAAAGTCCCCTACTATTATTGTGTTACTGTCCATTTCTTCTTTCATGGTTGTTAGCATTTGCCTTATGTACTGACGTGCTCATATGTTGGGGACATAAATATTTATAATTGTTATATCTCTTCTTGGATTGATCCTTTGATCATTATGTAGTGTTCCTCCTTATCTCTTGTAACCATCTTTATTTTAGAGTCTATTTTATTTGATATGAGTCTTGCTACTCCAGCTTTCTTCTCATTTCCGTTTGCATGGAGTATCTTTTTCCATCCCTTTACTTTCATTCTGTATGTGTCCGTAGGTCTGAAGTGGGTCTCTTGTAGACAGCATATATACGGCTCTTGTTTTTGTATTCATTCAGCCTATCTGTGTCTTTTGTTTGGGACATTTAATCCATTTACATTCAAGGTTATTATCGATATGTATGTTCCTATTACCATTTTCTTAATTGTTTTGGGTTTGTTTTTGTGGGTCTTTTCCTTCTCTTGTGTTTCCTGCTTAGAGAAGTTTGTTTAGCATTTGTTGTAAAGCTGGTTAGGTGGTGCTGAATTCTCTTAGCTTTGGCTTGTCTGAAAAGCTTTTGACTTCTCCATCAAATCTGAATGAGATCCTTGCTGGGTAGAGTAATCTTGGTTGTAGGTTTTTCTCTTTCATCACTTTAAGTATATCCTGCCACTCCCTTCTGGCCTGCAGACTTTCTACTGAAAAATCAGCTGATAACCTTATGGGGATTCCTTTGTATGCTATTTTTTGCTTTTCCCTTGCTGCTTTTAATATTTTTTCTTTGAATTTAATTTTTGTTAGTTTGATTAATATGTGTGTTGTTGTATTTTTCCTAGGGTTTATCATGTATGGGACTCTCTACGCTTCCTGGACTAGGGTGACTATCAGCGCCTGCTTCAGGGGTGCTGATCCTGTCTGGCCTCCACTTCTCCTCCCCGCTCAGTCTCCCTACATCCTACTGGTTCACTTTGGGGCTCCTCCCATCTCCTTGGGTGTCAGAGTACCCCACCAGTGGTAGGTGGGTGCCCTAGTTGTAGGGAGATGCTAACTCACATCTTCCCACACCTCCGTCTTGACTCTGCCTCTTGGATTCTCAGCATCAGTGTTTTTAACAGCAGTATTTCTTTTTTTTAACATCTTTATTAGAGTATAATTGCTTTACAATGGTGTGTTAGTTTCTGCTTTATAACAAAGTGAATCAGTTATACATATACATATGTTCCCATGTCTCTTCCCTCTTGCATCTCCCTCCCTCCCACCCTCCCTATCCCACCCCTCTAGGTGGTCACAAAGCACTGAGATGATCTCCCTCTGCTATGCGGCTACTTCCCACTAGCTATCTATTTTACGTTTGGTAGTGTATATATGTCCATGCCACTCTCTTACTTTGTCCCAGTTTACCCTTCCCTCTCCTCATAGCCTAAAGTCCATTCTCTAGCAGGTCTGCATCTTTATTCCCGTCTTGCCCCTAGGTTCTTCTGACCATTTTTTTTCTTTTTTTTTTAGATTCCATATATATGTGTTAGCATACGGTATTTGTTTTTCTCTTTCTGACATACTTCACTCTGTATGACAGTCTCTAGGTCCATCCACCTCACTACAAATAACTCAGTTTCGTTCCTTTTTAGGCTGAGTAATATTCCATTGTATATATGTGCCACATCTTCTTTATCCATTCATCTGTTGATGGACACTTAGGTTGCTTCCATGTCCTGGCTATTGTAAACAGAGCCGCAATGAGCATTTTGGTACATGACTCTTTTTGAATTATGGTTTTCTCAGGGTATATGCCCAGTAGTGGGATTACTGGGTCATTCTATTTTTAGTTTTTTAAGGAACCTGCATACTGTTTTCCATAGTGGCTGTATCAATTTACATTCCTACCAACAGTGCAAGAGGGTTCCCTTTTCTCCACACCCTCTCCAGCATTTGCTGTTTGTAGATTTTCTGATGATGCCCATTCTAACGGGTGTGAGGTGATACCTCACTGTAGTTTTGATTTGCATTTCTGTAATAATTAGAGATGTTGAGCATTCCTTCATGTGTTTGTTGGCAATCTGTATATCTTCTTTGGAGAAATGTCTATTTAGGTCTTCTGCCCGTTTTTGGATTGAGTTGTTTGTTTTTTTGATATTGAGCTGCATGAGTTGCTTGTATGTTTTGGAGATTAATCCTTTGTCAGTTGCTTCATTTGCAAATATTTTCTCTCATTCTGAGGGTTGTCTTTTCGTCTTGTTTATGGTTTCCTTTGCTGTGCAAAAAATTTTAAGTTTCATTATGTCCCATTTGTTTATTTTTGTTTTTATTTCCATTTCTCTAGGAGGTGGGTCAAAAAGGATCTTGCTGTGATTCATGTCATAGAGTGTTCTGCCTATGTTTTCCTCTAAGAGTTTGATGGTGTCTGGCCTTATATTTAGGTCTTTAATCCATTTTGAGTTTATTTTTGTGTACGGTGTTAGAGAGTAAACAGCAGTATTTTTAAAGCTTTTCAGATGATTCCAGTGTGTAGCCAAAGTTGAAAGTCACTGAAAGAGAACCTTTCAGTTCTTTCCTTTTTAAAAATATTCCCTGGAGAAGTACTAAACACACCAAACAAATATCCAGTGGTGTTAGGTCTTAAGGAAGGTCTGTGCTTGGAATTCTTGAGGGCTCTTTCTTACTGGAATTCAAGCAGTAGTTAGGGATTACAACCCCAACAAAGATGGTGTCTTCCATTGAAAACATCTTCTGATCATGCTTATTAAAAAATCTCCATAAGGGAGGGACATGTGGGTGAGAAATAAGATGAGATGATACCATCAGAACTATAGCAGTATTAAGGATATTACATAAATTAGTGATTCCAATTTTTCTCCATGGATCTCTAAGAATGCCTTTTCCCCTCTTTCCTGCTCTCCAGTCTGCCATTTCTTCATCCCTTCCCCCAATTCCTGGTTGCTCAAGGTAGCTCAAAATTTCTAGGCAGCTCTAAATTTTCATGTTGCTAAAATACAAAGCTGGCAGTTCTAACGTCCAGAAAGGATCTTTCTGGTATGTACTAAACTTGAGAACAGATTCTGTTTGTACAGAGTGTCATCATCATATTTTGTACTGAATGTGTCCCCAGTCCTAATTAGATATGAATTATATTATCTGGTCTTGCATGTAGTTGGTACACAATAGATACTTGTTGGGAGGCAGTATGGCAAAGTGGAGTCAGACAGTCCTGGCTTTAGGACCTGGTTCAATCACTTATTAGCTGTATTATTTAAGACTAATTAATCTTTATGACCACTGGGTTCCTGATCTATAATATGTGAACCAAAATGTCTTCCTTTCAGAGATACTGCGATTCTTATCAGGTTAAAGCATATTCCTGTACCTCCCACTAAACCATAGCCAAACCAAGCAAAATCCTACGCCCGCCCCACTGGCATCCCCACTGTCCTAGTCCTGGCATGGTATAGACTGGGTGGCTTACACAGCAGACATTTATTTCTCAGAGTTCTGGAGGCTGAGAAGTCCAAGATCAAGGTGCAGGCAGATGTGGCTCTTCCTGGCTTACAGACGGCTGCCTTCTCACTGTATGAGTACTAATCCTATTATGTAGGATCCACCATCATGACCTCTTCTGTACCTGATTACACCCTATCTTAGTCAGTTCGGCTGCTATAACAAAGTGCCATAGACTGGGTGGCTTATAAACAACAGAAATTTGTTTCTCACAGTTCTGCAGGTTGGAAGTCTGAAATCAGGGTGCCAGCATGGTTGAGTTCTGGCAAAGCCCTCTTCTGGGTTACAGACTGCCAACTTCTCTCTGTATCCTCACATGGTGGAAGGACAAGGGAGCTCTCTGGGGTCTCTTTTATAAGGGCCCTAATCCCATTCATGAGGGCTTTGCCTTTATGACCCAATCACATTCCAAAGGCCCCATCTCCTAATACCATCACATTGGGGATTCGGATTTCAACATATGATTTTGGGGAGACAAACTTTCAGTCTGTAGCACCTCTCAAGGGCCCCACCTCCTAATACCATCACACTGGGGAGTTGAGTCTCAATATATGAATTCTGAGGGGACACATTCAGTCCATAATACTCATAAAACCCGAGAAACTATACCTCAAACATTTTGTCAACCTCATAGCTATTTTCTTCCTCTACTAGGAAAATATCTCAAAATACTTCTCCATTTTCATTTCTTCCATACTTCTTCTTGCATTCACCCCTCAGCTAAGCCCTGAAACAGCTCTCACATATTCGTAAATCAATCCTAATAGGTTAGCAGCATCCTACATTGATGATCATTCTCTTCTTAGATTCCATGACATTGCACTTCCCTGGGTTTCCTCCTACCTGTCTGTTTACTCCTTTATCTTTGGAGTTCCTTAAACTCAGTCCTAGGCCCTTCTCTTCTTACTTTATATTGTTTTCCTAGGTATTTCCACTTACACCTTTGGCTTTACTTACTACTTACAGGTGAATGATTCCCAAATTCATATCTGTAGCCCAGATCTCTTCTCTGGGCTCCAAACTTGCCATTCTAACCAACTTGTTGAAATTTCTGCTTGGATGTCAGAGTAGAGGAATTCAGACTCAACCTCAGACTCAACTAAATAGAGCCAAAAATAGAGTTAAATTTTTTTCTTTCCAAATCTTGTTCTTATTCACCTCCCTTTCTTAAAGGATGGTACCACTTTTATTTATCCATTTTACAAGCCAGAAACCTGGAAGGACCTTTCTCCATCACCCCTCAAAACTAAGTAATTGACATGTCCTTGTGGCAGTATCTCTTAAATATCTCTTGAATCTGTCTATATCTTTCCATCTTCACTGCTCTCACCCTCCTTCACTATATCGCTTCTCTACACTAGACACTGAAATAACTTCCTAACTGGTCTCCTCATTCCTTTCTTGTCTTGCTCCCTTCTCCAGCTGGAGTGATCTTTAAATTCAAAATTATATTATCCCCTGCTGAAAGCACATTAATGATTTCCAATTTTTGCAGGATAAAGACCAAAACCTTTAACTCTTGGCCTGCAAGTATCTGCATGATCTGGTCTCTGTTTCCCTCTCCAGCTTCATTTCAAAGCATGCAGCCATTTACTGCCTGCATTCTGGCCATATCAATTTCCCCTTACTTCCGGAAATATGCCCTGCTTCTTCCCACCCCAGGGCCCTGTAGAAGCTCTCCCTTCAGCATGGAGCATGTTGCTTCTCCCTTTCAGACTTATTAACCTCTACTCATTCTTCAGAGTTCATTTTTCTCTGACTCTTTGACTAAGTCAAATGCTCTGTTACATGTGCTCATAGTTCTTTGAACCTTCCTTAAATGGCATTTTATCACAGTGTATTAGTTTGCTAAGGCTGTCACAACAAAATAACACAGGCCGGTGGACTTAAAAGCAGAAACTTATTTCTCACAATTCTGGAGACCAGAAGTCCAAGATCAAAGTGTCAGCAGGTTTGGTTTCTCCTGAAGCCTCTCTCCTTGGCTTGCAGAGGGCTGCCTTCTCACCACTGAATCCTCACATGGTCTTTTCTCTGTGTGTGTATTCACCCCTGTGGTCCCTGTGTCCACATTTCCTCTTCCTGTAAGGACACCAGTCAGATTGGATCAGGGCCCATCCTAACAGCCTCATTTTAACTTAATTACCTCTTCAAAGGCCCCATCACCAAACACAGTCACATTCTGAGGTACTGGGGTTAGGGCTTTGACGAATGACTTTTAGGGGGACACAGTTCAGCTCATAATACAGTTACAAGTTTATTTCAGTTTGGTGATTATTGTTATCTTTTCCAGTGGCTTATAAACTCAGTTAGGACAAGGATTATGCCTGTTGTGACCCGCCATTGTCATTACATGGTTTGGCAGCACTGTAGATAGTCTGTTTGTTGAATAAATGAATAGTTATGAATTAGAAGAGCCTAGCAGAGTGTGTGAGATGTAATAAATGCTCTACAAGCAGTAGATGCGGTTAACAGTGATGGTGATGAACCCATGGCTCAGCTGACTCAGGGGATCACTGTTAGTTTTGTTCTCATGATCTAGTCGCACCTATTAGCATTTCTAATTAACATTTCTGAGGTCTTGCTGCTGAGTTAAATCTTTAGGCTTCCTTGCAAGAGTTTAACCAGTGACTGTAACACCAGGCAAAACAGTTCCAGCACAGCTTCAGTAATATAGACCTATAATGATGGATTTCCTGTGACTAATCTAACTTTCTTGTAAGAAACTCTCTTAAAGCTTGTTTCATGATTGATGTATAAACCCTTTCCTGAAATATTAATTTTCCAACTCCTCTTTGTTATAGAAAAGTATAGATGAAACTGAAAAATCCTTGATTGGTTATGTTTTATTTAACACAATCGTTTCAATTCTTTAATCCCCATTATAAAATTGTATAAAATGGATTCATAAATTAATATTTAATATTCAAAGCTGTATTATGTTGGATTAATTTGTATTACTTTGCTAGACTTTTATATATGCTTTGAAAGTAAAATGAACATATACTAATATTTCTCTTAAATATATTCCTCTTTTTCAGAATTTTAAGGTAAACAAATTGATTAAAACCAAAGAGTGAAGGTTGATGTGATGGATAATGTGAACTTTAGTTGTTCAAAACACTTTCTATATAACAAAGGATGAGCTATAGCCAAAGAGCTTATGCACAAATCTACCTAGGATTTATGTAACTTGTTTCCTGGAAGACAGTAGGAAAACTCCTTGCTTGGGCCAAGACCACAGGCTTTAAAATTTGCCAGTTTACCAGAATATGTAATTCATTTCTCTGAGCACTAGATGTCAGTGTTGTTTCACTATAAACACAGAGGTTGACGAGCCAGAGAGGATTTTACCTAACTGCTTAATCAACGCTGGCTTCTAAGGGTCACCAAAGTTCTTTTGGTATCACAGAGACGCGAAAGACCTTATATTCGCACATGCTGCACAGAATGTATTTTCTTTTATTAGGCAGATGAAGGATGAAGGGCAACAAGTTTCAAAGTGCCAAAGGCAAGTTTTGCTTAATAATAACTACCAACAGGTGTTGAATGCTTATTATGTGCTAGGCATGGTGTTAAGCATTTTACACAGATTCTCTTATTTAATGCTCTTAATATAACAACTACAGGAGAAATTTCACTCTTATACTCAAATTTCACATGTGAAAAAATTGAGGCACAAAGAGGCTGAATAATTTGCTCAGTGCCACAGAACCAGGAAGTAGCAGGGAAAGAATTCAAACACAGGGAGACCAGTTGCTAAACTTACCTTTGCCCTTAACTACTAAACCACGTGGACTCACATTTAAATTAATCACAATCGGGAAAAATCTTTGTTAAAAACAACGTGCAATATAGTTATTTTGAAAGAAACTCATTTAGGAATTACTGTAAGTACAAATTGTGTATTGTGACTTAGTTTAGAAGCCCCTGGAATATGAAATCCTCATTTCTGAGTGTTTTTAGAATACTCACCCAACTGTAAATTGATAATGTTTGCTAAATGATCCCTTGAGGTAAGGGTGTCCTGATGTCTGTTCTTGGTGGCATCTCTGGGCCATAGGCAGTGATGGGGGAACAATGACCCCTGAGCTCTAATTGATACCTGTTTGTTATACTGGAGGCCAGCATTGTGAAAGCCTTTTGAATGAGCCATGGGAAGATTCTAGGTGACTATCATTTTTACTAACCTGGCTAGCAGCACAGTGAACTAAGTAAAACATGGAACACTTAAAAAAGAGCCATCTAGATATTGGGCAGTATATTCCAAAACATTAAAACATACATATAATTTAACGTAAAAATTCCCAATTCCCTTCTAGGAATGTTTCCCAGGAAAACAGGTTTTGATTAATCTACTAGAATATTTATCAAAGCATTATTTATAGCAATAAAGAATTAACCTGTAATCTCAGAGACTGGTTAAATACCATTTTAATTAAAATAATTAGTAGAAGAATATTTAATGATGTGAAAAAATGTTTGTAGTATATTATTGTTTCCAAAACTACATTCTGGGGGATCTCAATTTTATACAAACTAAAAACATTATATATATATATATATATATATATATATATATATATATATATATATATATATACAGGCATGGAAAGAAGTTTGAAGTACACAACAGAATGTTAGTAGTTACTTTTTTAGGTGATGAGATAATAGGTGACTTTTGTTTTCTTTCTTTGTACTTTTTTAAAATTAATTTTTATTGGAGTATAGTTGATTTACAATGTTGTGTTAGTTTCTGCCGTACAGCAAAGAGAATCAGCTATACATGTACATACATCCCCACTTTTTGGGATTTCCTTCCCATTTAGGTCACCACAGAGCACTGAGTAGAATTTCCTGTGCTATACAGTATGTTCTCAGTTATCTATTATATCTTTCTTTGTACTTTTATTTTTCCTTTTTAAATTACACATAAGTATCGTGTGTTACTTATGAATTAGAAAAAAATCTCACAAGCTATTTATATTTTTAAAAACTTCACACAATTAAAAAAAACTGTGTTCAAAACTTAGTTTTGTTATTTAGAAAAGCTGATTATTGCCATATGTTTTCTGATATCTTCAGTGTTGTTAATAATTCATGGTGTGTGTGTGGGCAGGAGGCATGAGATAGCTCAAAAGGCTTACTCAATTTTATCTATGTCCAAAGGAATGGTCAGACGATTAAAAAAAAAAATCTTCGGTACTGTCTTACAAAACTCGAGGATTTTTACTGAGGTTTTGAATAAGTGTTTCTTGGAAAAGTTCCAATTTAGTATTTCTAAAAAGGGCCATTGACAGACCCAACGACATTCACAAAGTAAGCCCTTCTGAAGTCATCAGTGTGTACTCTCACCTCCCACTCGAGAGGTCTGTGTTTAGTGACAGTCATAATAAATAAATAAATAAATAAATAAAAAGGGCCATTGAGTTTTTTGTAGGCCAACACGCAAAGTGGGCACTGTCTTTTGTGGCTGAAAAGCGCTTGTCCTCTTTAGTTCCTATTTAGTCTGTTTTCTTATTAATATGAAAGCAAAGTAGTGTATGGGATACTCTAGAATATGTTGCTGCTTTTAATTCTGCTTCTTTACCATCTTGATTTATCCTTTAAATTTGTTGTTTCTTCTTTTTTTTTTTGTGGTACGCAGGCCTCTCACTGTTGTGGCCTCTCCCATTGCGGAGCACAGGCTCCGGACGCACAGGCCCAGCGGCCATGGCTCATGGGCCCAGCCGCTCCGCGGCACGTGGGATCTTCCCTGACCAGGGCACGAACCCGTGTCCCCTGCATCGGCAGGCAGACTCTCAACCACTGCGCCACCAGGGAAGCCCTGTTGTTTCTTCTTTTAATGTGAGGTTGCACAGTACAAGGATTCTGGTTTATTTTATGAATGTTGAACATTATTGAAATCATAATTCTAATCAGACAGTGAATGCTCAATTAAACAATTCCAAATGTTCTCAGATTTTCTTTTGGGGATGTCACTTAGCAATTTCTTCACAAACACTGAGTAGAGTTCATTTGCCTTTAAAATATCTTTCAAGTTTTGTAAAGTGAAGACTTTTACCATCAAATTATTTTTTAAAATTGGAATTATATGTGTCTTTAACATGCTGAATTTTATGAAGCATCCATACCAAATGTCAGCCCTTTAGATGGACATCCCTTCATGGATCACAACTTGAATCAGAGCAGAGGATGGACAGAACCATGACTTAATAGATGGTAATCTTGTTGTGGCAGACCTTAACCTTCTGGTTTCAACCTTACAAAGGCTACTGGTGAAAAGTGGCTAAATTGATTAGTTACTGTCCTGAGGTTTGGAACTCTGGCTCTAAGCACATATTGAATTGAAAACGTTAAATGCCTTGTTTCCAGGAATTTCTCTCTCTCCATATCTATATAAATAATCCACATTTTTTTCTTCCTTGAGTGCTTACTCTTTGCTTCCTTACTGAGCAAGGTCAACTGACCAACTTTCTTCTGAATATGTATGAGATTTTGGCCATTGGCTTGTTTTGGTCCACACTACTCTAATTAGGAATTACAACAGGTGATGTCAATATTGGCTGGAAATCAGGATTCTAAACGGTTTTACTGCAGAGAAAAATCTGAAGTTCCTGATGCAATGGATTGTGTAACTAGTATTGAACCTGGTTAAATCAAATTGCTCTGGGTCATGGCTGTAGCCTGTAATACAGTACTGCTCAAACTGGCCTTAGCTTCCATTTACTTCCATTAAAATACCATCCAAAATTGGAAGTAACACAATGAAGTGCATTCAAGATAGCTATTTTGATGGAAAATAGCACCTTTAGCTGCATCTTTTTGTACTGGCTTATAGGGTTTAGTAACTGAAGCCTTTTTTTTTTTTCTACTTAGTTGTGTTCATGCTTGAAAGCACAGCCTGCAAATGAAAAAACCATAGGGAAATAACCTAGACTATATAGTTTTCCCTATGTCATTTAGAATGAGAGAGTATGTTATTAAGAAAGAGTCGATTCTTGCAAAAATCCACTCAAGTTTAAGCTCTTTTGCTAGGTACTGTAGTGTTTAGGGAAAAAAACCCAAAGATGCTTATCTGAAACAATACAATTTTGAGTTTTATTTTATGTTGTATAAGGTAGAAGAATGGGGGCCAAGGAGTTCTAATGCCAAGCATGTAAAATTTTTAAAAGTAAGGGAACAAAGATGACTGATTATATTTTAATCACAAATGGGATTGGTACATAGATTACAATCTACATTTTAAAATTACTTTATTTTAACAAGGCTAAAATTTATTTTGACAGGCTATTTAATGTAACCTATGAGCCAGGTACTATTCTAAGCACTTTGACACTTAATGAGTATTTATTTACTTAAACCTCATAACAACACTATGAATATTGGTAGTGTAATTATCTTTAGCAATCCCATTTTCTAGATGGATACTTGCTCATGTTGATACAGCTTGGGTAGCAGCCCAGCAGGCCAACTTGAGTCTGCAGGCCACCCCACTGCTCTCCAGTGCCGGTGACTGTTGTTGAATCCCCTGGTTGGAGGGGAGGAGCCTGGAGTTGTATTACTCACTAGACTTGACCAAGGGTCACAACACAGGGTGACTGCATTTCCAAGCCTAATGCCCACTGTGATCACAAGCCCTCCCAAGAAGTTCCTTTTGTGTTAATTCAACAAAATAACTATTTTGTTCTTGGGGGGCAGCAAGTGAGAATTTCCTTTAAAATGGAGGGAGGGGGGAAGTCAAAGAAGTCAACTTAAGAGGTGGTAATCTCCCACATGTAGTATGTATTCTATTGTTTCCTGACCTGTTTCCTTTGAAGAGGACTTAGCAGAGGGAAGAAGAAAGATTCTTTTTTTTTTTAACATCTTTATTGGAGTATAATTGCTTTACAATGTTGTGTTAGTTTCTGCTGTATAACAAAGTGAATCAGCTATATGTACACATACATCCCCATATCCCCTCCCTCCTGCATCTCCCTCCCACCCTCCTTATCCCACCCCTCTAGGTGGTCACAAAGCACTGAGCTGATCTCCCTGTGCTATGCAGCTGCTTCCCACTAGCTATTTTACATTTAGTAGTGTATATATGTCAATGCTACTCTTTCACTTCATCCCAGTTTACCCTTCCCCCTTTCCACGTCCTCAAGTCCATTCTCTACATCTGCATCTTTTTTCCTGTCCTGCCCCTAGGATCATCAGAACCTTTTTTTTTTAAGATTATATATATATATATATATATATATATATATATATATATATATATATATGTGTTACCATACAGTATTTGTTTTTCTCTTTCTGACTTACTTCACTCTGTATGACAGACTTGAAGTCCATCCACCTCACTACAAATAACTCAATTTTGTTTCTTTTTATGGCTGAGTAATATTCCATTGTATATATGTGCCACATCTTCTTTGTCCATTCATCTGTAAATGGACACTTAGGTTGCTTCCATGTCCTGGTTATTGTAAATAGTGCTGCAATGAACATTGTGGTACATGTCTCTTTGTGAATTATGGATTTCTCAGAGTATATGTCCAGTAGTGGGATTGCTGGGTCATATGGTAGTTCTATTTTTAGTTTCTTAAGGAACCTCCATACTGTTCTCCATAGTGGCTGTATTAATTTATACTCCCACCAACAGTGAAAGGGCCTTCCCTTTTCTCCACACCCTCTCCAGCATTTATCGTTTGTAGATTTTTTGATGATGGCCATTCTGACTGGTGTGAGGTGATACCTCATTGTAGTTTTGATTCGCATTTCTCTAATGATTAGTGTTGTTGAGCATCCTTTCATGTGTTTGTTGGCAATCTGTACATAAAGAGAAAGATTCTGAGCAGGGGAGGAGAGCTGATTGGTAAGTAAGAAGAGAAAAAGAAAGATCAGAGTGAGTTAGATTGGTAGGAGGTGATTGACTGACAGAGCCATCTCTATCACCTGTAAATGCAGCTGCCATTCCCTTTTCAGAGAAGCTAACCCATTTAGGCACTCTTTCCAACTCACATACCATACACGGGCACACCCTTTATTTAGCTGCCTATTTCTGAATGTGACTCTGAGAGACTTCACGGAAACTTTCACAGTTGGGTACCTCTTGTGTTGGTAGTTTGCCCAAAGGTAGTTAGTAGCCAGAGTCCTTTAAAGGGAAAGATTAATGGAAGGTAAGAGAATGTCTGTGAGCCCTTAAACTGCTGTTTCAGTCTCTTAAAAAGCTGCAAAAAGCAAAACTGTGTATGCAGATTTCACTATTAGAATTCATATTACTGGCAACCAAATACTATTTTCTCATTCTGATCTCTTTTGGTAACAATAAAAGTCTTTGAAAGTCAATTCTTGTAAACATCATCATTAAGATGTTTAGAAACCAAGTTTTTCAGGATTTATACTGTTTTAGAAAAGGGAAATTCTGGCTCCAGAGATTTTTCTAAATTGAAGCCAGGGCACAGAAACATTGTTAAATAACAATTTCGAAGCATTGTAATTAAAAAAATTTTTATTTTGCACATTCAAAAATCCCTTTTTCTCTGTGTCTAGTTCAGTAATAGTGCATTTAGTCTCTGCTATTTTTGTTTTTCTTTGAACTATCAGTATGTGGTAAATAAAACTCAAAACAGCATTTCTCTTTTTCCCTTGGCTGAAAAACTTTGCTTTAGGTGAAATAGACACTGCCGTGCTGACCCTGGGCTTTTTAAAGCTCTGTTGTATAAGCTATAAATGGTTTCTTAACATGCCCCTCACATCTCAAATATCTTTGTCCACAGGACTCCAGAATAACAAAATGTCCGTCCAAGGCTTTGACACACAATGAAAATAAAAAGAGGAGAGGGGAATTCATTTCTTTATTAGGGTGGCTTACGCAAGGGAGAGGAAGAAGCAAAGGGATTACTGATCTTATTGGTCTTCTATAAAAGAATTGGGGCGCTTCTTTTCCTGATCTCTTAAGGATTCAGTTGCACAAGTTGGTGAATGAAAACACATCCAAATGTGGAGTAGTTTTTAAGGGGTTCTTTTCTTGAATGTGTTCTTTGTCCTCTTAATTTTTATTTCAGACAACCCGTTTCTCGTATTTCTTTCAATTCAGTAATGGAAAAAAGGAAACAGATTCCTTCTCATGAGAGATCACCATGGGGCAAAGGTGAAGAGAAAAGGGAAAACCAGGAAATGATGGGGAACAAATGGATAAAGGAGGGCAATTAATGCACACATTTGTTCTGGAGAATGTTTTGCCTCAGGTCACAGTGGAATCAATTTTAGAGCTATAGTTTCTAGTCTGTGTGTAGGAGAGATACATAAAATAACTTGCCTGAACCCTTGCTTATGACTGAGTCTCAGGTCTTCTCTGATGATTCCAATTCCTTATGTAAAATGTAAGCTTAGTCTTTATTGAAATCCTACTTCAGTATATCCCAGAGGCATAGTGGGCTACAGGGGAAAGCAGAATTCCAAAAGACTGCAGCTTTTAAAATATTTCTTGGTTCAAGAGACCCTTGACACACCAGCCTTGATCTTACAGATTCTATTAGTGACAATCTTAGCAAAATTGATTAGAGTTACTTGCCTATCTGGGGCTATAACCCTGAGCTCACATGGAGCTGAAAACTTTTAATCCCTGGTTTCCAGATGTCC
The DNA here is from genome assembly GCF_008692025.1 of Phocoena sinus. Taxonomy (NCBI): domain Eukaryota; kingdom Metazoa; phylum Chordata; class Mammalia; order Artiodactyla; family Phocoenidae; genus Phocoena; species Phocoena sinus. The sequence goes on along the minus strand of NC_045764.1, from coordinate 122,909,437 downwards.
CTTTTAGCATCAACAGCAGTAATAAAAACAAACCAGTAGCTGTAATAAGTGGTGTACACAGAAAAAAAAAAACAACTTAGTAAAACATGATTCTGTAGAGTGGTGCTTATTTGGCCCTATACCCTTGGCATCCTCTTTGCCCCAAAGTCTTGGCTATGGTCAGTAAGACTAACCCAGTTATGGCCCGGAATGGTTTCTTTATTCTGGATTTCGAGGAAAACACAAAAGGGTATGTTGAGAATTATAAAAATAATAACACGGGAAAATACACATTTTTATGAGATATACGTGCATCTATACGCAAATCTTAAACTCCATGAGGAGAGTTATCACTGGTATAGGGTTCATTGTTGAATCCTTAATTCTGGGCACAGTGCCTGACACCACAGTCACAATGTATGTTTGTTAAATAAATGAAAGAAATAGTGAATTCTGACAATAACTTCTGTGAGGGTACTAATGATAACCTTTACTTAGTGCCACTAAGAGAATACTTCCGAATATTCTGTTCCTTTTGTATTTCCCTTCCTTTTTCTTTCCCTTCCTTCTTTCTGTCTTCAATTCTCCTTCCTTTTCTCTCTCCTGAATACCCTCCCTCCCTCAGTTCTTCCTTACCTTTCTTCCTTCTTTCTTTCATCCCAGGGATATACTCCTACTTTTCTCATGCCATCTGTTCTGGACTGTCAACTTCTTGTTTTAGGACCCTAATTAGAATCACAGAAATTTCCTAGTCTTTGTCTAGTATTTGCTCAAAGTATAGTCTTTATGTAATGAGCCTCTGTCACTAGATATTTAGGGAAGGTCTGCTTTCTTCTAATATGTTCTTCAAAATACTGGAGCCCCACTTGCTTACACCTGTTGGGTCTTTGTTATGCAGTTCTTTGATAGCTTCTTTTGTAGCATCATTAAGAGTCATCACACCTGAAGTAGCAACTCAACTCACGTGAATTAATTATGCTTCAACTACTATAAACTCAATATCATGTAGGCTACATAGTTGTTTATTGAATACTTATGTTGGTAACTTTTGGCATTACAATAAAGGATGCATTATAATCCCTGGTCTCACATACCAATTTTGGAGGCCAGAAAAATATAGGGAAGATAAGTTTAAAAAATTCAAATAATTTGTGAGAACAATAAGCTATTAATATTTCCTGGTTCAGAAATACCAAGATTCTTTTCATATTTGAAGAAACATCTTGCATCCTCTATAATTCAGTGTAGTGTTACCTTCAAGGAAGGTTGAAGGGTTGAAACAAGAAATAGGTGATTTTAGTGGAGGAAATATAATGTCAGGAGTAGGTAATTTGATTTTATTTCTCCAACTGTGTCAAAACACTGCTTTTTATTTTTTTGGAATGAGTCATTTTATACTTTGTATTTTTCTCTTTTCAAATTAAAATTTCTGAATTGTGGATTGGAAATTACTTTCTTTTGCTGCCATCCTGATGATGGACTGTGTTTCTGGGTCCCATGTCTTCCTTTGTTGTTTTTTTATTTCTGTTTTATATAAAGAAATTCTTCAACAGCTGCTTCAGAAAGGATGTTTGAGAAATACATTTTTATGCTTTTTTGCAAGTCTGAAAATATGTTTATCTCATCTTCCTATGATTAATAGTTTTGTTTGATATAGCATTGTGGATTAAAAATGTATTTCCCTCAGAATATTGAAAACATTGTTTTCTTATATTCCACATTTCAGCATTACTGTTGAGGCTTGCCATTCTGTTTCCTATGCCTTGTATTATATGCAATCTGTATGTTATTATTATTTTTAATATATATATATTTCACTGTGGATTTTTAAAAACTTTTTTATAGCAACATTTTCTATACTTTAAAACAAATTTTATTTGAGTATAGCTGATTCATAATGTTGTGTTAGTTTCCTCTGTACAGCATAGTGAATCAGTTATATACCAAATTCTCTGTGGGAGAATAAGAGGATAAATGACTCATCCCAAGCACATAGGCAGTCAAGATACATTCATTTTAGAGCAACGAGTTTAAAATTTTAATGCAGCAGATTTTGGCATTCTTATATCCACATTTCAGTGGGGCAATTGGAATGATATAAAATCTATCAAAATAAAATTTCCATTTTGATACACATTACAAACCTCAATCTACTATTTCTGACCCCTAAGAATATAACCCTTTTAAGGAATACTTTTTCAGACATACTCCTAAATTGAGACAGGTGCTTAATTTTCTTCACTCAAGCAATACTCTTTCAGAAAATTACATGTTATTATAGGATAAAAATCTTCTAAAGTTTGAAACTAGTACTTAATATGGGCAGCACATTTTTGAAAACCTGAGATTTAAAAAGTGCAAGAAATGCTTGAGTGCCATTCCCTTTTAAAAAGTGGTAACAATATGAAAATATGGTTCCTTCTGACCAGTCATTTGAAAGCCAGTTTTCTTGTGGTATCTCAAGAATTCTATTGTTGTTATTGTTTTCTAAAATGTTCCATTCGAGAACTCCCATCCCCCATATCATTGTAAACTATGAGGCACAAATGTAAGTTTTTTATGTTGTGGATGAATGTTGAGCAAATGGATGTGCTGTCTGAGATGTTACACAATCACGTTGTTTTCAAATTAATGCTTTATTCCCCTCTAGTCCCACTGGCCTCCAACTCTACTCTGAGCAGCACGTGAAGTAAGCACTCCAACCTCCCTACTTTTGCTTTTGCTTATTTCCCCTCCCCCACTGGCCTGGAAAGAACATTCCAGGCCAGTGGGGGAGGGGAAATAAGCTACATAAGTTGTTTCCTTACTCCTTTTATTTTATTTATTTATTAATTTAAAATTTATTTATTTATGGCTGTGTTGGGTCTTTGTTGCTGCACGCGGGCTTTCTCTAGTTGTGGAGAGCAGGGTCTACTCTTTGTTGTGGTGTGTGGGCTTCTCATTGCGGTGGCTTCTCTCGTTGCAGAGCATGGGCTCTAGGGGTGCGGGCTTCAGTAGTTGTGGCATGCGGGCTCAGTAGTTACGGCACACGGGCTTACTTGCTCTGTGGCATGTGGGATCTTTCCAGACCAGGGCTCGAACCCATGTCCCCTGTATTGGCAGGCGGATTCTTAACCACTGCACCACCAGAGAAGTCCCTTCTTTCTCCTTTTAGGTCTTTACTACATGTCATCTCAGTGAGGTTTCCTCACTACCCCATCTCAAATCATACCAACTCCTGACATCTCTCACCTCTTCCCTTTTTCTTTTCCTCTTCAGCACTTATCACTAACTTGTGTACATCTGTCTCCCCTCCCTTGCTTCATACTGTAAGCTCCTTAGCAACTTAGAAGCTTTGACTGTCTCCTTTACAGCCCTATCTCCAGGGCCTAGAATAGTTGGTGTCTGGCATAGAGTAGTCATTTAAGATATTCAATGAAAGAGACAACGAATTCAAAATCTTTTATATATGACTTGGTATTTATGAGTATGTCTGATGTTCTGAGAATTTCAAACAAAATAATGAATTCACAATGTAAAGAACAGATATATAGAACACATCATTATTTTTGTAACATTCTACACATTTCAAAGGCTATGATGTTCATAGTCTTTTCTTCCTTTTTTTTTTTCTTAACATGGCTCTTATTTTCAGAAGCAGCTCTGTTGGACTCTGCCTAATCCTTTTCTAGTGCTCTATTGTGGAGGAATCTGTCTTTGAGGATGCTGACCTTTTCTTTCATTGTCTTGCCTCTTTACTATATACTGTCCTCTTCTTTTGGGACCTATTCTCTCAAAAGCTTTTCATTTATAGACAAAATTGGATCTGTCTAATGGCTTTTACTAAAGTGCTGAAACTTAAAATTTAATAAAATCCATGTGTGCAAGCAGTGCCATTCTTTTGTGTAGATAGGTATGCAGTGTGATTCTAGTAACTGTATTAGTACAGATTTCTTGGGGATTCAGTTTGGCTGTGAAACAGAAAACTCAAAACAGTGGCTTAAACAAGACAGGAGCTTGTTTTTTTCTTACGTAATGAGAAGTGTGGTTGCTGGTATTGCCTTGGTGGCTCTGGATGTCAGGGCTAAAATGTCTGCAATTCTTTTGGCCTTTTTCTCAAGGTCTAAAGAAGGAAGAAGGGACAAGAGCAAAGGACAAAAATGACTGTATCAGCTGAGTTAGATTTCCTTTTTCTGGAGCTTCTCCAGAAGGCTCAACAACAAATTCCATTTCCATAGCATTGGCCTGTTCTACGTCCCATGACCATCCCATCTGCAAGGGTGGTGGGAAATATAGGTGCTATTTTTTTTTCTTGAGCACATGGTTGCTGCCAACAAAATTGGAATCCCATTAATGGGGAAGAAGGGGAGAATGGATATTGAGTAGATAACTAACAGTCTCTGACAAAGCAAAATATACCTGAAAGGTAGATAAAATGTCCATTTGTTTTTTTCACAGAAATGAAATTGACCAGGCCACATTATCCAGAGGAACAGTATTAGGAAAATTACATAGAGAAAATGGCATTTCAGTTTTTTTGGGGAAGCATGTAAATAAACTACTCTTTACAATATAGTGTAGTTGATAAATGTAATTTAGAGACAAGAAGATATGTTGAGCTCTACAGCGAAGAACAGTGAGCATAACATTTACATGTTTCTGTCTGTTGAAAGACATTGTTCAGAAAAAGTTCTAAATATTAGCACAGGTTTGAATTGTAGTTCTTAGTAATTCTGATGAGTCAGTGTGGATCATAAACATCATAGAATTTAGTGACACATTGTATAAATATTTAGGTTATGTAATAATTTAAGGTACATTATTTAATAATTAAAATTTAATATTTAACAGGGAAGATTGTATAATAATAAAGCAATTACATATATATTTTTAAAAATTTATTTATTTTATTTTTAGCTGAGTTGGGTCTTTGTTGCTGTACGTGGTCTTTCTCTAGTTGTGGTGAGCAGGGGCTACTCCTCGTTGCGGTGCACAGGCTTCTCATTGCAGTGGCTTCTCTTGTTGCGGAGCACAGGCTCTAGGCACGCGGGCTTCAGTAGTTGTGGAATGTGGGCTCAGTAGTTGAGGCTTGTGGGCTCTAGAGCGCAGGCTCAGTAGTTGTGACACATGGGCTTAGTTGCTGCATGGCATGTGGGATCTTCCTGGACCAGGGCTCGAATCCATGTCCCCTGCTTTGGCAGGCAGATTCTTAACCACTGCGCAACCAGGGAAGTCCCTAAAGCAATTATATTTTGCAAACAAACTGTTTATAATATTTGTAACTCCTCTCTGATAACTAAAACAATGAAGAATATTGCAAATAATGAGCTTATATATCTATAAGTTGCTATTACATCATTTAGAATTACTTTATTGCAGAAGAATGTTTAATGTTTTTCTATTATAGAATTTATTTTTTTAACTAAGAATCATAGCAACCCAGAATATATATTGAGCAGTCATTGGCAGTGATGATTTAATATTCCTAAGAAAAAACTTTAAAGTATTTAATTTAAATTTCTTTTATTCTAGTAACTACTTAGGAAATGACTTGAGGAGGCTTATGGTATAAAAGTTGTAAATGGAATGAAAGAAATCAAATACCCAAAGGACCAACACACTTTAATTTTTAAATGTAGTCTATAATTATACAATAATGCATTTTAATCCTAGGGAACGAGTTTTTTTGGATCTTATTTTTCCTTAATTTTAAATGAATGGGAACTTTGTCGAGTTTGAATTAACATTGCATGTTGAATTGTAGCTGTCTTTGTTTTTCTTGATTTTAAATGATGGACAAAGAGAGCTATTTTATTTTCTGTAATTTTGTGGCTTAAGAAATGTATTGCAGGTGTAATGATATTTTAGATTAAGTAAGGCTCAGGAGACATAAGTGTGACTCATACATGGTCTTTACATTCATGAAGCATCTAGTTTGATGGGAGAAATAGATGTATGGGATATTAACTTCCTTTGTGTTTAAGCATTATGTTAGAGGCATGGATAAATGTGCTGTGGATGTCAGGAGGATGAGGAGATGATGCCAGAGGAATTCAGGGAGGAAGATGACATTTTACCTGGATCTTGAAAGCATTTGACCAGGTACAAAATTAGGGGATGGGCATTTCAGAGAAGGAACAGGTGATACAGAGGGAGAGTTTTCTGAATGGATGCTCAGTGGGGAGGGGCAGTTAGGGGTGCTGCTAGGCAAGAAGTTGAGGCTGACTGAGAAGGGCCTAGAATGCCTAGCTAAGGGCTTTAGATTGCACTGGTAGGCAGTGAAGTATTAATAGGGTTTTTAAGCAACACAGTGACATGATCAGATTCAGTTTTAATAGATATGACAGTTATGACTCTTAAGAGGACAGACTGGGGCAGATAGTAATTATTGGTTTAGGAAGTCACCGGAGACTGTCATTTGCAGCCCAGGGGACATGAGAGCATGAACAGAGTGACCATGAAGACATACTCGAGAAGATGACTTTGGGAAATATTTCTCTTAGGATTACGTATCTGCTTATGGAAGTGTGTGTGTTTTGGTATGGGAGTCTTGAGTACCTGGAGTTGAGTATAACTCTGTGTTTCTAGCTTGGAAAATGATATAGCTGTCATTTAGTGAGGTCAAGAATTTAGGAAGCAGAGAGGTATTTTGAAGTAAGACAATGAGTTCAATTTGGGACGTTTATTTTCAAGAGCATCTATCTAGTAGGCATTTGGATATATGAATCTAGAGACAAAATTTAAGAGAGACAAGTTATGTAGTAATTCCCACATAGATAACAGTTGATAAAAGACCAGAGAGGAATGTATATTGTCTTCATTTTGAACATCAGCTGAGACTGAGAGAGGTTAAGTGACTTGTTTAAGGTCACTAGAGATAGTGAAAGTTTACAAGAAAAAGCCAACATCTAATCTAGGTCTTCTGATCCCAGGGTCTATTATCAAATTTCTTTGAGCCTTAGTTTCTTCATATGTAAGGTGAGGTTAATAATACCTTCCTTATATTAATTAGGATTAAATAAGATAATATAAACAAAGTACCACATAATAACACAGTGTCACAATCAGACAGTCATTAAATATCTGTTAACTTCCCTCTTGCCTTCTTCTGTTTACAAATGCTGATTTGGGCTGACAAAGACTCTCTTTGACCAAACTGTAAACAGGCTCCTCTGAACACTCTTTCTGATTAGTCCTTGTCCTTGGGTCCTGTTTTCAGCCTGCTGAGTCCAGTTTTCGCAATTATCCTGCAACAGTTTAGAGAGAGTCTCCCATCCTTGTTGTCTAATCAAATTCCTCATCCCCCCCACCCTCAATATTTCATTACCTTGATCTGCCATCAGCAAGAATTCTGTTAAGTTGGTTTAGCAAAAATCCCCCTACCATTGAAGTCTCCTCTTAGTAGTTCTCTATCCATGATCTCCCCCAACTCTGCTCTTTGGATACAGACCCTCAGCTGTCTTTGCTGTATTTGGCATGGAGCCAGATATCTCTTCCCTGCTGTGATTGCCTTGATACCTATCACAATAGTTCTGATTAAAGTCTTCCCTACCAATTAACAAGTGTCAAATAATTTTTTTTCTTTAACAGGACCTAAATATGACTACACCTAATAATATTCCTAGAGGTCCATTAATTAGCTTCCTATGTGTCCAGTGTGATGCCCTTACTACCTGGGACTGGTTGTTCAAAGGTGTTCAGAAACAGAAAGCACCAAGTGGGCATCAGGTTGAGGCTGGGAGCCAAGAGAGACAGGATCACGGGGACAGTCAAGATTGAAAATAGGAGTCATCAGAAGATGTGGAAAGCTGAACAGCTGATCCAGAGTTGTGGTTGCAGGATGAACCCAGAAACTGGGGAAACAGCCAAGATCATGGGAAATAAGAATATGAGAAGCAGGTGCTGAAGTGAGATAATTCTACTGGAGGAGAATTTTTTTCTTACCCAGGGATGCTTTTGAGAAGTTGAATGTTCTTTGGATCTTATGTGAAGCCTCTTTGGCTACTTTGGCATCTGATGCACAATAGACTCTGTGGGAGATGGAGGTCAGCTTTGTTGTTTCATATACATGCTTTCAAATCAACACAATGAAGACCATTGTCCTAGATGGCCTGCTAGGGAAATGGGATTTTGTAATTATAAAGAGCTAAGAGTTATCACTTATACCATTGTTATTAATATTTTGAATACCAGAAAGAAATAACATTACTCAATATTAAAATCATCTTTACCATAGTTGATTTTGGGGGGGGATAATTTAGAAGGCATTAGCTGAAGGGAGGACTTCAAAGCTTCCTTTAAGGATGTCAATAATCTTTGTGCTATAGGTGTGTTAAGGGGCTGATGGATAGAGTCCTAGTGTTTCCGATGCCCCTTAACTCTAATGAGCGCTTAAGACTGACTTAAGGAAAAGGCAGAGTGGGCAGTAAAGAGAATTGCAAGAGTCAAACATAAGGGGAAGGAATGTGTGGGGGCAGAATCAAAAGAAGATAAGGTAGTTCAGCAGCTACAACAAATTAGTGTGTACTCATTGGAGCTTCCCAAGGTTCAGAGGGTTATATAATATCTGAAAAATGGTAATTCACAAGCATGGAAAATGAAAAGTACTAGAAAGGATAGAGAAAGGGAGCTTTTATAAGGTCCTTAGGATCTTAGCTTTGCACGTGTTGCAGCAGGACAGACTACATGTACACACACCCATATCCACACCATCCTCCTGACGCCACACATCCACATTATCATTTTTAATGGCTGCTGCATTAGCCAATTACCCCAACACTTAGTGTTTAAAGCAACAAATATTTAAGTGGGTTAGGCATACAGAAGTCACAAGCCTCAACTGGGGCAGGATTTGCTTGCAAACTCACATACATGCTTGTTGGTGGGATTGTGTTCCTTGTAGGCCATTGGTCTGAGACCTCAGTTCCTCATTTGTTGGCTGGAGGCTGCCCTTAGTTCCTTGCCATGTGGGCTTCTCCACAGAGCAGCTCATGGCAGCTGGCTTCTACCAGAGGAAGTGAGAGAGCAAGAGGGGTGACCAAGAGAGAAGCCAGGCTTTTTGTAACCCAGTCTCAGAGGTAACATCCCCTCAGTTTTGCCATATTCTGTTGGTTAGAACAAATCATTAGGTCCAGACAGCCCTCAAGGGGCAAGGATAACAGATGATACAATGGGTCAGGTATCACTGGGGGCTATTTTAGAAGCTGCCTACCACAATTGCATAGCATCTCACTACGTGGATTATATTATAATTTACTTAACCAACCTTATATTGCTGGACGTTTAGATTGCTTCCAATCAGGTCACATATCCACAACTTTCCACTTTCTCTCATGCCTATTCTATGTCTCAAACTTCCAAAAATTCAAGCTCTAAAGCAAACTTTCTTCAAGTACAGACTGCAGAGAAATATACGACTGCAGAGAAATATACTCCTCCACTACTAACTCCTCTGGAATTTTAATGAATAACATTTTCTCCATCCTGTTGCAGGTGTTTTAGATCAAAGACATATTGGTCATTTACCCCTTAATATATTCTCAACTTTAGAGTTGATATTCTGTACATAAAGTGCTCTTCCAATTGAATAAAAGATGATGTCCTCAATAGAAAAACAGGTGAAGAGAGTCACCAAGTGAAAAACAAAAATGGCAAATTAAGATATGAAAATATTAAATAATAAAAAAGATAAATTATAAAAAGATATTATTTTTAATTAATCCAATTGACAAAGATTTTAAAATAGCATAGTACCTAATGTTGGCAAGGATGTACATAACTAGGTATTCTCAAACATTCCTGGAAGGAGTTTGCATTTGTACCCTATGGCCCGTCAATTCAATTCACCTGGGTCTCCTTCTATATCTTATAGTTAAAATTGGACTGTAGAAAATTTCCAGTGTTAGCTGTCACTGTGGGATCACTGTCACTATATTCAAGACACCAGAAAATATCTGTCAGTGAAGTGAGAACAGTTTATCAACAAAGGCCATGCTGTGACCACTTTATGGGTGCAGATCCTGACAAAAGGATTCTCAAGTTGCCAAGCAGGTTAAAGACAGTCAAAACAATGGTGTCATAACAGAAACACTTCATTGCTTGCCACGAGGATGTGGGTGCTATAGAGCAGAACCATCAGTATGTGCCTGGGAATACATGAATAGCACTGCGTAACACAACAAACCCTTTCCAGTATGTGGGGAAAAAGTGTTTTTGTAAAACTTCACTTGTAGAATCTTAAGTTTCTCCAAGTCAATTTTTTTTTTTGAGGGAGGATACCACTGAGTCTTTTGTCCTTATTTTAGTAGTCAGTACAATGAAACGGATTGAAACTAATTGATTTCTAGATCACTTAAAGGAAATGCCATATCCTTAAATAACTATTTCATTCAAAGGGTGTGTTATTCTCTGTCACTCTGTCTTGGAAACCAGCTTAGTATATCCTTATGATTGTTCCCCAAGTATACGATAGAACTGGGGCCAGAAGCCTTTTCCCATCTGTCTTTGTGTTCAGGGTATAATCCTTGACACTTACATAATACAGTATTTATGTCATTTGACATTTCTGTATCTCTGAGATTCTTTACAAGATTAGTTTGATGATTAAGAAGGGAGAGATTGGGCTTCCCTGGTGGCGCAGTGGTTGGGAGTCCGCCTGCCGATGCAGGGGACACGGGTTCGTGCCCCGGTCTGGGAAGATCCCACGTGCCGCGGAGCGGCTGGGCCCGTGAGCCATGGCCACTGAGCCTGCGCGTCCGGAGCCTGTGCTCCGCAACGTGAGAGGCCACAGCAGTGAGAGGCCCACATACCGCAAAAACAAAAAAAAAAAAAAAAAAAAAAGAAGGGAGAGATTAATGTACAAGAGCACTTTGAATTGTTAGGCCAAGGTTCTCTTCCAATTGGAGATATCTACTCATTGCCCTCTTTCCCTGGTCGAAACAGAGAGGAGACTGTTGATTTTCCTTGTGTATTGACTGTGAAAAACCAGTGATTATATGAGTGAATGTGTGATGCAAAAAGCTTAATAGATATTTTTTGATTCTCACATCTTTTTTTAAATTTTTATTTATTTTTATTTTTGTGGTACGCGGGCCTCTCACCGCCGCGGCGTCTCCCGCCGCGGAGTACAGGCTCCGGACGCGCAGGCCCAGCGGCCATGGCTCACGGGCCCAGCTGCTCCGCGGCACGCGGGATCCTCCCAGACCGGGGCACGAATCCGTGTTCCCTACATCGGCAGGCGGACTCTCAACCACTGTGCCACCAGGGAAGCTCGATTCTCACATCTTTTAAGTGTATCATGACCCAGTGTGTATTTTACTTCTTGAGGTCCTTCCTCTTTTCTTTCTTAAGTTTTCTTTTTCCCTACTACAATTGTATTTTTTGTATGGAACTCTAAGTAGTTCAATCTAATGAATTAGTGATATATCCTCAGAAATCATGTTATTTGCAGGTTAACTAATGTAAGGCGTCTATTTTTTTACTTCTACCAGTCTGGCAATGTTTTACTGGCCCTTCTGAATTTCCAGTTAACACAAGATAGGAGAAATTAATAACCTTGAATCTAAAAGGCTTACCCTATTTGTCTTCATAGCTGCAAAAAATCTCCAGTTAATAATATTTATACATTTTTTCTCATATTTTGTAGAAAACTCACAAACTCTTATCAGTCTATCTTATTAACAATTGATTTAGCATATTCTACTTATAAAATCACTAATTTGAACATTCTTTAGGAATCCTTTACCTCATGTTTCCTTCTCTTTTACATGTAGACCCTTATACATGATTAAAGCAGCCAGCAAGCTCAGCATGTCCTTCAGGTTTGATCCTTATCTAATTTGTGTTTCAAGATTGTAGAGGTCCATGCGCTTAGAAATCCAACTGTGTATTTTACCTAGATGGCCTATGGGCAGGCTGTAAGCCTCCAAGTGGGCCAAATAATGGTGAGCTAATTCATGTTCTGTATATTTGTTTGAGTGAGTAAAGTTATATCTCCTGAGGAGTGTTTGGTGTGGAAAGCAATTCCTCTGTAAGTATTGAGATTATCATTATTCTAAATAAAGTGGCAAAAGGCCCCACCAGGATAGCATGATATTTTGAGAAGTGGCACATTGATCAATTACAGGTCTTCTGATAGTGTAAGGGTTAAAACTCTTACTGTAAGATATGGCAGAGGTGATGCGATCACTTATGATATAAAAGCACGAGTAAAAAGCTTATAAGGAAGAAAATTTGATCATTGTGGCTGGCATAGAGATTCTATATAGAATAAGTCAATTAAAAAATATCTTTTAAGTGCTCTAATTTTTAAAGTGATTTACATTTTTCTGCTATTTGATTTTAGCTTATATTATGTGGCTGAGAGACAGAAGAGCATGGTTTTAAGCCCTGACTCTGCCGTTAACGCACAGTATGACTTTGGGTAGAATTTATCTTCTTCTAAGCTTCCTCATTCATGAAATTGGGGAGTTTTGCTAAATGATCTCCAAGGTAACATTGGCTTGAAACCCATATGATCATACCTCGTGTAAATGGTGTATCCTCTGATTTCTGATTACTTGAAAGTAGTACCCAATTGGATTTAAAACACAAAATAAATAAATGCGAACATCTAAAAATTTTCTATGCTATTACTATCATTTTAATTCTGAGGCCTATTTCTTATTTATGCCTTAGTCTTTGAAAAAGCTAAGGTTGACTGTTTAATAGTTCTCCTAATTAGTATGAATGATTCTAGTATTTAAAATCCTTGTCCTGCCTTTGGTAAGATCAAAATTAGAGTGAATATGCCTTGGTTGAACATTAGCATGCAAACCATGTAGCTTGAAAAGATGTGTTTAGGCTCTGAGAATAAAGCAGAAGCCAGCACGTCCTGACAGCTGTGAAAGACACAAAAAATATTAATGGTGGCAGTCAGAGAGTCAGACAGAGAATAGCAATGCACAGGTGCATTTTCCCTAGTGTGTGTGTTTCTTCTTTAGTATTCATGATAAGTTTCCAATACCTTCATCTTTACACAGGAATTAGAAAACAGTTCAGACTTATTAGTTTGGCTGAGCAATAGCCTAGGACAGCTAAAAGAACAATGCCTAAATGTGTATGTATATCTGTAATAAAGTAGTCTTCTATGATAATGCTTTAAATATCACTATAATGCCATTTTTCTTTTCCAATAAAGTCATCATCATAAAAGTTTTATGGTTCTTTTAACATCTTATCTGAGTGGAGTGAAAAATTACATTAATTGCAGACTTTTTTTATGTGCCACATTGGCCACTATCTTTAAAGACAAGTTTCCAGTATCTGTCTCTCACCATTTTGATTTTAAAGGTTAAAGTGTCACTTATGGTTTAGGATAATTATGTGAAAAAACTAAGTAAATATAGAAATTCATCACTTCAAATTAGCAAAAAATACAGAAATGGAAGTGTGAATTCTCATGTGAATATGTCTGAGCACATGATCACACTGAATCCCTCTGCACACTCCACAAAACCCCCAAACAAACCGAAATAGAGAGTACTTTGTTCTCACAGTTATCAGGAGATATGATTAAGTGTGCACAAAGCAGCTTCCTAGTGATATTGCATATCTCTCAAGTTCACTGTCAATGAGCAATGTGAAACATTTGGGTCTAGTATCTATACAGATCTCCTCCTTAACCTCAAACTTCTAGTCAACTCAACTACTTGAAGAAAAATGATGAAAACAGTGTTATGCTGCCATAGACGCATTATTAGTAGAATTCTACCAAGCCATTGATGGAAATTTTCTTTTTACTTCAAAATCCAGAATGAAAACTTGTATGTCAGTTTTTCTTTTAGGGGAAAATGTTCCTTCTCAAATCACCTTTTGTAATTAACAACCAAGTGTCTTAGAATATGTACTGAAAGTGCCTATTTAGAATTTGTATTAAAATATATATGAGGCAGACTGAGCTTTAATTTTTAATTCTGTCTCTTTAAGACTGTTATATACTATTCAAAAGATCCCAGTGTGGGCCTGATGGTTCTAACAACAGCAAGGTGGCTGACATTGGTTGCTCTTATGATGGCATCATATGACACCTTTGGAGTCTTATCATCTTGGGATGGGTATATTTTCTAACTTTGGAGAAAAGAACATATCTTCCTTGAAGACATATTCTTCCTTGCTTCTTCTTTGAAACTATCTCCCACCCTTCCACCCTGCCCCACATTTCTCATTCTCTAACCATTATGTTCATGGAGTTCTTCTGAAATTTTCCCTTGTTTGCTTATGATGTGCCGATACAGGGTGATACAACTTCATCAAATTCCTAATTGCCAGTTGTGATGTGTCAGGTGAGACTTGAGATTGGTTATGTGATCAGTAATGACTGTATATCCACAGATGCACATACACACACATAATTTTAAAAATAACAAAGTTGTTCCCAATCTGTTTGAACTGATTTTGGGTATCAAGTTTCAAATGAGATGTTGTTGTGTATTATATAACAAACTGTATATTGGAATCCATATTGCCAAATTTTAAGCTCCATTGTTAGAAAAGCAGATATTAGCTCATAGACTGAAGATTTTTCTTCTGGGTAGACATTTTGATGATTATGTTTTTTTGAAATCTATAAATCTTTTTAGTTGTTTCCAATTTGAAATGGTATATACCATTATCACCTTATCTTCATGACATAGTCTTTTTTTCTTTTTCATTCTGCTGTAGTGGAGTTCACCATAATAAGATTAATTATTTCTCTGATTTAAAACCACTGTTGATGAACTCATATTCCCTATGCTGCTTCCCTGAACAATCAAACTTTGAGGAATTTCAGCACAGATTTATAAAGAATATTTTTACTGTATGGATTTGTCTGGAGTTTTAAGCAGTGTGTTGAACATTATAAATGTATATATGATGTGGAAAATGGATGTCAGCTCTTCTTTATTTTAAATTATTTTTATAATTAAAATTCATTTCGCGACCTCACTGATTCCACGGTGACACATTATGAAGACAGTATAAACAAATGGGTAGATTGTAATGAAGCCTTTTCATTTCAGACATGTGGTGTGAGCTCAAGTACACACAGTGGAATTGCTGTAGCCATTAAGGCCCCTCTGATAACACAGCAGGTGATTGATTTCCTGGGCTACTCAGGAGCCTTGAGAATGAAATCTTTGTTTCTGCTTTGATTTTACCACAGCTGGATCTCATATACTCTGGGAAATATGTAGAAGGCTGTAATTTATCAATGGGAACATAATGCATAGAAATCCATCTGACCACGAGATATCCCTATACACCATGAGAAGAGCTAAATAAAAAACGATAGTACCAAATGCTGGCGATAATATGGAGAAAGTGGATCTCTCATATATTGCTGGTAGAAATGTAAAATGGTACAACCACTCTGGAAAATAATGTGACAATTTTCTTATAAAGTAAATGTGCATTATTATATGATCCAGAAATTGGTCTTTTGGGCATTTTCCCCAAGGAAATGAAAACCTATGTTAACACAAAAACATATGTATGGGTGTTCATAGCAGTTTTCTTTGTAATAGCAAAAACTAGAAACCACCCAACTGTCCTTCAATGCTTGAATAATTAAACAAACTCTGGAACATCCGTACAATGGTCTACTACTCAGCAGTAAAAGGAACAAACTATTGATACATGCAACAACCTGGGTGGATCTCATGAGTATTCTTCTTTTTTTTTTAACATCTTTATTGGAGTGTAATTTTCTTACAATTGTGTGTTAGTTTCTGCTGTACAACAAGGTGAATCAGCTATACATATACATACATCCCCATATCTCCTCCCTCTTGCGTCTCGCTCCCACCTCCCTCTAGGTGGCCACAAAGCACTGAGCTGATCTCCCTGTGCTATGTGACTGCTTCCCACTAGCTATCTAGTTTATATTTGGTAGTGTATATATGTCCATGCCACTCTCTCACTTCGTTCCAGCTTCCCCTTCCCCCTCCCCGTGTCCTCAAGTCCATTCTCTATTTCTGCATCTTTATTCCTGTCCTGCCCCTAGGTTCTTCAGAACCATTTAAAAATTTTTTAGATTCCATATATATGTGTTAGCATACGGTATTTATTTTTCTCTTTCTGACTTACTTCACTCTGTGTGATAGTCTCTAGGTCCATGCTGAGTATTATTCTTAATGAAAAAGATCTCAAAAGGTTATATACGGTATGATTACATTTATATAACCTTTGTTAAACAATAAAACTGTAGATATGGAAAACAGACTAGTGGTTCGCAGGGAACAGGGACAGGATATGGATGGGGTACATGTGTGGTGTGAACATAAATGGGTAGCACGAAGGAGTTCTTTAGTGGTGATGGAACAGATGTGTATCTTAATTGTGGTGGTAGTTTTACAAATCTATATGTGGGATAAAATTTCATAGAACTACAAAACACACACACATATAAACATATGAATGTTAAAACTTGTAAAAATGGAATAAATTCTGTAGTCTATAGTCAGTAGTCTAGTTAACAATATTTTTACCAATGTCAGTTTCCTGGTTTTGATATTATACTACAGTTGTATAAGATGTCACTATTGAGGAAAACTAGGTTAAGGGTACAAGAGACTCTATATACTAATTTTACATCTTCTTGAGAGCTTATAATTATTTCAAAATAAAAAGTTAAAAAAAAACCCCTCCAAAACCAGTCCGTTTTTGTTTTAATGATGTACATCAAATGTCTCCCTGCCTCTATAGTGTAAATACTTACTGTGCTGGTCATTTATAATGCATCTTGTACTGTTTTGGAGGATTGCATTCAGTAATTATATGAGAAAAGACACTGGCTTCCAATGCCGGATTGAGATGTTAAAAGTGTTTTGAACTGAAATACAGGCTAATCATCACACTGAAGCAACTCTCTTCAGTGGGCTTTATAAAACTGGATCTCGCATCTGTACCACATTTGATTAGTGGACAAAGTAGTAGGTACATGTACTGTCTTGTTCTAAGGGAAGACATGGGACATGGAATGTTGCTTTCTTAATGTGTAGAACATTGATGGTCTGTGCATAAAAAGCAGAACAAGAGCCTCATTGCCAACCCACAATCGAGTCAAGAAATGTGCAATAAATACTGTAAAATTAAAGCTAGCCCAGAGAAACAAGCAGGTCCTTAATTACCATTGTCAAAGTAGTTTATTTTAGGGAGAAAAAAAGTGGATTATTCTGATGAAGAAGGATGAGATAGCAAGGTAAGCTTAGGCACATTCTGATAGGCATGAACAAATAGAAGCCAAATAACAAAATAAACAAAGATTCAGTGCTTCCCTTCCCTGTTTGTGTAGTAACCACCTTAACAAACTGGAACCCCCATCAGACAAGATATTGGATTCAATGAACAGTGGTTTCCTAATTATTTTGGCTCTGAGTACGTCTTGAGGGTTTTCAAATTGTTAAAAATCCAGTAATCCCCTCTGAAGGCTGCATACCTGAATACCCCCACCCTGCTTCTTTCTGCCTGAGTTCCATCAACTAAGACAGGTATTGGTTATGTATGATGAACTATAGCTAATTTCTTCTTTTACAAGCAAATAAATAATTTTGCGGCTCATTAGGCTGATCGTTTCTCTGATTTGTTCAACCTTTGCTGTGCTTTTTTATCAGTTGGTTTTCTCAGACCTCATTTTCCCCTGTAAAGCTCCAGTAATCAAATGAATTGCTGGGCCTGTCAATCTGATGCCATGACCTGTTAAAATGGGATTCATCAGAAGAATTTCATTATGTTTTTGTTAGAACAGTTGTCAGAAATCTTTCATTCCTGCTCTCTAGTCCCATTGAGTGATAGGCGATTGATACACACATGAAAGAAGTGAAGCATTTATTAAGAGTTTTAAGTTGAGATGCCAGCTGAGTCAAAAGCTTCCTACGTATAGTATCCTCTGCAGAAAAGATTGTCCCAGAGCCATTTGTGGACGATTAAACTTAGGATCTCCTCTTCTTGAAAGATTAACCTAGGTGGGAGAGTACTCTCAGTTTAAATACCAAATGGAATGTGTTTTGGGTTGTACCAAGTCCCCAAGGAGGATTTAAGTTGAAAGTGGAAGACAGCATTTGCAAAGAGGATTTTAGCGTGATTGCTGTTTGCCTTAAGAATAATCATTCTTTGAAGCAATTAACCTGCAAAATAGAATCATGGGGCTGAACCAGAGAAAAGGGGAATCTTTATTGAACCAGATGCAAATAGTTTTCAGGATGTTCTTTCCAAGGCTGGAAAGAGTGACCAAGGTGGCCTTAACATTCCTCTCAGCTTGACTAAATTTTAGAAATCTTTTTCTTGACAATAGACCCCTGACCTCCCTTTTCTTACAGCATTTACTTTAGAAAACTTGCTGTTGTAAATTCTTTCTTTGCCCATTTGAGATGTAAATCTTCTAC
The DNA here is from genome assembly GCF_008692025.1 of Phocoena sinus. Classification (NCBI taxonomy): domain Eukaryota; kingdom Metazoa; phylum Chordata; class Mammalia; order Artiodactyla; family Phocoenidae; genus Phocoena; species Phocoena sinus. Next base: position 122,891,078 of record NC_045764.1, on the reverse strand, counting down.
TACTCTAGAATGTTTTTCTCAACAACCTGAGAGCCAGTCTTTTGAAATATGATCAGCAAGAAAGATAGGGCCCCTGTGTCCCATCCTCTCTGAGAAGGTAGAAACCTAACTTCAATAAACATCAATTAGCAAATATCAATACAAATGCCTAATCACGTTGACCAACCTCCACACTGACGTCCTCCAAGACTTTTCCTATAGCTCATTCCCACACTTGAAAATCCTGTATTTTATTCAGTGAGTTCATTCTCTCTCCCTATTGCAACAGTCTTGAATAAACATCTTCCTTGACTTGGTCTGGTGCAATTTTTCTTTTACAATAGATCCCAGATAATTTTTCTGACTTTATTTTCAACCTCTATAAATCTGTTTGGGTATATTTTAAAAATTTATTTATTTATTTTTTTGCGGTACGCGGGCCTCTCACTGTTGTGGCCTCTCCTGTTGCGGAGCATAGGCTCCGGATGTGCAGGCTCAGAGGCCATGGCTCACGGGCCCAGCCGCTCCGCGGTATGTGGGATCTTCCCGGACTGGGGCATGAACCCGTGTCCCCTGCATCAGCAGGCAGACTCTCAACCACTGCGCTACCAGGGAAGCCCTGGGTATATTTTAAGAATAACAAATTTGTTCATTCAGTTTACCTAGTTTTGACTCTGTCATTATTAGATCACTTTAAAAAGCCATAAATGTCATTTAGGAGTTAAGTCCCTATATTTATCTATCTACATATGCATATATATATATATATATATATATATATATATATATATATATAATGCTGCCAAGGGCAACTCTAGGCATAATTGTACAGTATACTCCTCTCCTTTCAGCATGTTTCTCTCTGATTGCCAGATAACAGCGAACTCCCGTGGGGATGAGAGGTCCTTCTTCCAGACATGGGTCAACAAAACCAGTTGTTCCAGCTGCTTTTTCTGTCTTTGGCTTGATCTCCTGCTCTTACCTTCAATATTTGGTTGTATGTCTCATTTCTGATTTGGTTTTACCCTAAGAATGGCCTTGTGCATTTTGCAGAGAGCATCTGCTAGTAATAAGTGGAATCAGGAGCTATTGGCTCCTGGTTCAGAGACACAGCTTAATGCCCACAAAACTAAGGTAGTGTTATGGTCTGTTCTCTAGTGTCAGTAAATGTTAAGTTTTGTCTCAGATAGCAGCAGTGGCTGCTCATCTTGGGGACCCAGCATCTTGGCTGATAATAACTAACTAGTTACATTTCTTTGATGGGGATGACATTTTGGGTCAGTGAGCCAGGTTCAACAAGCCTTTAAATTATATTATGTAGTAAACCACATCTTCATTAAACTGGGCATGAGTATATACAGCCCTAGTCACAAGGGTCAGGAGACACAAAGTCTCAGGTAAGAGATGATGGCTTTAAGCCACCTCAAGCAGTGCTTGATAAAATGTGTTCTCAACAACCATCTTGGTTATAAGGTACTGTACCTTGGAGTTAGATTGGACTGGCTAGAGTCTTCTCAAATCCTGTTTCCTCTGCTCTTTTGTCTCTGCCAGTTACTGCCCCTGGCTATTTATTCCTGACTCTTTACCAGGCATCTGAAGGCTTCTGTTCTGATTCCTAGATAATGATTGTGGTTTTACTCCTCACATCCACTCTTGCCTCCTAAATTAAGTTTGATATCTGCTGAAAATTCTTCAGAAATGACCTTACCATGCCTATTATTTTGGCCTCACCATCACTTGCCTTAGAAAACCCTGGAATTCAGCCACCTTCAAAGACAGAAATTTTAATTAAATTGTGAAGATTTTAAAGATGAAACCCAGAATGAAGTCAGGAAAAAATAGCTTTTGTTATTACACAATGACATCAAGATGTCAAATGATGCTTTGGTTGTGAAATGAATGTACATGTAGTGGGTATAACATGATATCTCAGACTTCACCGGGCTGTGACCACAAAATATGGTTACAGATTTACTCTTAATAACCACATTATGGTAGTTAGAACTCTTACTGATGAGTTGACCGATATTAGGCCCTCCTAATGCCTATGGTGAGACCCTTAGAGGCCTACAATCCAAGTTGCCATTTGGGGAGGTCTTCCCATTGACAGTGCCTGTTATTTGAATGCCAACATCTATGTCCAGGATGGTATCTCTAAGAGTTTCCTGTCTTTGGCAAGCCAGAGAATCTCTGGATTTTCTGCTGAGGTGTCACACTTTGTTATCAGGGCTAGCAGTTCTCTCTTGAACAGTTCCGAATGTGAGTCCCTTGGCTATGATCTTAAGTCTCAGATGAAAAAAAAAGCTCCACCTGTTCCTGGTCTTTATTCTTTCCTCTTCCCCAACTGCCCTTTCTTACCACACCTCCCCCTGACTCAACACCCCTGGTAAAGGAAATTCTTCTTTCTGCCCCAACTGTAAAATAAAGCTCTTGGGGAAATACAATCAGAGAAAATATATGCCAGGAGCGACATGGAGCATGGGAGAAGAAAAGTTGGATATTGATGGCTTCAACAGCATCTGGGCTCCACCTTGAGGCAAAAAGAGACTCAGTAAAATGTAAACCCTCACTCACTTTGAAGACCTTTTCTTTCCCTTATTTTCAACTCACCTTGGTTTCTCTGTTTTCCAAGAGTAGACCTCTGCCAGGAGATAGGCCAAAACCCACTGTGCAGCAGCTCTCAAAGAGGTGAGTGTCAGGGAAAGGGACTGACCTGGTATCAGGGTCTCTGCAATGGGGGGCACAGTGTACCTGGAAGATCATGCTGTTAGTGGACATCATTGACAGCACTTCTTCTGCTACCTCTGCCACTGCAGAGAGAGGAGTTGATCAGTTGGGGAAAAGGAGAAACCAAGAAATTAAGGGGAGATAGCCTCATCCACCAGAGGGCAGACAGCAGAAGCAAGAAGAACTACAATCCTGCAGCCTGTAGAACAAAACCCACATTCATAGAAAGATAAACAAAATGAAAAGGCAGAGGACTATGTGTCACATGAAGGAACAAGATAAATCCCCAGAAAAACAATTAAATGAAGTGGAGATAGGCAACCTTGCAGAAAAAGAATTCAGAATAGTGATAGTGAAGATGATCCAGGACCTCAGAAAAAGAATGGAGGCAAAGATTGAGAAGTTGCAAGAAATGTTTAACAAAGACCTAGAAGAATTAAAGAACAAACAAACAGAGAGGAACAATACAATCACTGAAATGAAAAATACTCTAGAAGGAACCAATAGCAGAATAACTGAGGCAGAAGAATGGATAAGTGACCTGGAAGACAGAATGGTGGAATTCACAGCTGTGGAACAGAACAAAGAAAAAAGAATGAAAAGAAATAAAGACAGCCTAAGAGACCTCTGGGACAACATTAAATGCATCAACGTTCACATTATAGAGGCCCCAGAAGGAGAAGAGAGAGAGAAAGGGCCTGCGAAGATATTTGAAGATATTATAGTTGAAAACTTCCCTAACATGGGATAGGAAATAGCCACCCAAGTGCAGGAAGCACAGAGAGTCCCAGGCAGGAGAAACATGCCAAAACACACAGTAATCAAACTGACAAAAGTTAAAACAAAGAAAAATTATAAAAAGCGACACGGGAAAAACAATAAATAACATACAAGGGAACTCCCATAAGGGTAACAGCTGATTTCTCAGCAGAAACTCTACAAGCCAGAAGGGAGTGGCATGATATATTTAAAATGATGAAAGGGAAGAAACTACAACCAAGATTACTCTACCCAGCAAGGATCTCATTCATATTTGACAGAGAAATCAAAAGCTTTGCAGAGAAGCAAAAGCTAAGAGAATTCAGCACCACCAAACCAGCTCTACAACAAATGCTAAAGGAACTTCTCTAAGTGGGAAACATGAGAAGAAAAGGATTTACAAAAACAAACCCAAAACAATTAAGAAAATGATAGAGGAACATACATATAGATAATTACCATTAAATGTTCCAACCAAAAGACACAGGCTTGCTGAATGGATACAAAAACAAGACCCATATATATGCTGTCTACAAGAGACCCACTTCAGAACTAGGGACACATACAGACTGAAAGTGAGGGGATGGAAAAAGATATTCCATGGAAATGGGAATCAAAAGAAAGCAGGAGTAGCAATACTCATATCAGATAAAATAGACTTTATTTTATTATATTTTTAAAATAAATTTATTTATTTTTGGCTGAGTTGGATATTCGTTGTTGCATGCAGGCCTTCTCTTGCTATGGTGAACAGGGGGCTACTCCAGTTGCGGTGCACAGGCTTCTCACTGCAGTGGCTTCTCTTGCTGTGGAACATGGATTCTAGGTATGGGGGCTTCGGTAGTTGTGGCTCACAGGCTCTAGAGTGCAGGCTCAGTAGCTGTGGCACATGGGCTTATTTGCTCCATGACATGTGGGATCTTCCTGGACCAGGGCTTGAACCCGTGTCCCCTGCATTGGCAGGTGGATTCTTAAGCACTGTGCCATGAGGGAAGACCCTAAAGTAGACTTTAAAATAAAGAATGTTACACAAGGAAGGACACTACATAATGATCAAGGGATCAATCCAAGAAGAAGATATAACAATTATAAATATATATGCACCCAACTTAGGAGAACCTCAATACATAAGGCAAATGCTAACAGCTATAAAAGAGGAAATCGACAATAGCACAATAATAGTGAGGGAGTTTAACACCTCAGTTACACCAATGGACAGATAATCCAGACAGAAAATTAATAAGGAAACACAGCTTTAAATGACACAATAGACCAGATAGATTTAATTGATATTTGTAGGACATTTCATCTGAAAACAGCAGATTACACTTTCTTCTCAAGTGCACATGGAACATTCTCCAGGATAGATCACATCTTTGGTCACAAATCAAGCCTCAGTAAATTTAAGAAAATTGTAGTCATATCAAGCATCTTTTCTGACCACAATGCTATGAGATTCGAAATAAATTACAGGGGAAAAACCCATAAAAAACACAAACACATGGAGGCTAAACAGTACATTACTAAATAACCAAGAGTTCACTGAAGAAATCAAAGAGGAAATAAAAAAATACCTAGAGACAAATGACAGTGAAAACACAATGGTCCAAAACCTATGGGACACAGAAAAAGCAGTTCTAAGTGGGAAGTTTATAGAAGTACAATCCTACCTCAGGAGACAAGGAAAATCTCAAATAAACAATCTAACCTTATACCTAAAGGAACTAAAGAAAGAAGAACACACAAAACCCAAAGTTAGTAGAAGGAAAGAAATCATAAAGATCAGGGCAGAAATAAATGAAATAGAAACAAAGAAAATAATAGCAAAGATCAATAAAACTAAAAGCTGGTTCTTTGAGAATATAAACAAAATTGATAAACCTTTAGCCAGACTCATTGAGAAAAAGAGGGAGAGGACTCAGATCAATAAAATTAGAAATGAAAATGAAGAGGCTACAATGGACTCCACGGAATACAAAGCATCATAAGAGACTACCACAAACAACTCTATGCCAATAAAGTGGACAACCTGGAAGAAATGGAGAAATTCTTAGAAGGGTATAACCTTCCAAGAATGAACCAGGAAGAAATAGAAAATATGAACAAACCAATCACAAGTAATGAAACTGAAACTGTGATTAAAAATCTTCCAACAGGGCTTCCCTGGTGGCGCAGTGGTTGAGAGTCCGCCTGCTGATGCAGGGGATGTGGGTTTGTGTCCCAGTCCGGGAAGATCCCACATGCCGCAGAGCGGCTGGGCCCGTGAGCCATGGCCGCTGAGCCTGCGCGTCCAGAGCCTGTGCTCCGCAACGGGAGAGGCCACAACAGTGAGAGGCCCGTGTACCGCAAAAAAAAATGTCTTGCAACAAACAAAGGTCCAGACCAGATGGCTTCACAGGTGAATTCTATCAAACATTTAGAGAAGAGCTAACACACATCCTTCTCAAACTCTTCCAAAAAATTGCAGAGGAAGGAACACTCCCAAATTCATTCTACGAGGCCATCATCCCTCAGATACCAAAACCAGACAAAGATACTACAAAAAAAAGATTACAGACCAATATCACTGATGATTATAGATGCAAAAATCATCAACAAAATACTAGCACACAGAATCCAACAACACATTAAAAGGCTCATACACTGTGATCAATGGGGTTTATCCCAGGGATGCAAGGATTCTTCAATATGCGCAAATCAATCAATGTGATACACCATATTAACAAATTGAAGAATAAAGACCACATGATCATCTCAATAGATGCAGAAAAAGCTTTTAACAAAATTCAACACCCATTTATGATAAAAACTCTCCAGAGAGTGGGCATAGAGGGAACCTACCTCAACATACTAAAGGCCATATACGACAAGCTCACAGCAAAACATCATTCTCAATCATGAAAACCTGAAAGCATTTCCTCTAAGATCAGGAACAAGACAAGGATGTCCACTCTCGCCACTATTATTCAACATAGTTTTGGAAGTTTTAGCCGTGGCAATCAGAAAAGAAAAAGAAATAAAAGAAATGCAAATTGGAAAAGAAGTAAAACTGTCACTTTTTGCAGATGACATGATAATATACATAGATAATCTTAAAGATGTCACCAGAAAACTACTAGAGCTTATCAATGAATTTGGTAAAGTTGCAGGATACAAAATTAATGCACAGAAATCACTTGCATTCCTATACACTAACAATGAAAGAGCAGAAAGACAAATTAAAGAAACAATCCCATTCACCATTGCAACAGAATGAATAAAATACCTAGGAATAAACCTACCTAAGGAGGTAAAAGACCTGTACTCAGAAAACTATAAGGCACTGATGAAAGAAATTAAAGATGATACAAATAGATGGAGAGATATACCATGTTCTTGGATTAGAAGAATCAATATTGTGAAAATGACTATACTACCCAAAGCAATCTACTGATTCAATGCAATTCCTATCAAATTACCAGTGACATTTTTTACAGAACTAGAACAAAAAATCTTATAGTTTGTATGGAGACTCAAAAGACCCCGAATAGCCAAAGCAATTTGAGGGGAAAAAATGGAGCTGGAGGAATCAGACTCCTTGACTTCAGACTATACTACAAAGCTAAATCAAGACAATATGGTACTGGCACAAAAACAGAAATATAGATCGATGGAACTGGACAGAAAGCCCAGAGATAAACTCATGCATCTATGGTCAACTAATCTATGACCAAGGAAGCAAGGATATACAATGGAGAAAATACAGTCTCTTCAATAAGTGGTGTTGGGGAAACTGGACAGCTACACGTGAAAGAATGAAATTAGAACACTCCCTAACACCATATGCAAAAATAAACTCCAAATGGATTAAAGATTTAAACGTAAGATTGGATACTATAAAACTCTTAGAGGAAAACATAGGAAGAACACTTTGACATAAATCACAGCGAGATCTTTTTTGATGCACCTCCTAGAGTAATGGAAATAAAAACAATAATAAACAAATGGGACCTAATGAAACTTAAAAGCTTTTGCACAGCAAAGGAAACTATGAGCAAGACAAAAAAAAAACAACCCTCAGAATGGGAGAAAATATTTGCAAATGAATCAGCGGACAAAGGATTAATCTCCAAAATATATAAACATCTCATGCAGCTCAATATTAAAGAAAAAAACAACCCAATCAAAAAATGGGCAGAAGACCTAAATAGACATTCCTCCAGAGAAGATATACAGATGGCCAAGAGGCACGTGAAAGGCTGCTCAGCATCACTAACTATTAGAGAAATGCAAATCAAAACTACAGTGAGATATCACCTCACACCAGTTAGAATGGGCATCATCAGAAAATCTACAAACAACAAATGCTGGAGAGGCTGTGGAGAAAAGGGAGCCCTCTTGCACTGTTGGTGGGAATGTAAATTGATACAGCCACTATGGAAAACAATATGGAGGTTCCTTGAAAAACTAAAAATAGAATTACCATATGACCTAGCAGTCCCACCACTGGGCATATACCCAGAGAAAACCATAATTCAAAAAGACACATGCACCCCAATATTCATTGCAGCACTATTTACAATAGACAGGTCATGGAAGCAACCTAAATGCCCATCAACAGACGAATGGATAAAGAAGATGTGGTATGTACATACAGTGGAATATTACTCAGCCATAAAAAAGAACAGAATTGGCTCCTTTGTAGAGATGTGGATGGACTTAGAGACTGTCATACAGAGTGAAGTAACTCAGAAAGAGAAAAAATATATATATTAATGCATATATGGGGAATCTAGAAAAATGGTAGAGATGAACCAGTTTGCAAGGCAGAAATAGAAACACAGATGTAGAGAACAAACATATGGACACTAAGGGGGGAAAGCAGGAGGAGGGATGGTGATAGAGGTGGTGGGATTAACTGGGAGATTGGGATTGACATATGTACGCTAATATGTATAAAATAGATAACTAATATGAACCTGCTGTATAAAAAATATATAATTCAAAAAAAGAAAAAATAATTAAGGGGAGGAAAACCAATATGGCCAGAGGACTTTGAATTATCTCTTTGAAGCAGTGGCCTCTCAAACAAAAATGAAGCTTTTTTTTTTTTTTGGTAGGGGATCTTAATTGATTTGAATTAGGGTTTTTTGTTTGTTTGTTTTTCTTTTTTCCTGCTTATGAAGGGTGATTGCCTTGGAAGCTGTTTGTGAATCCCATTCTCACAGGTGCTGGATGTGCGTATAGCTAATCTGGTAACTCCAACCTGGATGAATTTTTTCCTTGGGGTTGAAATCTCAGGATTTTGACACCCAATAATAATTGAGGTTGGGATGATTTGGAAAACCATCATCTTTCCCTATATTTTTACAAGGTTGTCATAAATCATTCCCAAGGTCTGCAATTAAGAACAATTCATACTGCATTTCAGAGAAGTTTAATATGAAAACATTTTTGTCATTCATTGAAATTTCCCATTTTATACATTATAGTTGCAATTGTATTTTCATTACTGAACTATATCCATGCCACCTACCAAATGTAATACATAAAGGACTTCCAACATCACACAAAATTTAGAAAGCTCATAAAATGTTATTCTTAAACAAAAAATTAAGTTGTAATTATGATAGAAATATTCTCTAAAAGGTATTTTAAACAAAATTTGTTAATATTGCTGGCAATGAATTACCGAATTATATGCTCAGTAGTGTTTGTATTTTAGACTTGTGACAAATGAAAATGACATTCTTAGATGAGAAAGTAAACTATATTCTTTGGCTAACAAGATTGAAACTCATCTTGACTTTGAAGAACAAACAAATCTGTTTGGTTTAATTGTAATTATGGATTATCTTTTTCCTTGTACTGACACCTAAATAACTTCACTCTAAAATTTTCATAGAATAGTTTCAGGAAAGACATGTATTTACAAATTATATGGGAGGCAATGGACCATAGTGATTTAGAACACAGATTTTTACAGACCTCAGGCCTGGCTTTGAAACCTGGCTCCACCACTTACTAACTGTGTGACACAGGTAGATTTTTTTCATATTTATGAGTCTCAGTTTTCTTATTCGTAAATAACATTGACTTCAATGGAGTTTTGTAAGGGGTGAGATTCTCAGTAAAGCACATACTAAGTACTTGTTAAATGGTAGTTATTATTTTTATTATGACTATACATCTCAAAATCAGGTCATCAAAATGGGACTGAAAATTATCTTGTTAAAAGTAATGTAATATGCAAAATAAAATAGAGTAAAAGATTAACAATTTGGAAATTTGAATAATTGAGAGGAAAATAATTTTGATTCCACAAACAAACATTTATTGAGTCCTTACTGTGTTCCAGGTGCTAAGCATCACAAACGTCCCTCTTGTCTTAATTTTTTAAACCATTTACCTCCACTGCATCCTTCCTTTTCACTTATGAAGTAGTGTTCAGATCTCTCCCATTGTTAGAAAACAAGGAAAAGTAAAGAAAACCAAACACCTCTTTCTTGATCCTGCACCCTTCAACTCAACATCAAGTTCTCTATGCAAGAATCCTGAGAGTTATCCTAAATCCCAAATTCTTTATCATCTCCCGCATCCAACTGATCAGGTCTAGAAATATTCTTTCAGTCCATCCCCTCTTCTCATCAGGAAGGCACTGCCATTGGGTATGCCATCATTATATATTACCTAGCTATGGCAATAGTCTCCATGACGGACTGCTAGAATGATCATTATAAATGCGTATCTGATTCTCATTTTTCTTCTTAAAAAGCTTTCAATTCTCTCATTGTAGGATAAGGCCCAAACTGTTAAATATTGTGTATAAAACTCTTTACAATTTGGGTCTAACCTATGAAGAGCTTCTTGATCTCTTTCCACTCCTTCCCCCTCATTGTCTTTGAGTTCTATCCTGCAGTCTATTGAACCTCTTACCATATCCAGAAAAGCCTGTTAAGGAGATTTGATACGTCAAAAGTAACCTCCTTCTTGCTGGTTCTGTTTTGCATAAGAAATTCAGCTCTGCTTCAGTTTTACACACATATTTGCATTACTAATTTAATCAGTTAGCAGGCCACACATTCTTTATAATCAACATTTAAAAAAAAATTAGGAACACAGACTGAAGGGGGCTAGTGCGACACGGCTAGCCAGGAGGGAGTCCATGAAAAGGTCTGGAACTGCTGAAGAGACGAGACTTTTTCTTGCCTCTTTGTTTCCTGGTGCGCGAGGAGAGGGGATTAAGAGCACTGCTTAAATGAGCTCCAGAGACGGGCGTGAGCCGCAGCTATCAGCGTGGACCCCAGAGACAGGCAACATACGCTAAGGCTGCTGCTGCCGCCACCAAAAAGCCTGTGTGCAAGCACAGTTCACTCTCCACACCTCCCCTCCTGGGAGCCTGTGCAGCGCGCCACTGCCAGGGTCCCATGATCCAGGGACAACTTCTCCGGAGAATGCACGGCGCGCCTTAGGCTGGTGCAACATCACGCTGGCCTGTGCCGCCGCAGGCTGGTCCCACATCCGTACCCCTCCCTTCCCCCGGCTTGAGTGAGCCAGAGCCCCTGAATCAGCTGCTCCTTTAACCCCGTCCTGTCTGAGCAAAGAACAGACACCCTCCGGTGACCTACACACAGAGGCGGGTCCAAATCCAAAGCTGAACCCGGGAGGTGTGCGAACAAAGAAGAGAAAGGGAAATTTCTCCCAGCAGCCTCAGGAGCAGCAGATTAAATCTCCACAACCAACTTGATGTACCCTGCATCTGTGGAGTACCTGAATAGACAATGAATCATCCCAAATTGAGGAGGTGGACTTTGGGAGCAACGATATATATGTATTTTCCCCTTTTTCTCTTTTTCCGTGTGGAGGACAGGCTCTTGGTGTCCAGCCAGGCGTCAGGGCTGTACCACTGAGGTGGGAGAGCCAAGTTCAGGACACTGGTCCACAAGAGACCTCCCAGCTCCACATAATATCAAACGGCGAAAATCTCCCAGAGATCTCCATCTCAACACGAAGACCCAGATCCACTCAACAACCAGCAAGATACAGTGCTGGACACACTAGCCAAACAACCAGCAAGACAGGTACACAGCCCTGTCCATTAGCAGACAGGCTGCCTAAAATCATAATAAGGCCACAGACACCCCAAAACACATCACCAGAAGTGGACCTGCCCACCAGAAAGACAAGATCCAGCCTCATCCACCAGAACACAGGCACTAGTCCCCTCCACAAGGAAGCCTACACAACCACTGAACCAACCTTACCCACTGGAGGCAGACACCAAAAACAACGGGAAATATGAACCTGCAGCCTGTGAAAAGGAGACCAAAAACACAGTAAGTTAAGCAAAATGAGAAGACAGAGAAACACACAAGAGACGAAGGAGCAAGGCAAAATCCCACCAGACCTAACAAATGAAGAGGATACAGGCAATCTACCTGAAAAAGAATTCAGAATAATGATAATAAAGATAATCCAAAATCCTGGAAATAGAATGGAGAAAATACAAGAAACGTTTAACAAGAACTAGAAGAACTAAAGAGGAAACAAGCAACAATGAACAACACAATAAATGCAATTAAAAATACTCTAGAAGGGATCAATAGCAGAATAACTGAGGCAGAAGAATGGATAAGTGACCTGGAAGATAAAATAGTGGAAATAATTACTGCAGAGCAGAATAAAGAAAAAAGAATGAAAAGAATTGAGGACAGTCTCAGACACCTCTGGGACAACCAAACGCAGCAACATTCGAATTATAGGGGTCCCAGAAGAAAAAGAGAAAAAGAAAGAGACTGAGAGAATATTTGAAGAGATTATAGTTGAAAACTTCCCTAATATGGGAAAGGAAATAGTTAATCAAGTCCAGGAAGCACAGAGAGTCCCATACAGGATAAATCCAAGGAGAAACACGGCAAGACACATATTCATCAAACTATCAAAAATTAAATACAAAGAACAAATATTAAAAGCAGCAAGGGAAAAACAACAAATAACACATAGGGGAATCCCCATAAGGTTAACAGCTGCTCTTTCAGCAGAAACTCTGCAAGCCAGAACGGAGTGGAAGGGCATATTTAAAGTGATGAAGGAGAAAAACCTACAACTGAGATTCTCTACCCAACAAGGATCTCATTCAGATTTGAGGGAGAAATCAAAAGCTTTACAGACAATCAAAAGCTAAGAGAATTCAGCATCACCAAACCAGCTTTACAAGAAATGCTAGAGGGACTTCTCTAGGCAGGAAACACAAGAGAAGGAAAAGACCTACAATAATAAACCCCCCAAAATTAAGAAAATGGTAATAGGAATATACATATTGATAATTACCTTAAATGTAAATGGATTAAATGCTCCAACCAAAGATACAGACAGGCTGAATGGATACAAAAACAAGACCTGTATATACGCTGTCTACAAGAGACCCACTTCAGACCTAGGGACACATACAGACTGAAAGTGAGGGGATGGAAAAAGATATTCCATGCAAATGGAAATCAAAAGAAAGCTGGAGTAACAATTCTCATATCAGACAAAATAGACTTTAAAACAAAGACTAGGGCTTCCCTGGTGGCGCAGTGGTTGAGAGTCCACCTGCCGATGCAGGGGACGTGGGTTCGTGCCTCTGTCTGGGAAGATCCCACATGCTGCGGAACGGCTGGGCCCGTGAGCCATGGCCACTGAGCCTGTGCGTCCAGAGCCCATGTTCTGCAACAGGAGAGGCCACAACAGTGAGAGGCCCACGTACCACAAAAAAAAACCCCACAAAAAACCCCCCATAAAAAAACAAAGACTATTACAAGAGACAAAGAAGGACACTACCTAATGATCAAAGGATCAATCGAAGAAGAAGATATAACAATTGTAAATATTTAGGCACCCAACATAGGAGCACCTCAATACATAAGGAAAATACTAACAGCCATAAAAGGGGAAATCAACAGTAACACATTTATAGTAGGGGCCTTTAACACCCCACTTTCGCCAATGGACAGATCATCCAAAATGAAAATAAATAAGGAAACACAAGCTTTAAACGATACATTAAACAAGATGGACTTAATTAATATTTATAGGACATTCCATCCAAAAACAACAGAATACACATTCTTGTCAAGTGCTCATGGAGCATTCTCCAGGATAGATCATATCTTGGGTCACAAATCAAGCCATGGTAAATTTTAAAAAATTGAAATCCTATTAAGTATCTCTTTTCACAACCACACTATGAGACTAGATATTAATTACAGGAAAAAATCTGTAAGAAATACAAACACATGGAGGCTAAACAACACACTACTTAATAACCAAGAGATCACAGAAGAAATCAAAGAGGAAATCAAAAAATACCTAGAAACAAATGACAATGAAAACACGAAGACCCAAAGCCTATGGAATGCAGCAAAAGTAGTTCTAATAGGGAAGTTTATAGCAATACAATCCTACGTTAAGAAACAAGAAACATCTCAAATAAACAACCTAACCTTACACCTAAAGCAATTAGAGAAAGAAGAACAAAAAAAACGCAAAGTTAGCAGAAGGAAAGAAATCATGAAGATCAGATCAGAAATAAATGAAAAAGAAATGAAGAAACAATGGCAAAGATCAATAAAACTAAAAGCTGGTTCTTTAAGAAGATGAACAAAATTGATAAACCATTAGCCAGACTTATCAAGAAAAAAAGGGATGACTCAAATCAATAGAAATAGAAATGAAAAAGGAGAAGTAACAATTGACACTGCAGAAATACAAAGGATCATGAGAGATACTACAAGCAACTATATGCCAATAAAATGGACAACCAGGAAGAAATGGACAAATTGTTAGAAATGCACAACCTTCTGACAGTGAACTAGGAAGAAATAGAAAATGTGAACAGACCAATCACAAGCACAGAAATTGAAACTGTGATTAAAAATCTTCCAACAAACAAAAGCCCAGGACCAGATGGCTTCACGGGCGAATTCTATCAAACATTTAGAGTAGAGCTCACACCTACCCTTCTCAAACTCTTCCAAAATACAGCAGAGGGAGGAACACTCCCAACCTCATTCTACGAGACCACCATCATTCTGATACCAAAACCAGACAAAGCTGTCACAAAGAAAGAAAGCCACAGGCTAATATCACTGATGAACATAGATACAAAAATCCTCAACAAAATGCTAGCAAACAGAATCCAACAGCACATTAAAAGAATCATACACTATGATCAAGTGGGGTTTATCCCTGGAATGGAAGGATTCTTCAATATATGCAAATCAATCAACATGATACACCATATAAACAAACTGAAAGAGGAAAACTATATGGTCATCTCAATAGATGCAGAAAAAGCTTTTGACAAAATTCAACACCCATTGATGATAAAAAACCTGCAGAAAGTAGGCATAGAGGGAACTTTCCTCAACATAATAAAGGCCATATATGACAAACCCAGCGAACATTGTCCTCAATGTTGAAAAACTGAAACAATTTCCACTAAGATCAGGAAGAAGACAAGGTTGCCCACTCTCACCACTGTTATTCAACATAGTTTTGGAAGTTTTAGCCACAGCAATTAGAGAAGAAAAAGAAATAAAAGGAATCTAAATTGGAAAAGAAGAAGTAAAGCTGTCACGGTTTGCAGGTGACATGATACTGTACACAGAGATCCCTATTGATGCTACCAGAAAACTACTAGAGCTAATCAATGAATTTGGTAAAGGATACAAAATTAATGCAAAGAAATCTCTTCAATTCCTATACAGTAATGATGAAAAATCTGAAAATGAAATTAAGAAAACACTCCCATTTACCATTGCAACAAAAAGAATAAAATATCTAGGAATAAACCTACCTAAGGAGACAAAAGACCTGTATGCAGAAAATTATAAGACACTGATGAAAGAAATTAAAGATTATACAAATAGATAGAGAGGTATACCATGTTCTTGGATGGGAAGAATCAACATTGTGAAAATGACTCTACTACCCAAAGTAATCTACAGATTCAATGCAATCCCTATCAAACTACCACTGGCATTTTTCACAGAACTAGAACAAAAACTTTCACAATTTATATGGAAACACAAAAGACCCCAAATAGCCAAAGCAATCTGGAGAAAGAAAAATGGAGCTGGAGGAATCAGGCTCCCTGACTTTGGACTCTATTACAAAGCTACAATAATCAAGACAGTATGGTACTGGCACAAAAACAGAAATATGGATCTATGGAACAGGAGAGAAAGCCCAGAGATAAACCCATGCATATATGGTCACCTTATCTTTGATAAAGGAGGCAAGAATATACAGTGGAGTAAAGACAGCGTCTTCAATAAAGTGGTGTTGGGAAACTGGACAGCTACATGTAAAAGAATGAAATTAGAACACTCCCTAACACCATACACAAAAATAAACTCAAAATGGATTAAAGTCCTAAATGTAAGGGCAGACACCATCAAACTACTCTTAGAGGAAAACACTATGACATAAATCACAGGAAGATTCTTTTTGACCCACCTCCTAGAGAAATGGAAATAAAAAGAAAAATAAACAAATGGGACCTAATGAAACTTAAAAGCTTTTGCACAGCAAAGGAAACCATAAACAAGACGAAAAGACAACCCTCAGAATGGGAGAAAATATTTGCAAATGAAGCAACTGACAAAGGATTAATCTCCAAAACATACAAGCAAATCATGCAGCTCAATATCAAAAAAACAAAGAATCCAATCCAAAAATGGGCAGAAGACCTAAATAGACATTTCTCCAAAGAAGATATACAGATTGCCAACAAACACATGAAGGAATGCTCAACATTATTATTCACTAGAGAAATGCAAATCAAAGCTACAATGAGATATCATCTCACACTGGTCAGAATGGCCATCACCAAAAAATTTTCTACCAATAAATGCTGAAGAGGGTGTGGAGAAAAGGGAACCCTCTTACACTGTTGGTGGGAATGTAAATTGATCCAGCCACTATGGAGAACAGTATGGAGGTTCCTTAAAAAACAAAAAATAGAACTACCATATGACCCAGCAATCCCACTAGTGGGCATATACCGTGAGAAAGCCATAATTCGAAAAGAGTCATGTACCACAGTGTTCATTGCAGCTGTATTTACAATAGCCAGGACATGGTAGCAACCGAAGTGTCCATCAACAGATGAATGGATAAAGAAGGTATGGCCCATATATATAATGGAATATTACTCAGCCATAAAAAGGAACGAAACTGAGTTATTTGTAGTGAGGTGGATGGACCTAGAGACTGTCATACAGAATGAAGTATGTCAGAAAGAGAAAAACAAATACCGTATGCTAACACATATATAAGAATCCAAAAAAAAAAAAAAAAGAAAAAGAAAGGAAAAAAAAATGGTCAGAAGAACCTAGGGGCAAGACGGAAATAAAGATGCAGACCTGCTAGAGAATGGACTTGAGGCTATGGAGAGGGGGAAGGGTAAGCTGGGACAAAGTGAGAGAGTGGCATGGACATATATATACTACCAAATGTAAAATAGATCGCTAGTGGGAAACAGCTTCATAGCAGAGGGAGATCACGTCAGTGCTTTGTGACCACCTAGCGGGGTGGGATAGGGAGGGTGGGAGGGAGGGAGATGCAAGAGAGAAGAGATATGGGGACGTATGTATATGTATAACTGATTCACTTTGTTATAAAGCAGAAACTAACACACACAAAAAAAAGAATAAAGAAAAAGAACTCTTACAAAGCCCAACTGCTGTAAATTTTATTTAATAATGATCCCTCAGTACTTATAAGGAATAAATTTCCTGCTATTTTTACTGTAAAATAAATGTAAAATTTTAAACTTGAAAAAGCAAAAATAAAATAAAATAAAATAAAATAAATTAGAGTGTGAAACTTGGGGGTAGTACCCATCACCTAATGCAGCATAGCCATGTAATTCCTCCTAGAAGGCAGTGCCTTCCACAAACAAATTTTGGTGATTGAAATTTTCTTCATCTTCTTATATAATTATTGTCTTTACCTATTTCTCCTAGAGTCTGTTGCATCATTGTGGGAAAAGCTGTATCTTATTCATGCTAAATTTCCTGGACCCAGTACATTGCTCAACAAAGATTTGCTGAATGAAACAATAAATAGATATGTGGATAAATGAATGAAAGAAAAGCCTTAGATAATATAACAATGTTACATAATAATTGAAATTTAGAGTTTTTTTCTCTCTTTTTTTTTTTTGTAGAGCTTCTTATGAAGTTTCTCACTTATCTCATCCCAATGACCAATTTACATGAGAAAAATAAATAACAGAAAGCAGTCAATAATTACAAAGTAAATCTTACCGGTCTAGAGTTAGAAGCTTTGTTCATACCTCACTGACAATGGTGTAGTGAACGTTCTTTGAGTGATGAAGATTAAAGCAATGATAACATACCCTGTAAGTTCTTGATGTGATTGAAGTAAAATTCTCAGCAGACATACTGTTGTTTCACTGGTTTTTATGGTTGACAAATATCTTGTATGTTTGTTATACTATTGTATTAGTAATAGAATTTCATTTTTTATTATGGGATATTAAATATAAAGAGAAAAAGCGAAACTGGGAGATCCCAATTTAAGTTTTTTCCTGGAAAAAATGTCACATGTTGTTTTTAAGTAACTACATTTCAACTCTAAAGTTTCAATTTACTAAGCTATTTCTCAGAATGCATGAAAATAGAAGTGGGTTAACTGATGAGCAATGAAATGTAGTTAGCATATGAGTTAAAAAAATTTTTTTCTAATAAAGCCCTGGACTAGATTTTGTTCTTTAACAGATATGTTTATCAGCCACATGCCAACTTTTAAAGTAATCTCAGATAAGTAATAAGCAGGACAATCCTAAAATAGTTTGTAATATTTTTTGATTTGAATACTAGTTGGCTACTTTAAGAGAGATCAAAATAAAAATGGATTAAGCAAGATAGGAAATCTTTTCTATCTCTATCTCTATAAAAAGGCTGAGTTGCAAAGTGGTCCAAAGTGTCAAGTTTGGCCTCTCAGGGACGTAGGCACTTTCTAACTCACTGCTCTATGATACAGGGTGTTAACTTTGTGTTTACCAAACAGAACTTGGGTTTGTTTGCCAGATGCCCAGAAAAGCCAATCCACTGACACCAGGGTGTGATGAAGTAAAGTACAACATTTATTTGCAGGGTGCCAGGCAAGGAGAATGGACAGCTAATGCTCAAAAGACTTGAACTCCCCAATGGGCAAAGGTTTTTTAAGGCAACGTTAAGGGTGAGGGTCACAGGATGTGTGATCAGTGTGTAGACATTCTTCTGATTGATTGGTGGTAAGATAACAGGGTGATGTTTTGGGAATCTTAATCATCAATCTTCTGGCTCCAACCAGTCTGGGGTCTATGTGCTTGTGGTCAGCAGTTTCTATCTGGTGGGCTTCTGGTTTCTATAAAACACCTCAGCGATATGCATCCAATTGTTTTTTTTTTTGCGGTACGCGGACCTCCTACTGTTGTGGCCTCTCCTGTTGCGGAGCACAGGCTCCAGATGCGCAGGCTCAGCGGCCATAGCTCACGGGCCCAGCCGCTCCACGGCATGTGGGATCTTCCCGGACCGGGGCACGAACCCGTGTCCCCTGCATCGGCAGGCAGACTCTCAACCACTGCGCCACCAGGAAAGCCCTCCAATTGTTATTTATATCCCTTGAGAAGGAACTAGGAGTACTGACTCTGTTTTATCGCTCAACTATTATTCAAGCTACTATTACTTTTCTTTTTTGACTACTTTTCCTTTGTTTCTGCATTTTCTCACTTCTCTAATCATTAACAATTTGAGTCAGCTTTTTGGAACTTGGGGAAGGCCTAGGAGACAAAAGCTTTTTTTTGTTTGTTTTTTTCTACAAAGAAATGGGAGACACACAGGGGGTCTGTCACCTGCAGGATCCTGCTCAATTTCACTCGGCTGCACGTTTTAAGTTGGCTTACCACCAACACATCTGAGTTCCAGTGCTCAGAAAGGGAAAAAGAAGTGGCCTAAGTGGCTCTCACATCACTTCAGGGCATCCTATTGGCTGCAAAGGGTGCTGAGGAATATAGAACCCACATTTAGCTGCAAGATAGCTAGGGAATATAGTCTCTAGCTTGGAAGCAAAATGTCCACTTAATACTAAGAGAAAGAAAGGGGTAATGGATAGTGAAAGGCAATGAACAGTCTTTATCACAAACATGCAACCCCAAAGACATAAAGATCTTCTGTAGATAAATAAATGCCTAGTCTATACTTCCTTGGAGATAAATCAATGTTTAGAATTGAAGAAGTCAAGGAAGAATGCCAAAAAACCTGGAATTCCTTGCTGGCAGCAGTCAGTCAGATGAGGAGGATATATGCCTTTTATCCACCATTGCATGTCTCATCCTATTGTTCATATATAGTTCAATGATGCACAACATGGAAAAAAAATGAGAAGCAACAATAGCAATGTTTGGATTGTTAAATCTTGATTCTACACAGTACAAATCCTTTTCTTCAGAATGCTCAAATGGCAACATCAATGCCAAGATGAATTCTTCAGCAACTACACACAATGCTTAAAAAACAGGAAATCAGGGCTTCCCTGGTGGCGCAGTGGTTGAGAGTCCGTCTGCTGATGCAGGGGACATGGGTTCGTGCCCTGGTCTGGGAGGATGCCACATGCAGCGGAGCGGCTGGGCCCGTGAGCCATGGCCACTGAGCCTGCGCGTCCGGAGCCTTTGCTCTGTAACAGGAGAGGCCATAACAGTGAGAGGCCCGCGTACCGCAAAACAAAACAAAACAAACAACCAAACAGGAAATCAAACCTCTCTGAAAGTGTGCCTTGAAGATAAATTGTTCCCGGTAAATTTAAGGTTCTTGCTTTGTCGCAAAATAATTCAGAGACGAGGTGATAGGTAAGAAGTGGAAATATTTAGAGAGAAACGCACTCCACAGAGTGTGGGCCATCTCAGAAAGTGAGAGAGGGCTTGGGAGAAGCACACTCCACAGACAGTGTGGGCCATCTCGGAAGGCAAAAGGCCTCGAAATATGGCATGGTTAGTTTTTATGGGCTGAGTAATTTCATAGGCTAATGAGTGGGAGGATTATTCCAATTTGGGGGAAGAGGTAGAGATTTCCAGGCATTGCGTCACTGCCCACTTTTTGGCCTTTTATGGTTGGCCTCAAAACTGTCATGGTGCTGGTGGGTATGTCATTTAGCATGCTAATGTATTACAATGAATATATAATGAGGCTCAAGGTCCACTGGAAGTCGAATCTTCCACCATCTTGGACCTAGTTGTTTCCAACCAGTCTTTGTCTTGTACTATGGCTATATCCTTCTTTTAAAGGTTGTGCCCTGCCCCCTTCCCTCCTGTTTCAAAATGACCAGAGTTGTTTTGCATTACTCATTGTTCATTATAGTTACTTCCTAATAAAATTTCATGTCTGTCCTGATTTCATTGTAATTGCTCCTTAGGAAGAGAAAACACTCCTGGGAAAATAAAATTCTTTCAAGTTCTCTAACAGGTTTCTGTTGATCTAGCTACCACTGACTTCAGATCAACCAGACTTCTTTGCTTGTTTGTCCAAATTCTCTATCACACATGATTAAAACATAGCTTCTGACATTTCACATAGATCATTAGAAACACCTTTAGGCAATGTATGATATCAGAACAATTTGCATTAGAAATCCTATTATTCACTGAGATTAATTAACAGTGTGGTATTTATGGAATTAGCATTACAATTCCTCTTGGTGCTAGTTGTAGTTTGTGTCCCCTGAAGGGATGACACTGAATGAAATCTTGCAAGTCATTTCAAAATAAATAACTCGTGAGAAGTAAATGTGCACTGAGCCAGTCCCAGAAAATACTTTAAAAAATTGCTTGCAAAACTCCCTTGTTTGCATGTGTTAGATTTTGGGTAGCTTTGCTCTAATTATAAGTTTATAACCAACCTGTAAGTGAGAAAAGCTTAACAACTAGAGCTGAATATAAAAACATTTTTTTCCCAAACCCTGGACAGTTTGGGAAAAGGATTGGTTCTCTGAACTCCTGGGAGTGTAGTTGGTATCTTCAGCCTGGTTATGTCTCAGTCTTCGTTTATGTCTGTGAAAATTAATAAACAGAAACCTCATTTAAAATGGACTCAGGAGGCCGGAAGGGAGAGCGCTCATGTCCTACCACTCCACACCAATTGCAGACCCAACAGGAAGAGCGTATAATTGCATCTCCAACAGAAAGAAAGTTACTACAGGCATACCTCATTTTATTGTGCTTTGCAGATACTGCTTTTTATTTTTTTTCTTTTTAAGATTGAAGATTTCTGGAAACCTTGCATTGAGCAAGTCTACTGGAGCCATTTTTCCAATAGCATTATTTTAACATTAAGTTATATACATTGTTTTTTAGATATAGTGCTATTACACACTTAATAGACTATAGTGTAAACATAACTTTTATATGCACTGGGAAACCAAAAACTTCATGTGACTTGCTTTATTGTAGTATTCACTTTATTGTGGTGGTCTGGATCCCAACGCACAATAGCTCTGAGGTATGCCAATACTTTACCACCCAGTAGGAGGAAGGAAGAATTTCTCCTTGCTCAGCAACAGCCCAGTGAATGAGAGACTGGCACAAGGCAGCCAATGAAAAACCATTACACTTCAAACTCCCAGTTTTCTCCAGTGGACTTTGTTTATGGAAGCCCCTCTCAACTCCCTTTGCTTCTCTATAAAAGAACCGTCCTCTCCTTTGTTCTTCAGACTTGCCTGTGGTTCACCATAGCTTGCATGTCCTGAATTGCGATTCTTTGCTGTTCTCAAATAAACTCATTTTGCTGGTAAAATAGGTCAAAATGTCTTTTGTCTCAGTATAATAATTAATAGTGCCATCTTTCACTCCCCCAAACTGTCCCTGGTTGAATGGTAAATTATATAGTCTCTCCATAGTTAATTTGAAGTTAAAGATATTTCTCTTTTTTAAAAAGTACGTTTTTAAACTGGTTCATCTGTACCATTTTTCTAGATTCCACATATATGCGTTAATATATGATATTTGTTTTTCTCTTTCTGAGTAACTTCACTCTGTATGACAGTTTCTAGGTCCATCCGCGTCTCTACAAATGACCCAATTTTGTTCCTTTCTATGGCTGAGTAATATTCCATTGTATATATGTAACACATCTTCTTTATCCATTCGTCTGTTGATGGACATTTAGGTTGCTTCCATGACCTGGCTATTGTAGATAGTGCTGCAATGAACATTGGGGTGCATGTGTCTTTTTGAATTATGGTTTTCTCTGGGTAACTCCCGTATTAATATGAATAGAGTTTGAAACTTGGAATTGAGTCACTGTGTTTTGTACGTGCAGATTCTCATTAAATATTTATTTAGTTGAAAGGCACCATTCTTCTGAAGTGAGCTTGTGGTTGAGAAAGTATTTAATTTTTAAGCTATGTCTTCTCAAGAACTGTGAACGATCTGAGACATAACTTTATATGCAAGTGAACAAGTCAGCCTGCCACAGTTTCATGGATGCTGACTGTTGGGTTGTACCTTGCAGGCCTACAAGGCCTCTGCTCGCCCAGCTTCAAGACTGAAGAAAGAGCCTGGAGTCAGTGACAGAGACATCGATGGTTTAATGGATGGGGAGCTTACACATGTGAAGCAAAGTCCTGGAGCGACACTCCACAGTGTTCGGCAGACTGCAGGCAGGATGTGGCAGCAGGCTTTGCTCCCCAGGGGAAGGGGAGATTGCCAGTTATAGGGGGAGTTACGCAGGTTGGCTCATTAGTTACCAGGGAAACCAGCAGAGGGGCACACCACTCACCACCCCTTTGATAAGAACAATCACTAGCTGAGGCAGGGGCAAGTAGGTAGGAGGATCAGTCATGTGAGTAGGGTATAGGTGAAGCAGGCACTGGTCAATCAGGGGATGTACAGAGAGCAAGAGAACAGCCATCCTGAGTGGCCCGACCATACAGTGAGCAAAGGCATGAGACTCCTGGATCAGAGAAAAGAACTAATGCTTACGATACAGCAGGCAGCATAATCTTCATCTTTAGGTTGGTTCCTATTACTCCTTAAATCCTGCATGTACAATGTGGAGTCATCCAGGTGGATGATGATCATATTGTGGGTGTACAACACAACTGAGGAACTTACAGAACTCCAATGTCTTTTTTTTTTTTAAGCTGAACTATAGTTGTTTTACAATATTGTGTTAGTTTCAGGTGTACAGCATAGTGAGAACTCCAGTCTTTCATAATGGGCTGCAAAGCAAATTGCCTAGTCTTTACTTTGTAGAGAGACATTCTCTTTATTATGCAGACAGCAAATAAATCTGCCCTCTGTTCCCAAGGAAGACACTATATCCGTTTTTCAAGGTTGTTTGCTATACAAACGTCCTTGAAAAGACAGTCTGGAACAAAAGCTGTCAGTGTCTCTGCTTGCAAGACATGCAGAAACATGAGAGACCCATGGAGAATTTTCTCCCAACATATCTTAATACAGACTTGGGTTTCTAAGCACAGATGTTATTTTATGTATAACATTAGCCATCTAATTGCTAAATCTTTGCTTTCTAATCAGCTGCAGTGACAAACTAAGGAGAAATTATTCTTATCTCTTGACTGTATTCCAGTCTTATTTTACAAAAAAAAAAAAAGAGGACATATTAAAAGCTTGTTAGATGAGATTATATCTGCTCTTATTTCTTATTATTTTATTATGTATCTACTGTTTAAAGTATTGCATAGATATCTAGAAAAAATGGGTGCTATTTTTGAGTAATTTATGTAACCAAGAGGTAAAATAATAACCACCCCAGGCACTTATTAGCTATGGAGAAGTTTGCCTTGCTTGTAGATTGGAGAAGGAATGTTAAAGGTGACTGTGATATTTTATGCCTGGCAGAAGCCTCCAGCAGTAACCATTGCCCCATGAATGTTTTGATTCAATGACTACGGTTGCCAGATGTCTTTGAATCCTTCATTTCCTTATACATTTTCCACTTTATCATGTTTCTTGGGAGCTTTTCATGCTTCACCTCCTTTCATTTCCTTAAAACCTATAAACTCCTGTTGATTCTGAATTCAAATAATCAAACAGCCCAGATGCTGAATTTGTGTGTGTGTGTGTGTGTTGGAGGTGTAAAGCTTACAGTATACTTTTATAAGAGGAAGAAAATAGAAATAGAAAGATAATACATAACAAAGTCCTAACAGGGCTTATTTCAAAAACATAACTTCCACAGCATGTTTCATGGTCAGTGCAGGTTCAGTTTATCTTCTAATTCTAATGATAACACATACAACAACTATAACTGTAACAACTACTATTTACTGAAGGCAAATTATTTGCAAGTTATGTGCCATGTGCTTTGTTATTCCTAATCCTCAGAACAGTCCTTCAGGGTAAGTGTTAGATTCAATTCACAGATCAGAAATTGAGGTTCAGGGCTTCCCTGGTGGCGCAGTGGTTGAGAGTCTGCCTGCCAATGCAGGGGATGTGGGTTTGTGCCCGGGTCCAGGAAGATCCCACATGCCGCGGAGTGGCTAGGCCCGTGAGCCATGGCTGCTGAGCCTGCGCATCCGGAGCCTGTGCTCTGCAATGGGAGAGGCCACAACAGTGAGAGGCCCACGTACCGCAAAAAAAAAAAAAGAAATTGAGGTTCAGAGGTTAAATGTTACTTACCTTAGGTAACAACTCAAGGCCTTTGAGTATCCTGAAATTCTTTTGAATTATCAAAGACAGAGGTTATCATGTTTAAGGTGGCTTTTGAAAATTGATAAACCCAAATTTGCTATGCCTTACTATTTCTGTTCCAAAATATTCAATTCATTTTCACATCCATTTTAGATAAAGGCATAAATTATGTATTCAAATTAGCTAAAATCGGAATATATGTATATGTATGTATGTGTTTTTTTCTAACTTTTTCTCACTATATCTAAGTGTATGTATATATATATATATATATATATATATATACATATAAAACATTTCATCAACAATTAATGACATGGATTTTTTTTTCCTCCCTGGAAGCTTTCTTTGACATATTTTGTTCCTTATTTTCTTACCTCCCTGTGATCACTTAAAGCTATATTTATCCCTCAACTATAGCACTTAACACATTGTCCTATAATCAGTTTCTTTAGGTGACTGCTGGGCTTCTATAAGACCCTGGAAGACAGGGACCATTTCCTATTTATCTTTGTATCTGTAGGGTCTAGCCTAAGTGCCTGGAACTTCATTAGTAATAAACATTTGTTTTTGAATGAAAGAAAATGATTGGCTTACACTGCACACGTTATAGGCACTGCTTAAGTTCTTCAATTAATTTATACAAAGGGCTGTTACAATTCACCAGTTTTACTTTAATAGCATTGAAGAATCACTGTGAATCTTAAAATAACTAACATATTGTGTAGAATTTGCTGACTAACCTAGAATATGAACCGTATTGTTTCTTTTCTGTAACCTATTTCTTTCCAGCCATGGCATAATACTAGAGTGTAAAACATAAGGCTGGAGGAAATTTGAGTGGTTATATAATATACTGCCTTATTAGGCAGCTTGAAACCTAAACCAGATTAGACATTATTCTCTTTTCAAACGCTGCCTGAAAAGACAGTTCGACAGCTTCACTTGGCACCATATTCTGAGATTTTGTGTCACTGAGAAAATGTTACTGAATACGTAATCTAGATCTTCCGATTTGGAATTTAAGCACTACAGGTTAGGCCAAATGTTCTACAGAAATGTAGAAAATCTTTAGAGCTTTTATATTAATTAAGAAAGGCTAGTTCATGCTCATTCAGCGAAAACAACCCCTAGTTTCAG
The DNA here is from genome assembly GCF_008692025.1 of Phocoena sinus. Classification (NCBI taxonomy): domain Eukaryota; kingdom Metazoa; phylum Chordata; class Mammalia; order Artiodactyla; family Phocoenidae; genus Phocoena; species Phocoena sinus. The sequence goes on along the minus strand of NC_045764.1, from coordinate 122,864,794 downwards.
TGGCTTAAAACCACAAATGTTTATTTCTCACTCATAGTATATGTCCAACATGGGGCATCTTTGGGGGGCTTTGCACTGCTTTGTCTGGAACCCAGCCTGAGGAGCAGCCACTATTGGGAACATTGCCATGGCGGAAGGTAAAGAAAGGTAGTGGCAAAGCAGGCACTAGCTCTTAAAACTCCCATATACAAGTAACACATGTCACTTTTCATGTTTTCTTGGCCAAAGCAAGTCATATGGAAGCATCTAACTTCACGTAGGCAGGAAAGCGCGATCAAAGCACATTCCTGGAATGAGAGAAAGTCAGAATATTTGTGAACAGTTCCCATGACTACTACAGCTTCTCATAATATTTTCTTCAGGACAGCATGAAATGAATTTTAGAACAAAATATTTTTGGCTGCTCAGGTACAATGACTAGTTTTAAGAACAAATGCTTGTATAGCATATTTGATTTTTTTGGTCTTATTTGAGTATTCTAAGTCGTTAAACAATATAGAGTAATATAATCACAGTGTTTCTACCTTCTCAACTTTACTGTTAAATTCTACTCCATTTCAGACATCCATGAGCGTAGAGCCTTAGTAGACTCATTGCTATTCAGAAATATGCCACCACCATGATTTCAAACACATGACCTTCCCATTGACTATAACCTTCTGTTATTCATTCATCAAGTACATATTGAGTGCCCAACACTAGGGGATGCAATGGTGAACAAAGTAGACTGCCCTCATGGAAATGTTTTGGTGTTCTAGTTTCAGTATAATGTATCTAAGTGCAGATCTCCTTTTATTTGTTCTGTTGGGATTCACTGGACTTGAATTTGTGGATTCATGCATTTTTATCATTTCTTTGCCATTATCTCTTCAAAAATGGACTCTTCCCTAGTCTCTCTCTCTCCTTTTAGAACTTATGAAGACTTCTGTTAAACTTTTTCACTGTGTCTTCCAGGTCTCTAAATCTTTTTTATATATTTGTTCTGTGTCTCTCCTGGCATCCTAGTAACTTTTTTCAAGTGTATTTTAAAGTTCACTAGTTATCTTTTCATCTTGTGTCTAATCTGTTGTTAAACCTATCCTCTGAGTTTTAAATTTCAGTTATTGTTTTCACATCTAGACATTTTATTTGGTTCTGTAAAGTAGGCTTGCTTATTCTTTATAGTATCTTGCTCCTTGCTCATATTTTCAAGCTTATATATTAATTCTTTAAATCTAATGTATTAATATGACTATTTTATATTCTGTATCTGTTAGTTCCAGTATCTGAAATAATTGAAAGTCTGTTGATTCTCAGTATTGGTGACTGGTTTTCTTTAGTGTTCAGTGATATTTGAATGTAAGTCACTCAGTTTTCTTGGAATACTGGGAATTCTTTGGCTTGCATATCTGTTTGCACTAACAGTCCAAGACTACTTTAAATTAAGCTTTTTGCTTAAGTCTTCTTCCCCTACAAATTGGTGAAAGTGATGAAAATAAGTTATTCTTAGTTTTATGTAGTACTTTTGCTCTTTATACAGAATTGTGATAAACATGTCTTTTAATTTTGTATATAATATTAACAAAATAATCTTAATTTTTGAAATCTCACAGAAACATGTATTTAGAAATTGACTCCAAATATTAAAACTGCAAAAATGACAATGTGTTCTATATAGAGATTGTTTACAGCTTTATCTAAAGAAGAAAAAGAAAACCACATATGCTTTGTTAAGGTACAAAGTTATCCAGAATAAAGTTTATCCAAAAATAAAATAAACTTTTATTTTATTTGAGAGAGATAGGGAGAGAGCAAAAGAGAGCAAGAGAGAAAAGAGAGAGAGAGAGATCTTTTAAGGAAATGACTCAATTGATTGTGGGTGCTGGCAGATCTGAAATCAGCAGGCTGGAGATTCAGGTAAGAGTTGATGTTGCAATCTGGAGCCTGAATTCTACAGGGCAATTGACTGAAAACTCATGTAGGGTTTCTATGTTGTAGTCTTGTGGAAAATTCCTTCTTATTCAGGAAATTTCAGTCTTTGCTCTTAGACCTTCAACTGATTAGATGAGGCCCACTCATTATGAAACGTGAGGCCCACTCATTATGAAACCTAATGCCCACTCATATTATGAAAAGTAATCTGTTTTACTCAAAGTCTACTGATTTAAATGTTAATGACATCTAAAAAGTACCTTCACAGCACCTGGTGTTTGACCAAACAACTGAGCACCATAACCTAGTCAAGTTGACACATAAAATTAACCACCACAAGTGGCCAGCATCTTGGAAGTTTGTTTGGCACTAGGTGGGATTTCCCATGCTCTGGAAGGTGTACCAATAGGTCTGCTTTACTGATTCTGTTTACTAGCTGGTCCTTCAGACCGAAACTTTCTCACTTTTCCTTCTAATACCTGCATGCAGTTTTTCCTAAAATGCAGAATCCTTCTGGGAGAGGTAGGTGTATCCAGTGATGAAGAGTCCCTATGCTACCCCTACCATGCTGGATTGTAGAAGCATGAGCCTGGGAGGGGTCATGCCAACCAGATTGCCTCCCTTTTAATCTAACATGCAATCCCTTAGAGACATTGGAGTCCGCAGAATCATGGCAGAGCAAGAAGTGCTGGCCAGGAACTCCCACTCATGAAGAAGCCATCACTTTGAATCTACCTTCTGCTTAGGATGAACTCTCCATATTTTTCTATAGAGGCTGCAGATGACAATGTGGACTTAGGTATTAAGAAATAAGTCAAGCAGGAACAAAACCATGCTAAATAATTTAGGCTCTTTTTCGCATGATAAGGCATCCAACCTCATGCCCATTATCCCAGAATGCTACCTCTATGCTCCTGATTCTCAAGCTTCTTGAGTTGGCCAGGTGAACCTTACATGAGGAATTTTTCAGATGAATCTTCCATGCAGAAGTCTTTATCCTTGAGACCATTCTGTCAGTTCCCTCAACTGTTTTTCTTAAATTATTGTTTCTGACACTTTCCTAAATAGGGGGAAGAGAAACAGAAATGGTATTTAATTTACATTTTAAAAAGAAGAGAAGCTATAACTATGTTTATCTCATTCAACTTCCTTGTTGGATGGCTCTATGATGGTACTTAGACAATATGTGACTATTTGCCATGAGTGAAAACTTGACATAATAAGGCCATGTGTAGAAAGAGAGCTATGCTTATGTTTGGGAAAGTGATGTCATCAAATAAAAAGATACACCAAAAAAGGTAATTTTAAATCCATAAAAAATGTCAACTTCAATTGCAAAACGTTCATATAACCAAGTCCTTAAAATATATCATTATTCCTAATCCCACAGCTGCAAATATAATGTGCATATATGTACATAGAGTTGTTGAAAATTTAAGAATATAGGCATGAGGCTTTCTGCTCCATTTGGATAGTATGAGTTTAGGCTGTAAACCTGCATGAAGGCCAGCTGTGTTCACAAGTAAATTTGAGATAAGTAGTTTTCTTTGCAAGTCTCAGTGGAGATTAGGGATTATTACTAATCTATCCTTAGATTGGGAGTGTTATTCTTTAGGGTCCCAGCTTTATTGGCATAGGGTCTCCTATTAGGTGCCTCATCTTAGATTTTCTTTCTCAGACCCTTGAGGTTGTGAAAAATGAAAAACTCAGGTTCACCTGGATTGGCAAACGGACTGGAGGCTAAAACCAGCTTCAGTGTTCTATTTTCCCCTCTGGGTTTCAGCTTTACTAAGTTTTTTGCTTGAGTATTCCTTATTTTCTTGCCATATTATAGATGCCATTAATAAGGTTTTAAAATATTTTATCCAGCATTGTATATTTTCAGTGCAGTGTTGGTCAAGGTACTAAGTCCACCATACTGCAGCTGTATATATAGATTTTCAAAAATTATAAAGAAATACGTGAGTAAATCATCTGAAATTTGAACTTTACAGATAAAGCTATAAATATCAATATTGATCTCAATATATAAAATCCATGAAAAATTCTTGAAAATAATAAGAGCCAATGTTTATTATATTCCTCACCAATTGTGTCAGGCACTGATCTAAGCATTTAAAATTTACTGAAACATTTAATCTTCATAATAACCTTGTGATATATATGCTATTATTATCTCAGTCTTATAGATGAGACACTGAGGCACAGAGAGGTTATCTCTGTTTTCTTAAAATATAATTCAATTTATGTTATTAAGTGGTGGAATGAGGATGGAAATCTAGGCAGTCTGAATCCAGAGTCTGTCAACATTATACTATACTGCTTTGCCCTTAGTTAAATATATACAAAAGTCCAATAAAAATGGCATGGCATGGGGTTAATAGTGATTTAGTGATTTTGAAGGAAGTGGGTGGGAGCTTGGGAGGGATCAGGAGCAGGAACATTAACTGGAGCTTTAAGTTCCTTCACCTTATCTATAGGGCTGCTCACTTGCACTGAAAAGATTTAAATCATTGAGATGGAGTCCCCCAACCTCCTTCTTCTTCATCTAAATCTATTGGCATCTTTACTCTTCCTCTTGTTCTCTGCTCCTGACCCAAGAAGGAGTCTCCATCTTTCCTTTACAAGAGTGACTCTCCATCTGGGCTCTCTAGGACCAACTTTGTCAATATTTTCTTCCTTAATTTTTTCCCTCCTTCTTAACTAGCTTCTTTTTCTGCCTACCAAAAACCCTTCCATTAAACTTTTTGTCACTCAAATACCAAAGACTGTCTCTTTCCCTTCTTTGTTAAGTGTTTTGAATAATAATCATGGTAGGCAGAATAATGACCTCCCCAAAGATGTCCACGTCCTAATTCCCTGTAACTTGTGAATATGTTACCTTACACGGCAAAAGGTATTTTATATATGTGATCGAATTAAGGCTCTTGAGATGGGGAAATCCTAGATTATCTGGATAGGCTCAGTGTAATCACAAGGATTCTTAAAAGATGGAAGAGAGAGGCAGAAGATAAGAGAGATCTGAAGATGGTAACTGCTGGTTTTGAAAATGGGTGAAGGGGCCATGGACTAAGGATACAGAATGCCTCTAATAGCCAAGAAAGACAAGGAAATCGCTTCTTCCCTAGAGTCTCCAGAAAGAGAGCATGCCTCCTGACTCCTTGATTTTAGCCCAGGAAGATTCATTTTGGATTTCTGACCTCCAGAGCTGTAAGAGAATACATTTGTGTTGTTTACAGCCACTCAGTTGTACTAATTTTTTACAACAGCAATAGGAAAATAATACAAGAGTCTATGACTCTGTGCCCATATCTTCACCACCAGAAATCCTGCACTCATCTTCCACCACTCTACCCAATGGGCTCTCTCAAAGGTTTCCATAATCTACCCTTCAATCACTGCTGACTTCTTTGAGATTGGGTAAGCTTTTATCTGCCGAAAAAATTATGCAGCGTAACTTTGAACTTTGGTATTTAAAATTATTATTCAATTTATTGAAGTAACAAGTGAAAAAAAAACTCAACAAAAAAAACAACAAATAAAACAAAAGTTCATCAAGCTCTCAGGTTCAACTTACAAATCTTATTCTGTTTATAAGTTTAGCAATTTTTAGCTATCACTTTTCAAGGGGACTCGGATTACTATTTAGGAACATTTACAAACATAATTAAATTCACTTAAACATTTCAACCTTTATTTATGAATTTAATACATTTGATTTGTCTCATAAACACTATAATGATCTATTTTTTAATTTTTTATTTATTTCTTTAACATCTTTATTGGGGTATAATTGCTTTACAATGGTGTGTTAGTTTCTGCTTTATAACAAAGTGAATCAGTTATACATATACATATGTTCCCATATCTCTTCCCTCTTGCATCTCCCTCCCTCCCACCCTCCCTATCCCACCCCTCCAGGCGGTCACAAAGCACCGAGCCGATATCCCTGTGCCATGCGGCTGCTTCCCACTAGCTATCTACCTTATGTTTGGTAGTGTATATATGTCCATGCCTCTCCTCGCTTTGTCACAGCTCACCCTTCCCCCTCCCTATATCCTCAAGTCCATTCTCCAGTAGGTCTGTGTCTTTATTCCTGTCTTATCCCTAGGTTCTTCATGACATTTTTTTCTTAAATTGCATATATATGTGTTAGCATATGGTATTTGTCTTTCTCTTTCTGACTTACTTCACTCTGTATGACAGACTCTAGGTCTATCCACCTCATTACAAATAGCTCAATTTCATTTCTTTTTATGGCTGAGTAACATTCCATTGTATATATGTGCCACATCTTCTTTATCCATTCATCTCATGATGGACACTTAGGTTGTTTCCATCTCTGGGCTATTGTAAATAGAGCTGCAATGAACATTTTGGTACATGACTCTTTTTGAATTATGGTTTTCTCAGGGTATATGCCCAGGAGTGGGATTGCTGGGTCATATGGTAGTTCTATTTGTAGTTTTTTAAGGAACCTCCATACTGTTCTCCATAGTGGCTGTACCAATTCACATTCCCACCAGCAGTGCAGGAGTGTTCTCTTTTCTCCACACCCTCTCCAGCATTTATTGTTTCTAGATTTTTTGATGATGACCATTCTGACTGGTGTGAGATGGTATCTCATTGTAGTTTTGATTTGCATTTCCCTAATGATTAATGATGTTGAGCATTCTTTCATGTGTTTGTTGGCAGTCTGTATATCTTCTTTGGAGAAATGTCTATTTAGGTCTTCTGCCCATTTTTGGATTGGGTTGTTTGTTTTTTTGTTATTGAGCTGCATGAGCTGCTTGTAAATTTTGGAAATTAATCCTTTGTCAGTTACTTCATTTGCAAATATTTTCTCCCATTCTGAGGGTTGTCTTTACGTCTTGTTTATGGTTTCCTTTGCTGTGCAAAAGCTTTGAAGTTTCATGAGGTCCCATTTGTTTATTTTTGTTTTTATTTCCATTTCTCTAGGAGGTGGGTCAAAAAGGATCTTGCTGTGATTTATGTCATAGAATGTTCTGCCTATGTTTTCCTCTAAGAGTTTGATAGTTTCTGGCCTTACATTTAGGTCTTTAATCCATTTTGAGCTTATTTTTCTGTATGGTGTTAGGGAGTGATCTAATCGCATACTTTTACATGTACCTGTCCAGTTTTCCCAGCACCACTTATTAAAGAGGCTGTCCTTTCTCCACTGTACATTCCTGCCTCCTTTATCAAAGATAAGGTGACCATATGTGCATGGGTTTATCTCTGGGCTTTCTGTCCTGTTCCATTGATCTATCTTTCTGTTTTTGTGCCAGTACCATACTGTCTTGATTACTGTAGCTTTGTGGTATAGTCTGAAGTCAGGGAGCCTGATTCCTCCAGCTCCGTTTTTTGTTCTCAAGATTGCTTTGGCTATTCGGGGTCTTTTGTGTTTCCATATAAATTGTGAAATTTTTTGTTCTGGTTCTGTGAAAAATGCCAGTGGTAGTTTGATAGGGATTGCATTGAATCTGTAGATTGCTTTGGGTAGTAGAGTCATTTTCACAATGCTGATTCTTCCAATCCAAGAACATGGTATATCTCTCCATCTATTTGTATTGTCTTTAATTTCTTTCATCAGTGTCTTATAATTTTCTGCATACAGGTCTTTTGTCTCCTTAGGTAGGTTTATTCCTAGGTATTTTATTCTTTTTGTTGCAATGGTAAATGGGAGTGTTTTCTTGATTTCACTTTCAGATTTTTCATCATTAGTGTATAGGAATGCAAGAGATTTCTGTGCATTAATTTTGTTTCCTGCAACTTTACCAAATTCATTGATTAGCTCTAGTAGTTTTCTGGTAGCATCTATAGGGATCTCTGTGTACAGTATCTTGTCACCTGCAAACAGTGACAGCTTTACTTCTTCTTTTCCAATTTGGATTCCTTTTATTTCCTTTTCTTCTCTGATTGCTGTGGCTCAAACTTCCAAAACTATATTGAATAAGAGTGGTGAGAGTGGGCAACCTTGTCTTGTTCCTGATCTTAGTGGAAATGCTTTCAGTTTTTCACCATTGAGGATGATGTTGGCTGTGGGTTTGTCATATATGGCCTTTATTATGTTGAGGAAAGTTCCCTCTATGCCTACTTTCTGGAGGTTTTTTATCATAAATCGGTGTTGAATTTTGTCAAAAGCTTTCTCTGCATCTATTGAGATCATCATATGGTTTTTCTCCTTCAATTTGTTAATATGGTGTATCACATTGATTGATTTGCATATACTGAAGAATCCTTGCATTCCTGGAATAAACCCCACTTGATCATGGTGTATGATCCTTTTAATGTGCTGTTGGATTCTGTTTGCTAGTATTTAGTTGAAGATTTTTGCATGTATGTTCATCAGTGATATTGGCCTGTAGTTTTCTTTCTTTGTGACAGCATTGTCTGGTTTTGGTATCAATTTTACATTTTAAATTGGAATTATAAGTCTGAACTATTATTTGAGTAGACCAAATGTTCTTTAATGATACATGTATATAAAATACCAATGTGCAAAAAAAATCTTACAATTAAGGTTTAACTCTTTTAAACACTTCTATATGTAATTTTAAAGCTTTTTGGTATTGAAAAATGTTTACCCATGTAGGAAACAACTATGTTTTCCCAAACACATTGAGAGATGCCTTTCTTTTCAACTGGTTGAAATGGCATAACAACAAAAGATTTTGGCTAGGACACCAAGTACATTCTTGTTATTGATACTGGTGGGATATATGACTGATTTATAGTCAATAATTGAGGTATTGACACAAACCAACTTTTTCTACACTTAGACTTGTGAGTCTGGAGTCAATTTTGGCTTTTTTTTTCTTATTTTTTTTAATATTGGTAAAATCACTTGCAAAATCCTTCATATTTATCATATCTTTGACTTAGTGTTTCACAGTTGGTTTTCTATGAAAACTTACTTTAATTGTTGTTTCATTAAAAAAAATTCTCTGTTTAAAACACTTTGAGCAATGCCGTTTTCTCTACCTCCCACTGGGAGATTCTTATTCCACATTAAGATGGTAAAATCTCTTAGAAATCCTATAGTGAAGATGCTTATCTTGGTTTAAGCTAGCATTTCCAAAATTAAATGAACGAGAACCATTTTTTCCTCCTCACATCACTTACCACCCCACATAACTAGCAATTTGGGAAATGCTACTCAAATCTCTCTGCTCCTTCCATTCTCATTATTCTCACTTTAGCTCAAGCCCTCATTATCTCCCACCTAGACTAGTCTACTTAGTCTTCTAAACAGAATCTCTGCTTCTTTTCATTCTCATTTTCAATCTATTGTTTAGATGCCACCAGAGTGATCTTTGTACAACACATTTCTGAATGTCTCTCCTCTGTTCAGAAGCAGAGGAGTGGAAGGATTGGGGATCTGGAGACTTTGATTCATATCCTGGCCTTGAAACTAACTAGCAATGTAATCTTGGAAAATTCATGTTATTTGTCTGGGCCTCTAGTTTTTTTTCAACTGAGAAATCAGCAAGCTGTTCTAGATAGCTCTTCAGTTCAACTATAAAATTCTATACTTCTAGAATAAAGTACAGATTCCTTCTTTTGCCTCAAATGAAATTACCTTGGCCTACCTTTTTCCAACTTAATTTTTCATTCTTTTCCTCTTAAAACTCCACAGTTCAACCCAACTAGACTGCTACTTATTGTCCTCTCCATACATTATGCCACGTCGACACTTTTCCTTTTCCTTCATCTCCCTTATATCTTGGATTCCTTACATCTGCCTCTACGATTTATAGTAAATTTTAAGATGCATCTCAATTACTCTTTCCTTCAGGAGAGTCATAACACTCTCAAATCAGTTGGGATTTCTCTCAACTTTGATTTGTAACACCTTATACCTCCATTTTAGCTCCTATTGCTCTGCCTTGACTTATACTGATGCATATGTCCTGTTCACCCATTAAGCTGTAAACTAAATTAGTGATTATTATCTTATTCATAGGCACTAAACAGAAGTCAACGACTACTATCTTATACATACTCTTTTGCGTGCTCAATTTATAATGTTTAATTGAAAAGAAAATTTTGAACCATTAGAGATATGCTTGAGTAAAAGCTGAACCTCTAATGGAAATACTGATTTTCTGTTTGGAAATAAGATATAATGTGAAGAAGATTTTTAAAACTTTTGTGGCATATATATATATATATTCATAAAACAATGAGATTTTATTGTCAACTATACATGAAAATATAAGTTTGAAAAATTACTTATCCAAACTTTTGGGACTTAGGTGTTTCTGTTTCCTCTTGTCTGAGTGAATATCCCTTCTGTAGAGGTTTATATCTCTTTAATTTTCTGTCATAATGTTTTCTTTGAAAATAGTATGTTAAGTAAATAAATGTCCCTCTATTGATAGGAAAAAGAAAAGTTGGGATAATCTTGTCAATTTAGCTATTTTGTTACTTCTCAATTTGTATTTGTCTGAGATCTGAGTCCTTCATTTGAACTTCATTTTGTTGGTGATCCTTAAACATTGCATTCCAAGTCCCACAGTAGTCAAATTAAGCCAAAATAATTGTAATTCAGTACAATAGATCCTACATATTGCTTTTGTATTAACAAAACAAAGCAAAAAGCTTTAAGCAGCACTTTCTTGTGTTTCTTGTATCTTATACACATGTATATACATTAGAAAAATGAAATCCTGCCATCTTAAATTTCTCCTCATAGATTAAACATGAATTTTTTTTCCCAAGAGTCTCGGAATAGCTTCTGTTAGGGGATGCTGCCGTGATTAGAGAAGGGAACAGTGTTGTGCCTGCCATTTGAATAAGGATATGGTGAGGTCTATAACACTGAGCTAGTCAAAAGGGAAGCTTGAAATATACATCAAAGGGAATTTAATCTAGGCAAAGCTAAAAATAAAAAGGTCCATTTCATGGAGAAGTGCTAATAAAAAAATTTCAGAGTGTGAAAAAGAGACATCACCTGGGAAAAACAGTCTGAAAAGGGAGGATATAATGTTAGTTGGTTACAAACACCATCATCCAAGATTTTGTATGTATCAAAGGACTAGTGTTCACACTGAAGTATGTGCTGATTTAATGGATTTTTTTAGTTTAGCTCTTTTGGAAGCTGTCAGTATTCAGCAATGAATAGAGCTATGGAATCTAATTTTTAAGTGAGAACAACCATGCTCATGATATTGATATCTCTGGAAGCATCCATCCAGTTTTATTTCTGAATGCATAATTTGCTTTATAGAGTTATAGTTAGTGTATCTTTAAGGTTAGCTACCTTGGTTGGTTGAAATCTACTACTCATGCGGCTGAAGTCAAGGTCATCAGTTCCATCCTCTCAAATGCCTGTTATATTATGCAGAATAAATCTCTATTATGGGGCTACAGACAATGCTAGAATTCCAGGTGGCCATCTCACACATACTTGCCACTGATCAAAAGTGAGTGGCTAAGAGAAAACCTATGATTCCTGTTTGAAAAAACAGCTCAAATGCAAGTCACACAGGTGGCAGCTCAGTATCTTCATTTTCATATACAAAATAATAACACATGTCTTAATGTGAAAGGCATTTCAAATCGTAATACAGAGAGTCAGCTAATGGTGCATGGGGCATACATGATTTATTCAAGTAAAGAGTTTTTCTATAATTATAATATTTATTACTAGATGCTGTGTTTCTAGCACAATGTTCAGGAAGAGCCCTTTTATGTTTATTTGGGAAAATATGTATCCAGTATTTCTGAAAATAGAAGATACTTAACAAGATAGAGAAAGGACTATTTTTGTCTTTTAGACTTGCATATTAATTTTGTTTAAATAGTTGCTCACCAGCAAGTTGAACAAATGATCTTTGACAAGTGAATATGTTGTGCACCTTTAGAGGGTTTTTCTCTGCAGGACATTTAATGAATTTTCTATGTGTTTTGTACCATAGGGATCTCTGACTTTGGATATATTTAGCTAAATTACAATTTGACAAAAGAAAGGTGACTTTCATTGCAATTCCAACTAAGTTTGGGTTGGATCTGGGATCTCTCCATACCTTCTATTTCAAAATTCTTGGAAGTACAACTATTGCTAAGAACATCCCCTGTAAAATGCATGCCATACAACTTAGAATTAATTCTGGCAAAATAATAATAAATATTAATATACCAAATGTCCCAGTATCAAGGCTAAAAATCTTTATCATTATGTAAGCTTCTTTTATTTATAATACAAAGGAAATTGATGTTCATGATTACACCTATGAGGCATTCCAAGATATGAAGAAGGTGCTGAATTAATAAAAGTTAAATTATATTTGATGAAGTTTTGGAGTTAGTGTATTTGATTATATTCTCTTTGACAATTGATTATTCATGTGTGATGTGTGGTATATGAAGTGACTTTCAATTTCCCAGAATAGAGTCTATAAAACTTCTGAACAGACTGAGTTCACTATATATATATATATATATATATATATATATATTTTTTTTTTTTTTTTTTTTTTTTTTTTTTTTTTGTGGTACGCAGGCTTCTCACTGCTGTGGCCTCTCCCGTTGCGGAGCACAGGCTCCGGACGCGCAGGCTCAGCGGCCATGGCTCACGGGCCCAGCCGCTCCGCGGTGGCATCCTCCCGGACCGGGGCACGAACCCATGTCCCCTGCATCGGCAGGCAGACTCTCAACCACTGCGCCACCAGGGAAGCCCAACAAAATATATTTATATACCAATTTGTTTGGAACTAGGAAAATATGTTTCTATGGAAACAATGTTATATTGTTTATACAGAAAAATTTATTGTGTATCTATTATGTGCCATGCCATACAGGGATAAAAGAAAGATGACTAATACCTCCTCAAAGACCTTAAAACAGTGGGTGAGTGTGATAGAGGTAAATGTAGAGTGCTCTGGGGACACAGACAATGGGTATATAAATCATTCTAGGGACCAGGAAGGGCTTTCCTTGGAGGGCCATGCCTGAGTAGTTTTAAAGAATAAATAAATATTAGTATATTGGCCGTTTGAGGAAGAAGGAGGGTAACCCAAGAAGAGGGGACAGTATATGTGAAATCATGGTGGCATGAAACAATAGGATATATTCAGGTAACTACTAGTGGTTTGAAGGAGCCAGAGCATGGGACTGATGGGGAGAACAGGGCAGCAAATTGGATGTATCACTTTGAAGCTATGGGAAGCTTTTGATGTCTCATTAACAGGGAAATGAAATCATTAAGTTAATGGTTTTTAAAGACTGCTCTGGTAGCTCTGTGGAGGGTCACTGGAAGGAGTGTCACAAGATACAGGAAAGCCAGGCAATAGTCAAATGCAGGTGTCCAGAGGTGAAGTGAAGGGGCCAGAACTACGCAGTCCTATAATTACCCTCATTAAAAAAGCCTTTGTCTTCTGCCTGCATCCCATTCACTATAGAGGGTCAGATTAATCTCTTTGAACTGGCTGGGAAATACTTACCAAACTGCTCTCCATTTCCATACTATTTCACTATCTCATCTGAGTCCTGTGGACTGATCTCCTTTCTCTTTCCTTCAGCCCGCCAAACCCCTGAAGCTTAAGAAAGTAGATTCCCATGTGAATAAGGGGTGAGAAGGTGGGCATGGAATTGAGGTCTTTAGCAACTTGTGCCATATTTCTGCTGGGCTCTGCTGGGACCATTCTTATGTAACAGACCCATAGAATTTATTGGATTGATTGGATGCTTGGGGAATTAGAGAACGGGAAAATTTTAGGATAATTCTCATGTCCAGTTCAGGTAACAGAGGTGTTATTTATTAAGATAAGCTTCACAGGGGGCTTTGTAAGATGTGAGGGAAAGAAGATAAGTATAGTTCTGAGTATTTGGGACATCCAGGGGTGAAGACAGTTTTCCTGTAGTAGGGCTCAGGAGAAATGTGGCTGGAAGTGTAGACGGGGAGTCATCTTCATATTGGATCTCACTGAAAATGTACTTCAGATCAACTCAGAAGACTGCTTAAGGTAACTTGGAAGATGGAGGAAGGAGATACAGGAAACTCTGAAATTTAAGAGGGCAAGTTGAGGGAGAGGCTTTTTGGAAGTGTATTCTTTTATTTAAACCAGAGAGATCCTTTATCAACCTTACTCCAAATATCTAAAACATGTAGCCTTCAAGGGAAGGAATGAAGTTTCCTTCCAAAACATAAGACAGTCTTGTCTTCCTGGTAGAAGTGAGTATACAACCACAATGATGTGTCTACTCAGAGCTTACATATGATTTATAAATCGCAAAGTAGAATTAAAACACAAGAAAAAGGTCATGAATACGATATAATAAATATGTATAGTCTCTTCAAGTATCATGTTTGTTCCGTGAGCAATAGTCAGAGCAATTTCAGCTAAATTGTAGATAAATATGGAAAAAAAAACAGCCAGGGACTTCCCTGGTGGTCCAGTGGTTAAGACTTCATGCTCCCAATGCAGGGGGCATGGGTTCGATCCCTGGTTGGGGAATTAAAATCCCGCATGCCTCACGGAGAGGAGGAGAAAAAAAAACAAACAAACCCCCCCCCAAAAAACAAAAACCAAAAAACAGCCAAAGTTTAGAGAATTCTACAGAAAAAATTCACTTTCTTAAATATTTTATTCTAACAGTCACAGGATGGCATGAAATATTCTGAAGTCAGAAATTCTGAAGAAGATTTTCTTCCTGTCAATTATAGCAGAACAAAGTAATGTATAATGAAAAGAAACCAAGGGTAACAAAGTTTTTCTTTCCGGGAGTGCTGTTTGTGAAAATTGTCCTTAGTCCTTTTCCATTTGTTAAAAATATTTTTTGTAAGTAAACAAAATTGAATGGCTATACTTAGCAGGGAAATTTGACCCTTACATGAACCAAGAAGTATAATACTTATTAGTAAGGTGAGAGTCAACTCAAAGCTCTGTTGCTACACCTGGCCTTTCAAAAATTCCTCAGTTTTAGGCATCTGCAACACAAGGCGAATTTTAATTGGGAAAAATATCTTCTAAGAATTTTTGGTGAAATGCAGTATTACAGAATATTTGCCCATTTTCACACATTTTAATATTCATGCTTAAAGTTTAGAGTTCTGTTGGATGGACAAAAGCTATTTATGAAATCACTTTCACAGAAGGCTAATCATTCATAATTAATAGATAAATTTCATTGAATGGCCAATAAAATTGATAGCATCTTTTTATCACTGCCTCCCATGATTGTAGGTGTGTATGACTGAATCTTGTCCCATACAGTCAAACGATAGGATTCAGTACCTTATTCTGCATTGCTTGGCATATAATATTCTCTTTGGGAAGCTGACATCTTTCCTTCAAGACATATGACCAGCTCAGGAAACCACTGCTGACATTAGGCTCTATTCTGTAGATGTTACACAAAACTGCAGGATTTCAAACATGGCATTGCTCCAGAAATGTATGCTATTTTTCTTAGACAGCACAAAGTAATACAATAAAAAAGTCACATCTAGTGTTAGTTTTCATCTTATTTTTCAGTTCACACCTTCATCTTCATGACATCAACTTTTCAGGTTGTAGCCATAGATCCATGGGTCAGATGAATTAAGGCATCAGAGTATAATAGTCCTTCCAGGATGGGTTTATGTTTCCAAGTTATTATTGTTTGGCACTCAGAGCATATTCTCCTATTGAAAAACTATACTGTAAATGATAGTTTACATTCCAAGCCTATTCAACCTATGATGCAACTGAAATTCTTAAAAATATTAATGAAATACAAGAAAACATTGTGACTTTTTTCAGGATCTTAAAATATACGTAAACATAGAATATGTTAAAAGAATTTAGAGAATACTTTTCTGACATTTTCAACATTAATAATTAAGGAGATGCATAAAAAAGATATAAGGTGGTTTAAACTTTTTTCCAAATGGTAGTGCCTGTGGAAAAGCAGGTTTGACTGAAAGGTAACGGAGTGAACAGAGATGTTTGAGGAAATTCTGCAAAAGACTTGGCATTTTTAAGGAATTTGGAGCTAAAAGGCACCTCATTTTTTCTGTGTATAGTTTAACTTCAATTTTCACTTTTCCTTCATAACGTTATATCATTATCACTTCTTCCATGCATATGAACCATGACTAGATTAAAAACTTACTTTTTTTGTTTTTGGTGGGAGGAAGGGGGTTCATAAATGGAATAAATCCACAAGCCTTTAATTTAGAGACTAACATTTACTGTACTCTTAAAGCAAAATTTCTCTATTTAATTTGTTATATATTAAATTCATGGTCTTCCTTCTCCCAGGAGGTTGACTCTCACTGTCTCTCTTTACCTTCCAGCCCACTTTCCCATGCCTTCTCTTTCCTCCCTAGATCTGTTTCCCAGAAAGAACATAAAAGATTTATGATTCAAATTTCTTACACTAATTACCCACCTGCATTCTTTTTCTCTTCCCAATAGCTATGTCATACAGTATTTTAAATTTCTTACTTGTACTTTTAATTTTTCTGTAAACATAAATAACATTTCTTAACTCCTTATTTTGTAACTATTTATACCCTTCTCTTCAGCTCCCTTCCCTACTTTCATCTTCTAATTTCTACTGTCTCTTCTTTTATCATCAAGGACGATAACTGTGGCAAAAGCTGATAATTCTCACCCAATATCCATTCCTCTCCTCTGCATTAGTAATAAAATTTCTATTTTAGCTGGACATATAGCTGCCCAGAATAGAAACTACCTTCCCCAGTCTCCCTGTGATCAGGTGTGGCTGTGTGGTTGGCCAATAGGATGTAAGTAGAAGTGTCCAATGTGACTTCCAGGAAATGTCCCTAGAGGGAGAGGCCATATTTTCCTCCATGTTTTCCTCCTTCCTGCTGTTTGGAATGTGGATGTTATGTCTGATGCTTGAGCAGCCATTGTGGGTCCTGAGGTAGAAGCCCTATGTTGGTGGAAGAAGCATGGGTCTCTCCTGATGGCACCATACCAGCCCTAGACTGCTTATTTATACACTCTCTTCATATGAAAGGACAATAAACTTCTGTCATGTTGAAGGCACCAGTATTTTGAGTTTTTCTCACAGCTGAACCCAGAACACTATAATAGTTATACTCTGTTTTGTAACCAAAATTAGGTCTTCGGTGATTAGTCCATAGGTTGATTTGAAAAGTTGAGAGCCGTAAATAGTATTTACATAATTATAATTGGGTAAATATTGTTCAATACAAAGTCAAGAAGTTCTTTTTTTGGTGCATATCTGCAAAATTAGCCTGTATTTTTTTGCCCAATCTTACCCGCAACTTTTCCAAAATAGCATCTGTTTTGTTTAGTCTCCCTTTCTTTCATTCCTACTAGAGACCTCCCTCCCAGAGCCCTGTATCTTCCTGTCCCAGCTTTGGACTTGATGATTTCTAGACATGCTGAACATCTGTCATACTAGCCTGCCATTCAGTGCTTTCAGGAAAATCTATTAATAAGGCCAAGTGTGAAAATGACATCTGCCATTCTTCATTTAACAGGTTAGTTGGGGGGAAGAAGCTGGTATGGGAATCCCTTTTGGGTCTGTAAAATGCTTTTATGGGCAACCACCCCATGAATTCCTTTGAACCTTACCCACTGTTCCTATTTTTCTGATCATTTCTATTTTCTGGCACAGTGCCAGGCTAATACAATTCATAGATTCTCATTTTGATTCTTTCTATTTTAGATTCATGAACTCCTGTTTTTCTTTGTAGGTTTTTCTCTTTTACTCTCCTTGTATCTCTGAGGGTCAATATAATGAATTGGCCAAGTGCATGATCCCTAGAGTGAGATAACCTGGGTGTTATCCCAGCTCCATTACTGATTGGGTGTATAATTTTAAACAAATTAACAATACCTTCCCTTTCTCTAAGCCTCAATTTCCTTATCTATAAAGTTGGGATAATGATAGCACCTACCTCATAGGTTTGTTGTAGAAATAAGCAAGTTAATCCATGCTTAGTGTTTACTGCAGTGCCTGGAACATAGAAAACACTCAATGTTACTTATAGTTGATACTATTAACAGTAGCATTAGAGATGTGAATTGGCCAAGGTCACACATACAAGAGCCTGAGTTCAAACCCAACTTGGCTCCAGAGCCTGAGGTTTTAACAACCATGCTGTGCTGTTTCGTGTGGAACACATGGTTTGAATGTTTCTGTCGGGGAACCAGCTGCCATCTAGAATAGTAGTTTGCAGTTATGTGTGTGTATGGTTTGTGAGAGGTGAGGGCTTAATGTGAGACAGGGAGCAGAATACCTTGGTCCCTTGAGGAGGCTTTTCTAAGTACATATGCCTGGAACCCCTTCTGAGAAAGTTTGATAAACCCTGGGGGGTGGGCTGCGGCAGGGATGTGTATTATGAATTAGCTCTCCTTGTGATCTGATGACCCCTCTAGTTGAGAAAGCTGCTTTGGAAGAAGTTTCCACATTTTGCTGAAGCAGAATGAGTCTACTAACAGAAATCCTAGGAAAACATCCAAGAAGAAAGTCAAATGAAAAGAAAGAAAAATGTAGGTTCAGTATGCCCTTTGGAAACATTCAAAACAATCAACATTTTTCTTTTTTTTTTATACTTTCACTGCTGTGACTCATATTTGCACATGCAAAACATACTTCTGCAGCCACATCACTCTTTTTAAACAAAATTAAGCTAGTTTCTATTCAGCTAGTCTTTCTCTTTGATGAGAGCTTTAGTTAACTCTTAACAGTATCAAACCTATATATAATCCCCCAAATGCTTACTGCTATAAATTACCTTCAAATACATAATTCAACAACAACTAAAATAAAATAAAATAAAGATTGTTAAGGATTTTCCAGTACTTCAACAAGATATTGTCACATTGTTCTTTTGTCCTAAACTGAAATCACTAAATCCATGCCATGTACTAAATATATAGATTTTAAGCAAAATTCTTCTTTTATTATAACATAAAGAGTTAAGATGCAAATAACTTAAAACACGATAGAAGTGAAAAAGTGAATGCATATTAAGTAGCTAACACTTATATAGGACTTACTGTGTATAGGGGACTAAGTGCTTTACATGTATGAATTTATTTAACCCTTACAGCAACCCTGTGAGAGAGGCTCAATTATTATATGCCCACTTTTGCAGATGAGGAAATGGAAGAAGGTTTACATGCCCAAGTTGCATAGCTAATAAAGTGAGGGAGCTGAGATTTGAAGTCAGAAGTGTCTGGCTCCAGAACCTGTGAGCTTAACCATAGTGCCTTCCCTAAACCAAAGGAGAAAGGAGAATGGAAAAAGAAGTCCGTGACAAGTAACTAAGAGATATCATATGATGAGCATAAAATAAATTGAACACTCCTTTATTATTTTTAATATACTTCTGTTTCTTAGAGGGTTATAACTATCTAAATTTCAGTTCTTTAAGTTATATAAGACAACTTAGCTCATCATGTCATTCTAGGGCATCTCTTTCTCCCTGCCCTCCCTCTCCCACAAGATCTATAAGGCTATGAGGTGTTGTACATATGCACACAATTGCTTGTGTTCTCTTGGGCTAACCCACTGGTTCTCAAATTTTAGTTTATATCAGAATCACCTGAGGGGGTTCCAAGATGACAGTGTAGGAAGATTCTGAACTTACCTCCTCCCACGGACACACCAAATCTATAGCTATGTATGCATCATTTCCTTCTGGAGAAGATCTGAAAACTAGATGAACGGCTTCTCCACAACAGAGGATAAAAGGACTGCATCAGGTTGGGTAGGAAAGGCGGAAACACAGTCTCAGCAAAACCCTACCCCTGGCATGGCAACAAACAATAGAGAGGGATTTCACTAGTCCTGTGCTTCTCCCAGAGGACTGAGGCGTTGGTGCCCCACATCAGGCACCCTGGGATCTGCATTGGAGAGGTGAACCCTAAAACATCTGTTAGAAAACCAATGGGGTTAATGTCCAAGGGACTCAAAGTACTATAGGAAATTGAGCTTCCCCTTCTAAAGGGCTTGCATGCAGTCTCACTTGTTCTGGGACCAAGCAAAGAAAGAGAAGTTTGAAAAGTGCCTACTCTATGTAAAGGGTATTCATTTGCTAACCTAAAATCATCTATGGAGGGTCAGTTGAAACTGTCCTTGGAGACGGAGGTGCTGGTGGATGCCATTATTGCACTCTCCACCTTCTCTGGTAGCACAGGTGCATGGGCTTGGAGGTGGCACCCTCCTACTGCCTTGCTAAGACAGGCAGGGCTGAGCAGTCAAGGCAGTATCCCACTGCCTTGCAGCACTACCCTACTCCCTGGCTGGGGCAGGCAAGTGTGAGTGGTTGCCTAGTCCTCCCACTCCCAGCCTATAGCTGGTGTATGCACACAGGCAAGGCGCTCTCCTGCTGCATTGCTGAAACCCGTGGGGTGCACAGTCGAGATATTCTCCTGCTGCCAGCTCAGTTTCGTTTATCATTTCTATTGTCTTTCTAGTCTCAATTTCATTTATTTCTGCTCCAATCTTAACGTTATTTCCTTCCATCTACTAACTTTGGGCTTAGTTTGTTACAGTTCCTTCTATTGTAAGTTTACATTGTTTATTTGTGATTTTTCTTTTTTCTTAATGTAGGCATTTATTATTATAAACTCCCCTCTTAGAATTGTTTTTGCTGCATCCATATGTTTTGGTGTGTCGTGTTTCCATTTTCATTTGTATCAAGATATTTTTTGATTTCTCTTTTGATTTATTTTTTGACCCATTGATTGTTCAGGAATGTGTTGTTTAATTTCCATATATTTGTGAATTTTCCAGTTTTCTTCCTGTTTCTGCATAATTTCAGAGAGTATGTGACAGACATATCTCATAACGTTCGCATTTGTTTATTCACAGACATTTACTTCATCAGCAAATTCTTTAACACATGCTGAGTCCATAATATATTGTATTCATTATTTGCTCTAAATTTAACATTTAGCTTTGCAACATATACTTATATTTTTGGAATTTCTGCTCAAAATAAAATTTCTTGTATAGTTCTCTCAAACTATTTTTAAAGCATTTTATGCTCTGATACATGGATTTGGAAGTTCTGCATAAAATTCTATTCTACTGGCAAAAAGTCACAGAAAAAAATCTGCTAGTCAGTAGGGGCTAATTTCCATAGATATTTGAAATAATTACAGTTGTACATTTTAAAGAAATGTATTGCAACAGAAACCTTATTGTGTTTATCCTTCATAAATAAATTTCTTGGATTTTTTTCTTGTGAAGATTTTTTCTTTAACTTGAAGATAAATTAAAATTCACAGTTTGTCAGTTTGACAGAAGATTTAAAATAGAGGAATTTTAAAACAAACCTTTATATTTTGAAAAATGTAAGAAGTACTTCTTTATTAATTTTCCATAGTTTGTTTTTCAATGGGAAAAAAACCACATTTGATCTGCATCTGACTGACTGCAAGACAAAAGTCAAGTTGGTCTAATTTAAAGTGACTTGCTCTTATCATACGATGTCATCTCTTATTTTCAGCAGAGGTAGAAGAAATTGAGTGAGAAAATTGAAAAATCATTTTAATGCTCCCCAAAGAAATGTAACATGGGCTGGAACATATGGGTAATTTGTGAGGAAAAGTCAGCTATGGAGTCTAATCATTCTCAATGTAATTTATGTGACTGAAGTGTTCTAAACCAAGAAAAGTTTTCCTTTTTTTGAAGACAAAATTCTGATCAGACCTCTTCAAACTTTGTTTCATTTGTAACTGGGGTATTGAACAAGCATGACTCATGAGATATGATAAAAATGCAACTCTACTTTTGCTCCCTGCTGCTCCTGTAAGATTTATTTAGTGGAATAATCTCTCCTTTTCTCTGGATGGAGGACTGGTTCTGTGATTTTTTGCTCATATCTAAGTAATAGACTATACTAAAGTCATTTTAGGTCAAAACCAGTCTCAATTCAAACACTAGAATGTTTACTTCCCAACAATGATCAAAACATTAATGATAAATTTTCTCTTTCCCAACAGGGCCCATCAGATTGGAATGGGGAGGGCATTTTCCTCCTCACCCCATTAATATTTCTTCTCTTTTCCCAGCTTGCTAATTGTGTTTTGACTCTCCAGTGTTAGACCCAGGAGGAGAGGGAGTTAAGGGGAAAGGGTACAATTTTAAGTGGTTGGTGCAGTCAGTACCAGCTATAATTTTCAGGGCCTGGTACAAAATGAAGTATAGCGTCCCTTGTTCAAAAAGCAGGAGAAAAATGTCTTTAAAAGTTCTAAGAGATAAAGCTTTTTCCTTTCTTTCATAACCTCTCTTTTGACTTGTCATGGTGCTTTTATTTGCTATTTAATGTCATTCTAAGAAAAAAAGTTAAAAATAGCATGATTTTATTGTCCATCTTTATATTTTGCAATGCCAGTTTTCAAAGCAAATATAAGAGCATTTAACTTGTATGCAAAATCCCTGAAATTACATACCTTGTATTTTGTAGCTGGAACATACATGTACAGGACAGTAGAAATGCTGCACATGACTAACTCAACTGTTTTTATTCCACATCTTGATCCATGTACATTTTACTAACATCTTCAACTTTGGGCGTACTAATAAACAAGGGAGAAATGAAAGGAAAAGGAACTGTGAGTTGCACTGGCTTTCCCTTTCCTTCTATGTCATCACTTTAGCATAAGAGGTTAGTTTATTCAGAGAAATAAAATGAGTAAGAAATTTTTTTTTTTTTTTTGGGTACGCGGGCCTCTCACTGTTGTGGCCTCTCCCGTTGCGGAGCACAGGCTCCGGACGCGCAGGCTCAGCGGCCATGGCCCCCCGGCCCAGCCGCTCCGCGGCATGTCGCGGCATGTGGGATCTTCCCGGACCAGGGCACGGACCCGTGTCCCCTGCATCGGCAGGCGGACTCTCAACCACTGTGCCACCAGGGAAGCCCGAGTAAGAAAATTTGATTAGGGTTCTTTGGTCATTTGTATTTCTCAGAATGCCATTGCCTGCTCTTTGTGTTCGAAGCAAGTTCTCATTCACAGGCAAGGCATCGCCTCTGAGCCCTGTCAGCAACCTCAGCTTCCTCAGTTATAGACATAACACATTCACTGTGTACTCACTTTGAGTTTCACTGAACTCCCACACATCGTGGGTTCACTGGAATTCAGTGCTCATGGGACATCATAAATGCTCTGTGCCAATGAGGCAGCAAGAAATGACATGTTGGCTCCTTGGACTTATAAAACACTAGCTCAAAGACACAGTTATTAAGAATCTGAATATCCAGAGCATTAAATCAAGCATGGAGTCCTTCTGAGTGCAGGGTCCTATGTAACTGCACAGGTCATGCTCCACGAAACTGACCCTGAGTACAGCTGTCCTTCACACATAGTCTCTTGCTGTGGGAGTCCCATTGACCCTCACAGGTAGTTGACTTAGGCAGGCTCTCAGCTGACTCCTGTGAGGCCCACATCTGGTCTACATTCAATACTCACATAGGATTTGACTGCAAATGCAGATACCTCTCATATGTAGCAATACCCACCTTTGCTTTGCTACCAAAGCAGCTCTCCAAGTTTTCCTAGGGAGACAGCCAACCTTTGTGTCCTAAGCTGCTAGAAGTCAGATCTCCATCTCTCTAGGTGGTCTCATAGAAGCACCCTTCCCTCTAGGCTTGAGGTGAAGCCTCAAGCCTAGATTACTTTCTTTGTAGTAATCCCACAGGTTAGAGCTCATAATACAGCATCCTCATCTTTCTCGCAAAATCTTCTCCCCAACTCTGCTTTTTCAAGTATTTTATATCTCCCGATGGGTACAAACCAGACTTTGATCTCATTTTTTGAATAATGTTTTGAAAATCTGCTTATGGTTTTTTTCTCAAAAATCACTTTGGTGTCTGTTGTCTATCCTAACTCAGTGCCTCAGCTGAAACTCCCAAATTAAACGTTCTGTTCCATGTAAATTATCATACTGGGTACAAAGCATGCCATGGGCACAGGTTTGGGTATGTTAAATGTTTGGTCATTTTGAGTTTCTTTGCAGTCATTTTGAATGCCAGTGAATCTTCTTCCTGAGGACAATATGCCACTAAGCTTTCAATCTGTCTTGAAGCTCATAATATAGGGAGACTGATGAAAAGCAAGCTCATTATATGCTGGTCTGAGGAATTCAAGCATTTTCTATATACATTGCTAATGCTTCACCTAAGACCAAACTATTTGTGCTATAGGGAAAAAGTGGAGTTCTAATGTCAGAGAGATCTGGGTCTGATTTCCGTTTTTTCTACTTTATTACCTTGTAGAAGTTACTTAACATTCCTAAACTGTAATTCCTCATTTGTAAAATGGGAGAATAATACTAACTTTCTTGGGTCATTTGATGATATGATGTGTGTGAAAATTCCAGGCATTCAACCAAAGTTACTTGCCTTGATGACCATTAGTAATTTGGTGGGGAGTTTTAAGTTTATCTGATGGAGAGGAAAAACTGTTATTTAAATAGCCACTGACAACAGCCTCTTCTTATAGGAGTAATATATATTGCTTTTGGTTTAGCACAAATCTTTTCAATGGGGCTATGGGAATATAGGCCTCAGGGTATGCACAAGAATTTGAAGAAATGTGAGGAGGAGAACTAAAGTGCTCTGTGTAATAGAGTAAGAAATTTAGAGTTTAACTCAAACGTGACTTTAGTGTCACTTCTATCCCTATGTCCTACTCCAGCAAACATATGCCACTAAGTAATGGTGAGTAATGTAAACTTTAGGAAGATGGAATTGTGAACAGCATTTCATTCCAAAAAAAAAAAAAGCCCATTAGATATCTCTTTTATCTGCAAAGTTGTTCTTCTCAGCCTCCATGCAGCCTCTAGCTCCTGGTTCTAGACTCTTCTAACCTCCCAATATTCTTTATATCCATTTTCTTAAGCAAAGCAATTTAGCTTTGCCCAAGTTTTTCTAAGTATGAAGAGATGTCTTCATACTCTTCACGAAACTCTTTCATCAAGTATGCGAAAGACCATTATATTAAAAATTATGTGCTCAGCAGAAAAAAGGTTCTTTAACTTCTAGGATTCATTCACTCTCCTTAGAATTTGTAAATTGTGAATAGTAGTAGGCTTTTCATCATTTTTTCTTTCTTGTCATAGGAGTTTCCAGGAATAGCTTAGACATAAGAGAAGGTGGCCTGGAAAGCGGTGTAAAAGTGCAAAGAACTTCAACTAGCCCAGATGGCACTTTGTGTAGCATCAGGCAGATGTGGCCCTGTTGCAAGACATGTGCTTCAGATTGTGGAGCAGAATATGAGCTGAATTGCAGTCCTCTACTCACCCCTTTAGACAAGCACTCTTGGGCAGGGAACAACCTGCACAACTAGATGTGCTGTCTCTGGAGAGGGAAGAACAAAGTAGCAAGTGGAATCTCTATGAGAGGTGACCTGTGAGAAGTTGCCAATGCTTAGGCAGCTGGAATAATTTTAAGGACAGGATTGGCTAATGTTCAATTTTGAAGACATCTGCTGAGAGGCAGTATATAATTTCAGTTACTGGAGCTATCAGTAAAGCTGTCTATTAATAAAGTCTTGAGTTGGTGGTACTTTGAAGAGTAAAGGGATAGAGTCTGAGTTCAGTTGATTAAACAGTGACCCAAGGTAGAAATATGATTGGAGAGTAGAAACAGCTGTAATATGGGGGTGACTAAGGAGCAGTCTTCAGCCTAACCACCCTTTCATGAATATCCTGGAGAGGTGTGCTTTGATTACAGGGGATGGCCAATGCTTGGATTCTATTGCTATGAGTGGAATCCACAACTAGCTCAAGGGAGGCAGAGTATAACGCTGAAGAGCATCAACTCAGCTCACTGGAGCCGTAACTCACTGTGGTTTGCCCAGTGTGGAGGACGACCCCCAATGAGCCCCACTTCCTGGTATTCACACCCTTGTGCAATCTCCTCTCCTAAAGCATGGGCTGGATTTGATTACTAACTAATAGGAAATAGAATATGGCAAATTGGATGTGATGTCACTTCTGAGAGTATGTTACAAAAAGACTTGGCTTCCATCTTGGGTACTCGCTTTATATTTTCTCTTACTTGCTCTAAGGGAGGACAGCTAGCGGCCATGGTGTAAGCTGCTTTATGGAGAGGCCCACGTGACAAGAAACTGAGGGAGTTCTCTGGCCAATAAGCAGCAAAGAACTGAATCCTGCCAACAGCCGCATGAATGAGATTAGAAACGTATCCTTTCCCCGTCAACCCTTCAGATGAAACCTCGGTCTTGGCAAGCATCCTGACTTCAGTCCATGAGAGAACTTGAGACAGCAGCACCCAGCTTCACTTCTATTGGATTGGCCAAAAAGTGCCTTTGATTTCTTAAGTAAAAATAAAAGACACATTTTTCATTTTCACCAAGAACTTTATTGAACAACATATTTATTTACTCTTTTGTTCCACTACTTTCTGCCATTTTTCAGGCAACTTCATAATTCCATCTTCCCAAAATGTTTTAGCTTTTTGAGCAAAGAACTGTTCCAGGTGTCTTTTACAGTCTTCCAGCAAATTGAAATTTTTTCCATTAAGAGAATTTTGTAAAGACTGAAATAAATGGAAATCCAAAGGTGTAATATCTGGTGAATATGGCGGATGAATCAGAACTTCCCAGCCAAGCTGTAACAGTTTTTGCCTGGTCATCAAAGAAACATGTGGTCTTGCATTATCCTGATGGAAGATTATGCATTTTCTGTTGACTAATTCTGGACGCTTTTCATCGAGTGCTGCTTTCAGCTGGTCTCACTGGGAGCAGTACTTGCTGGAATTAATCATTTGGTTTTCCAGAAGGAGCTCATAAAGAAGGACTCCCTTCTAATCCCAACATCAATACACACAACATCACTTTCTTTGGATGAAGACCGGCCTTTGGTGTGGTTGGTGGTGGTTCATTTCGCTTGCCCCTCGATCTCTTCCATTCCACATTATTGTACAGTATCCACTTTTCATCGCCTGTCACAATTTGTTTTAAAAACGGAATGTTTTCATTATGTTTCAGTAGAGAATCGCATGGGGAAGTACGGTCAAGAAGGTTTTTTTCACTTATGTGGAACCCAAACATCAAAGCGATTCACATAACCAAGCTGGTGCAAATGATTTTCAATGCTTGATTTTGAGTATGTCGGCTATCACCCGCCTGGTATAACGTTGATTGTTCTCAATTATTGCTTTGATTTGATCGCTGTCAACTTCAAGTGGTCTACCCGACCGTGGAGCATCGTTCAGCAAGAAATCTCCAGCACGAAACTTCATGAACCACTTTTGACACGTTTGACCAGTCACAGCACCTTCTCCATACGCTGCACAAATCTTTTTGTACGTTTCAGTTGTGTTTTTACTTTTCTTGAAATAAGAAAGCATAATATGCCAAAAATGTTGCTTTTTTTCTTCCATCTTCAATATTAAAATGACTACACAAAAATTCACCAATTTTGATGTCGTTTTTAAATGTATGCTGATATCACAGCTGTCACATACAATCTAACAAAATTGCTTTGAACGACGTTAAAGACAACTAAGTGCTACTAGAGCCATCTTACAGAAAAAACCGAATGAACCTTTTGGTCCACATGATATATCGGTTATCTATTTTGGTCTAGCAAGCAACCTCAAAACTTAGTATTTTGAAAAAACAACATTTATTATCTTACAGTTTTTGTGGGTCTGGAATTTGGGAGCAGTTCACCTGGGTGGTTCTGGCCTGGGGTTTCTCATGAGTTTACAGAAAGATGCTACTTGGGGTTGCTTTCACCTCAGGGATTGACTGGAGCTGGCAAGTTGATCGCGGTTAGGAGGCCTCAGTTCTTTGCTACATGCTCCTCTTCTTATGACTTCTGTGTGTTCTCATGGTATGGCAACTGGCTTCCCCGAGAAAGAGTGATCCAAGAGAGCAAAGTGGAAGGTGAAATTGTTTTTACAACCCAACATCAAAAGTCACATACCATTATGTTTTGGCCAAAATGATTGACCCCTCTCACATTGTATCGGGGACCACCTAGGAGTATGACTATCGGGAAGCAAGCTATTAGACCTTGGACTGGTTGCTCAATGTTGCTAAACTTTAGTTTCCTTGGCTTTGAAATGAGGATATAATGGTAGCTGAGTTTTAGGGCTGTGAAGATTAAGTGTGATATTTCAGATATAAGCACTTAGTAACCACTACATGCAAATTCTCTTTCTCAGTCTAGTTTAGTTTAGTAAGTTTTCTAAAGAGGGTGTGTGTGTGTAAGAAGAAAATGATGGGCATTTCTAGTACAGCCATCTTCAGTTATAAGAGAACCTTATAACTGTCATCACACATATATAATGTGTGATAAATGTTAGCTATTTTCATCATTATTATTACTAGTTATCAGGGTATTATTACTTATATTGCATAGCTGACCCATCTTTCTTAGCACAGTTTCAGAGGGATTCCACAGATGATTTGTTATATGATCAGCATGCATCTGAAGTTCATTGGGAAGCTATCTAATGGCAGCTCTTGATTAAACCACATTTAACACATTATGACCTAATAAAATATTCTGGCTAGTGAGACTGCCTCATTACATGTCACAGAAATTAAAAGTGTAGCTTCTAATATAAGTGTGCTGTCCTTAATGTGCTGCCAGAGAGCTTTTTGCTGACAGAATCAGCAGAAGGCAGAACGTGCTTGATCTACAATATCTGCAGGTCAGTTCAGACATTGTGAATCTTGTTTAGATTGTAAAGAGGTGTATTATATTTGCTTTCAGTCTCACAAAGCTGGAGTACAGATTCTGCAGGAAAATGGGATTTAGTCTTAGGAATAATTTGGTTGTGAAGAGCAGCAATTCAATCAAGCTTGCTGAAGAGTAGGTGCATTTATTTTAAATGTTCAGAAAAATCTCACAGAATGCAACTATTGGAAATAGCCATCTCCCATGAGACTGGAAATTCATCAGGTGATCTTTCCTTCTCTCTTGTCACATGGTCTCTGTCTCTCATTTTGGGGTCTGTGTGAAAGGCAATTTCTGGTATTCATGCCCTTATGTAATCTTCTCTCCTTGAGTGTGGGCTAAACTTACTGACCCACTTCTAAAGGTGGAAGTAGGGAGATGTTACTTTTGAGATTAGGTTAAAAAAGATGGTGACTCGGGTTTCCCTGGTGGTGCAGTGGTTGGGAGTCCGCCTGCCGATGCGGGGGACGCGGGTTCGTGCTCCGGTCCGGGAAGATCCCATATGCTGCGGAGCTGCTGGGCCCGTGAGCCATGGCCGCTGGGCCTGCGTGTCCGCAGGCTGCGCTCCGCAGCAGGAGAGGCCACGGCAGTGAGAGGCCAGCGTACCGCAAAAAAAAAAAAAAGACGATGACTTCAACCTTGGGTGTGTCTTTTTCTCTCTCAGAACTCTTATGCTGGGGGAAGCAAGGTGCCATGGTTTGAGTAGCCATATAGAGAGGCTCAGACGGTATGGAGCAGAACTGAGGTCCTCAGTCCAACAGCCTATGAGAAACTGAAGCCCTCAATCTGAAAGCCCTTGAGTAACTAAAGGCTGTCAATAGCCACAAGAACTTGCAAGTGGATATCTTATCCCCAGATGAATTGTTGAATCTTAAGATAGTTGCAGCTTTGGCTGACAGTTTGACTGTAACCTCATAAGACACTCTGAGTCAAAATTATGTAGCCAAACTGCTTCTGACTCCTGAAACAGTGAGCTAATAAATATTTGTTGTTTTAAGCTGGTGATTTTTGGTGTAATTTGTTATGCAGCTATAAGGAATACAGATTTTGGTGTCTAGAAGTAGAGTGCTGCCATGATGAGAGCCTAAAATGGAGAAGTGGTTTTGGAACTAGGATTTGAGCAAAATGTTAGTGAAATTCTAAAGTTCCCAAAGAAACTGTTAATAGAGGGCTTCTTGGTCTTTTATAAGACTGAGGGTGAGTGGTGGCAAAAACTGAAGGGAAGGGGAATCCTTGTTATTTAGTGGCAGAAAGCTTAGAAAACTCATTTCTTGTAGTAACATGAAATGCAGAAAATGTACTTTGTGAACTGGGTGATCTAGCTCATGAGATTTCCAAGCAAAGGTGCTTGGAAGGTGGTATATGGTTTCTTCTTGCTGATTATAGTAAAATAGGAGAGGAATGAATTAAATTGAAGTAGGGATGTTAAGTATGAAAGAGCCAAGACTTCATAGTTTTGAAAATTCTGTTTTCCCAGACGGCAGCTGGTACCAAAATTAAGAAATGGCTTTTGATCAAAGATCAAATCTAGGGCACTGCCAGGAGAACAGAGGTCTAAAGAGGAAGCAAAGGACTGTCAAAACTTCTGTTAAAACTGAAGGTCATGCCCCAGGGTAATATTCAGTCATAAAAAGGACCCTTTAAAGAGATTAATGGTGTGTCTCACAGATCCTCTCAATGAAACAACAGTGTTTCTAGGAAGCTAAGGTCATTGTGTTTCAGCTATCTTGAGGCAGGAGTTGGGCCTCAAGAGGAGGAGAAAGAGGAGCTGAGCCCTGCCAAGATAAGAGACCACATATTTCTCATTCGCGAGGTCAAGGACCTTCCCGATTATACATCGCAGAAAGGGCTCCTCGGAGGTCAAATGGAGGGGGCATCACCCCATAGTAAGTGATGTCAGCCTATGCATAGGCCTCTTTGCTAGAATCCATCTTGGCTAAGAAATGCGTGCACGCACAGCAGGAGGACCCTGAGATAAACCAAATACAGACTCAGAGCCAGGCAAAGAAAGACAATTGGCCAGAGGAAACCCAGAAGAAATGCCCCATATAAGTGATTCAAACTACCACGAGAGTGCGACTTTCTCTATGAGTCTGCCCTTGTGAGTCTATTCATATGTACCTTTTTTCCTCCTAATAAACACTTTACTTGTTTCACTAACTTCTGTCTCTTTGTGGGAATTCATTTCTACAAAGCTGAGAGGCCAGGGCCTTGTCACTGGTCACTGGTCTAATGGCTAGGATTCAGTTCTCTCACTGCCACAGCCTGACTTCAGTCAGGCTGGGGAACTGAAATCCTGCTTCAAACTGTTGCAGGCCGAGGTCACCGGAGATCAATCTCAGCCAAGGCTCAAGGGAGAGAAGAGCTTATTTCAAGATTTCTGAGTATGGCTTTTGTCTAATGGAGTGAATCCCAAGGTGATTCACAGGAGACCCACAAAGTTTTTAAGAGAGAGTTACATATGCAAAAACATTGCCAACTTGAACTCAGGGGGATAGAGACAGTATGGAAAAAGGAGAGGCTTTTGGACCCCAGGACTATACTGGAAGGAAGAAAACTGTGATAGATGCTTGGCTGTAAAAACATGGTACATGTCACAACAAAAGGAAGGAAGACTCAGAGGGCAGAATAAACAACTGAGAATCAAGGAATATCCAAACTTTGCCCAGCTGGATTTCAGAACTACCATGGACCAGTGAATACTTTGTATATTCTTTTTCTTCCCTTTTTGACAGGAATGTGTATATAGCAGTTTTTCAATACCTGTCCTCATTGTATGTTGTGTGTTTATGGGGGGCGGTGGCAGATAACTTGTCTCTTTAATTTTATAAGTCTGTTGATCAAGAGGTATTCAGAAGTTGTATTTAAGGAACTACAGCTGACAAGCTTCATCAGCACCTGGATCTAATTTAGATGACAGGATTCTAGACTTTGAACTCATACTATAATAGGATGAAACTTTCGATGCTTTGGGAGGGGATGCAGGAATTTTGCATGTAAGAGAGATGTGAATCATTGGGAGCCAAAGGTGTAGACTGCGGTAGGCACCTTCTAAGATGGCTCCCAGTGATGTTTCCTCTTGGTATTCATGTTCTTGTGTAATCTCCTGCCAGTAGGGGCTGGACCTAGTGACTCACTTCCAATGATTATAATGTAGCCAAAGGGATGGGCTGTCACTTCTGAGATTAGATTTCAAAAAGACTTTGGCTTCCATCTTGGATGTGTGTTCTCTCTCTTTTCTTGGATCACTGGTATCAGGGGAAGCAAGCTGTCATGTAGTGAGTGAGCAGACCTATGAAGAGGTTCATGTGATGTTGGAAGGAACCACCCCCCCTTAAGGGCTCACCCCAGGAGGAACTGAAGTCTGTCAACAGCCATGTGAGTATGTTTAGAAGCAGATTCTTTGGCCCCAGTCTGGTCTTAAGATCCCTGCAGTCCCAGCTGGCAGCTTGACTATAGTGCTATGAGAGACCCTGAACCAGAACCACCCAGCTAAACTGGTCCCAGATTCCTGACTCTCAGAAACTGTAAGGTGATAAATGTTTGTTGTTTGAAGGCACTGAGCTTTGGAGTAATTTGTTATGCAGCAATAGATAACTAAGACAGTCTGCTTTCTCTTTTTGGCTTCTCTGATGACTCATTGCTTTCACACAGGGTTGCTCTGCTTCCTGACCATAATTGACTAGATCAATCTCTGGGTTCCAATTTTAAATTTTTGGAGAGAGAATCTCATTCTTCCAGCTTGGGTCAGAGGTCCCATCCTGGTTCTACTTCCTTTACCCAGAAGTGGTGAAGCATTAAGTATGTAGAGCTGCCTTTTCCAGGTTGTTGGTGAGTTATGTTCTTATAAAGACAGTAGAGAGGGAATGATGGGCCTTTTTAGAATTGCTGCTTTGGAAAATATTCCCCCAAGCTGTTTTGTATCTGGCAAACTGAGCTGGGTTATTCACAACAGTGAATCCAGGGGCTGTAACATATTCAGTCAAAGTGCCATAGGATGGTATTAACAGTGATACTTTTATTTTTTATTTATTTTTTTAATAGATCTTTATTGGAGTATAATTGATTTACAATGGTGTGTTAGTTTCTGCTGTATAACAAAGTGAATCAGCCATGTGCATACATATATCCCCATATCTCCTCCCTCTCACCCTCCCTAAAAAAAAAAAAAAAAAAGAAACTGATACTTTTAAATAGTTATACATACTAAATGGAAGTTAATGCTAGTTGCAACTCAGCAGTAATTAGTAAAGCCATTTCCTCAATATTTTCACTAAGGTAGTTGAGCTGACCATACTTTTCTCAAAGTATAACATCACAGGTGATAACTGGAGCTGTCTAGTGAGCACATTGAGGAACTCCTTCAGGGAGATGTCCTTATTCGTCAGGAATGATTCAGAAGTCTGTTAGGAAGGAATTGGCTCATACCAGTGTGATGGGGAAGGAAGACTATTATGTATGCCTAGGGGCGGAGTTACAGTTAACATTTTATATTTCATTGGTGCCTTCTAGTTGCAAACTGCAGTGATTTTTTTCTTATAGAGTAGATTGAACTCAGAATTGTATTACAGTAATAAAGGACTGTCTTGTTGAAAGCCTTTTTCCCTTTTCTATTTGATTTGTCTTTTCTATTTTCTATTTGATTAGTGTTACACAGCACAGTGATTTGAATGTTCTTGAGGAGATTGTAAATTGCACCCTAAAAAAGAAGAAACCCACCCATGTATATGTTTTAGCATCAGAAAAGTTAAGGTGAGAGAAGATTTGAGTAAAATGTTTACAACAAATGTATCTTGGTATCACAATGGTTCTGAATATGAATATGTGTTAGATAATATTCACCTATAATTGACTAGCTAGTTGTTTCTGTGATTTTGACACTGAAGCTTATACAGTGAGATTCAGGTACAGGTGAATTTGCATATCTGCCTCATGATCTCTGGGACATTGGGTCAGGCACCAGTAGTCCTAGTTCCTTAAGGGCTCCTAGGAATCTTTTGAGGTGGCTGTGGAGATCTTGGACCTGAGAATTTGGCTCCCAGACACTAGATTTATGACTGTTTAATGCTGAAGGAGAAAAAAGAGGCTGCTTTAATATTGGGAGTGTCCTGGGGGACGAAGGAGTCACTCTGAGGTGG
This sequence comes from Phocoena sinus, assembly GCF_008692025.1. Classification (NCBI taxonomy): domain Eukaryota; kingdom Metazoa; phylum Chordata; class Mammalia; order Artiodactyla; family Phocoenidae; genus Phocoena; species Phocoena sinus. The sequence goes on along the minus strand of NC_045764.1, from coordinate 122,831,093 downwards.
GAGGCACCACCTGAATCAACTGTTGGCCCAGCTTCCTGGGGAACTTGGTTAAAGTTTTGGCACAGAGGGTTTTATAAAACTTAAAGAGTAAGACTGTATTTTAGAACCAAAGGAGCTGTAATCATGTAGATCAAAGATCATCAATGACTAGTTGAAAGAAAGCCATCTTTTCTGCTATTTACCTGAGGCAGAAGGTACAGTAAATTCCTGACAAGGCAGGTGCCATTAGCGGCTTCAAAAGAGTTGGTCAAGACAGCAGCGACCTGAGCATAGGATCACATGAAGGGGATGAGAGAAGGGGCTAATTAGCTACACACATCCTTCTTACTGATTATGGTGGTGTGATCCAATTCTTTTCCAAAAAGCTGGGGCCAGAGGGAAGGATGAATGGGTGAGTTAAATTAAAAAAAAAAAAAAAACCAACAAAACACACACACACACACACACCAAAAAACTGGAACCACACACTCTAATCCAACAGTCATCCAATCCCTTGAACTTGTCCCCCTGGGGACTGACATAGTCTGGAGAAAGAAGAGTTAAGCTTCCCCTATGGAAAACTGTTCTTTTCCTTATCAGAAATAATAGATTCTCATTCAAACCACTAAGATACCCTGTTTTAAGATGTGTCAGCAAATGGAATTTTAATGCCGTGTTGATGTCCAAGTTTGCAATATTGGTATGAAGCAATAATAGGGGCAGCCAAAACACGGCCTGTGCAGAGCAAGCAGCGTTGGATGTGCTAAGTCACCCACTTTTACATGACTGGGGCAGGCTGGCACTCACTACCAATCAGTTAGCCTCTTTTAAGTTTCCTCTTGATGCATGACACATGGGCTCTGTCAGTTTGTATCCAGTGAAAGCAAAATTCTCATTCTTTCTCTTGACATTATTACAAAAGAATTCTAGAGAAAGAGTAGAGAGAAGGTAGAGTGCACAGTCTACATTTCTGTTCTACAGATACCAACACACTGAAATGTGCTTATAAGTTAAGATTCGGTACTTAAGTCAGAAAGAGAAAGACAAATACCATAAGAGATAATTTATATGTGGAGTCTAAAATATGACACAAATGAACTTATTTACAAAACAGAAACAGACTCACAGGCATAGAAAACAAACTTATGGTTACCAAAGGGGAAAGAGTGTGGGGGAGGGGTAAATTAGGAGTTTGGGATTAGCAGATACACACTACTATATATAAAATAGATAAACAATAAAGTCCTGTATAGCACAGGGAACTATATTCAATATCCTATAATAAACCATAATGGAAAAAAATATGAAATATATAAATAACTGAATCACTTTTCTGTACACCAGAAACTAACACAACATTGTAAATCGGCTATACTTCAATATAAAAAAATATTCTGTACTTCCCACAGCATTATACAATAAAATGCGAAGGCAAGTCACCTTTGTTGATACTAGAAAGGAAAAAAAAAACACTCCAGCATAGTTCAGTTATAGCAGTGGAGCTTTGAAAATAATTCTGATTATCCATAACAATTAATTCAGAATCCAAGAGTCAGTATTTATTAAAACCCTCTAGGTGATTTCAATGTGAAGTCAAAGTTAAGATTATTGAATTACAGTCTCTTATTTGCAGCTCCTCCGAACTGCAAATATGGAGCTCAGAAATATGTACATAAAGCCACCCCTACTAAGTCACATTTCTAACCCCTGAGATAAAATCAACTTGTCTTTGTGACTAATAGCTTAGTCTGAGTCTATTTACAATCTCCCTATCTATCTATCTATCTATCTACTGGGTGGGCCAAAAAGTGCCTTCAGTTTCTTAAGTAAAAACAAAAGACATTTTTCATTTTCACCAGGAACTTTATTGAACAACGTACTCACCCTTTTGTTCCACTACCATCTGCCATTTTTCAGGCAACTTCATAATTCCATCTTCCCAAAATGTTTTAGCTTTTTGAGCAAAGAACTTTTCCAGGTGCCTTTTACAGCCTTCCAGCAAATTGAAATTTTTTCCATTAAGAGAATTTTGTAAAGACCGAAATAAATGGAAATCCAAAGGTGTAATGTCTGGTGAATATGGTGGATGAATCAGAAGTTCCCAGCCAAGCTGTAACAGTTTTTGCCTGGTCATCAAAGAAACATGTGGTCTTACCTTATCCTGATGGAAGATTATGCATTTTCTGTTGACTAATTCTGGACGCTTTTCATCGAGTGCTGCTTTCAGCTGGTCTCACTGGGAGCAGTACTTGCTGGAATTAATCATTTGGTTTTCCAGAAGGAGCTCATAATAGAGGACTCCCTTCTAATCCCAACATCAATACACACAACATCACTTTCTTTGGATGAAGACCGGCCTTTGGTGTGGTTGGTGGTGGTTCATTTCGCTTGCCCCTCGATCTCTTCCATTCCACATTATTGTACAGTATCCATTTTTCATCGCCTGTCACAATTTGTTTTAAAAACGGAATGTTTTCATTATGTTTCAGTAGAGAATCGCATGGGGAAATACGGTCAAGAAGGTTTTTTTCACTTAACATGTGGAACCCAAACATCAAAGCGATTCACATAACCAAGCTGGTGCAAATGATTTTCAATGCTTAATTTTGAGTATGTCGGCTATCACCTGCCTGGTATAATGTTGACTGTTCTCAATTATTGTTTTTATTTGATCGCTGTCAACTTTAAGTGGTCTACTCGACCGTGGAGCACCATCCAGCAAGAAATCTCCAGCACGAAACTTCATGAACCACTTTTGACACGTTGATCAGTCCCAGCACCTTCTCCATACATTGCACAAATCTTTTTGTGGGTTTCAGTTGCATTTTTACTTTTCTTGAAATGATAAAGCATAATATGCCAAAAATGTTGCTTTTTTTCTTCCATCTTCAATATTAAAATGGCTACACAAAAATTCACCAATTTTGATGTCTTTTTTAAATGCATGCTGATATGACAGCTGTCATATTGTATTTGTGGTATTTGCTTGACTAAGATATTAGAATGATCCAAGGAAAATCTGTCAGTATAAATATTGGGGAACCATTTGGGGCTCTCTTCTGTTGAATCCAAAGGTCCTTTTCAGGGCCAGGCTAATTTCCTCCATTCTCCTTTTCCTTCTTGTTGCACATTCAGGCCTTCTGCTTGGTTTTCCTTCTGTTTTCAAGCTGCCACTGCTCAACTCATTCCTTGGATTTTCCAAGACTGATTTTTGGAGTGAGACACAGTCCTTTGTTCCTTACTGCATTGGAAAGCAAGCACCCAACTGGATACTTTTAATATTTTATTGCATATCAATTTGTGTAGTCTTTTTTACCAACAAGGAGCTAGGACATCATTCTTTTCACTGTTTCCACTCAGCCCAGTATCAACTTCCATATCAGCTATCTAGTGCCACTGTAATGCTGTGGGACAACCATCCAGAACTCAGTGAGTAAAACAATACATTTATTTAACTCATGCGTTTTCAGGTGAACTGGGTGGTTCTTTTGGTAATTCATGTATTGACTGATCATGATTGGGATCTCTCACATATTTGAGTGTTGGACAGCTCATTATCTAGTCTAGAAAACCCTTTGCTGGGACAATTGAGGCTCTGTTTCATGTCTCATAGTTTAGCAGGCTAGCTTGGGCATGTTCTTGTGGCAAAGGCAGAGGAGTAAAAATCAAGTGGATATGTGTAAGTGCTTTTTCAAGCTTCTGCTTGCTGACATCCCAATGGCTAAAAGAAGTCACTTGGTCAAGCCCAGAAACCAAAGGTGAGACAGAGTACCCTGCCCAGAGTGGAAGAGCACTACAAAGTTACAGGGCAAAGGCAGGTGTGCAAGAGTGGGTGGGAGGGGGAGAGTAACTAATGCAGTCAACCCTCCACATTCTTTTTTCTCATTCCCTCCACTACTTAATTGAGGGGTTGACCTTCTCCTCCTGCTAATACTCAAGAGTCCTCATGGAAACAGCACAAGGGGAGATTCTGTTAAATCTTTTGCCTTTATTCTTAGGTTGATGCTTTAACTGAACTTTCTGATTCCTTAATAATAATGACAACAATAAATCTAATAATAGTAATAATAATGATCAAATCTTTCTATGTAACAGACATCATTCAGATTTCTTTACTGGCATTATGGCATTATTTAGTCCTCATAACGACTCTTTTAGGAATTGCTATCCCTATGTAACCTTTTGACATTTTGATGAATGAACTCTTTTATTATATATTTTGAGAGCAGCTATACCAAGGAATGAATATTTTAATAACTGAGATGTAGGAAATTAGCTTTATTGGTAATACTGACTTTGTATGAACAACATGAGACTGTATTAATAGACTGCATTTATATAGAGCTGAAATAAGTAAGATACTCTTAACTCTGCCCCAAACTACAACCCACCTCCTTCTCTCAGCTACATGATTTACCTATTGAATTTACTTTTATTTTCTCATGTTGATAAAAAATTTTCTAACTTTATGACGATATACAGAACTTAACAGGTTGTATAAACAACATAGCAGAAAGAGAGAATTACAGTTAGAAAGTTATGAAAAACTTTTCCTCCATCATCTTGCAGGAGGCATACAAAGTGTAAAGGGTAAAGGTAAGTTTTATTCATTTGCAGAAGCATGTAATAAGTAAGCACAAGAAAATGATCAGTAGTATTCTAACACATTTCAACTCAGAGCATCTATCAAAATAAGAAGTAAGATTAGACTAATGTAAAAAGGTTTTGTAACTGCAGTTTCCCAGATTTTCTTCTAGTGTGGGATTGTATTGGATCTTGGTGAAATTTAGTTCAAATGCACAGTGAACACCAATAGAAGTTCTCAGAGAGTTACCCCAATGATGATGATATCATTAAGAGAGCCATAAGTGTGCCACTGAAATGAATGTTCCAGATTAATAAATTTTATCACTTTAAAAGCCAAATTAATTATTTTTATTTTAACCATTTTTCGAAGGAAACCTAACACAAATATGCCATTTATTTTTCTGCTTCTTGAACTGAGCATACTAAATATTTTATTCATTTTGAGATGATTAGGTCTCAGGTTACCATTATGAATACTTTTTGTTTTATATGTTAATACAGTGTTTCCCTCAGGGGCTACTGAGTTATGTAGGTCTGTTTGATTAATTACCTTAGATTTTGTAATAAGTTCTGGTGATTCTTTTGCCTGTATTGTCTCTTTTTACTCTAGGCCATTTCAATTTGACAATTCCCTTTCCTTGATACTTTTAACCTATTTTTTTCTGTAACCCTTATTTCAGTACAAATCAGATAAGCATTCAGAATCAGTAGATTAAGTTGTATATTAAGTTATAATTCAGTAGCTTTTTGCTCAAGAGCCTGAGCCCCACACTTCTTCTGAAAATATGATAAATGTAACTTACTTGTTTATTTGAAATATGTTTTGAATGCAAATACAATATTGCATTGAATGTATGATGTCAATTATAATACAGACCACTATTATATGGACTACTAAGAAAGAAAAAAATGTTGCATATTATAAGATGCATCTCCAATTTAGAGATGTTAAAATGTGTAAAAATATAGGTCTTGGAGGGGATGAAATGTGATGTGTGAGTGAAATAATGTTCTGGGTGATGGGGTATATCTGTGATCAAAGCAGTTAATATCCCTACTCTAATGGAGTTTGCATTCTAATGTGGAGGGAGCAAATAATTATGTCGGGTGATCATTAGTTCTCTGAAGGAGAAACAAAGGTAGGCAAGGGGAAGGAGAGTGGAAGTGTGGGTGTTCTTTTCATATAGAATAGTCAGAGAGTCAGAGAAAGCAAAGAGTCAGGAAGGCAGAGAAAGTCTGGTCAGGGATATTTGAGAAGAGACCAGAAGGAAGGGAAGGAGTGAGCCAGGAAGTGGGAGAAGATAACTACAGGTAGTGAGAAAAGTGAGTGCAAAGACTCTGAGATGGAAACATGTTTGGGGTGCTGGAGGAGCAGCAAGTAGGTCAGCATGGCTGCAGTGGAAGAAAGGAGGGAGAGAGTAGTGGGAGATGACATTAAAGAGACGAGGAGCTCCAGATTAGGTCAGGCCTTGTAGACATGGTAAGAAGAACTCTGGACTTTGTGATAGATAGCAAGCTGTGCAAGGATTTTGAGTGCAGAAGTGACACGATTTGATTGTGTTTTAACAGAAACATTGTGACTTCTATGTGGAGAAAGACTGTTTAGGAATAAGGGAGTGGAAACAGGAAGATCATTTAGGAAACTATTGCAGCCTATCCATATAAGTGATGATGGAGCTTGGACCAGTGGAGCAGTGATGGAGGTGGTGAGAAGTGGTCAGATTCTAGATATATATTTGAAGGTCAAGCTTATAGAATTTTCTGATGGATTTGATAATGAGGTATGAGAAAAAGAGGGGAGTCAAAGATGACTTCAAGGTTTTTGGCCCACGAAGGAATAGAGTTGACATTTATTGAGACTGGGGAAAAATCTCAAATTGAGGGAGGAGGAACAGGGTTAAGGAAGAAGAAGTTAAGACCTTGGTTTTGTACATGTTCAGTTTGAAATGCCTTAGCTGTCAAGTGGAGAAGTGAGATAGGCAGTTGGATACATGAATCTGGACTTCAGGGGAGAGGCCCAGACCAGAGAAATAAATTTGGGAGTCAAGAAAAAGAGTGAACAAAGGTGCCAATTGCTGCTCATAGAGTGAGTAGGATAAGGATTAGGAATTGACATTGGATTTGTCAACATAGAGTTTGTGAAAACAGATTGGAGTGAATTCAGGAAAGAATGAGAGGTAAAGAAGTGGAGGCAATTCTTTCAAAGGGGTTTTCTTGTAAAGTGGGCCAGAAAATGGTGTAATTACTACTTTTTCACGTAAGTTTGAAACCTTCTCCAGTTACTTGTGATATCATTCTGTTAGAAGGCATAGCAACAAAATGTTTGGGCTGCAGGGTACATTATTTCTTTGATGTCATATCTCAAAGGACTTGGTCAGGAAATGAAATAAGCTCAAATATAATTTCCATTCAAAGCAAAACCATGTGTTGTTTATAATTTACATTGCTTTTTGCAAATTCAGGATAGCATAGAAGATAAAAGGACAAGATTTGCAAATACAGGGTCCAAAAGAATCAATCATCTTATATTTTTAGAAATCCCCACATTAGTCTATATGCAGATATTTGTGTTAATAGGTGCCTAGGCAGATACTAGCTTGGGCTTCAGATACTACTGGATGTATTGATACTTCAGACACTACCTGTCTGAAAGAATGACTGGGGATTCAACAAGAACTCAGAACAGCTAAAAACATAGGGAGGCTCCCACGTGGAATTCATGCTGGGACTTCAAGTAGCTGTTGTACTTCTAGAGCGGATAGCTATTACCTTTTAGATATAAATATTTGAGGATTGATTAATTGTTCTTCTGTAACTTGCAATATCCAGAAGGTATTAAATATGGTCCTGTTATTATACAGTTCCAGATTTTTTTCTGGCTGGATAACCCCCAACACTGACCTCAAGGCAGGATGACAACCCCAATCCCTTGAGTTTCTTCAGACTCTAGTCTTCTCTGTGGGTCTCTAGGTGTTTCACAAGTGATCAGGGGTCAGTCACTGCTGTCACTGCTCCACTGGGTACCACACCATCTACTCTGGCCTGGCTGGCTACAGTACTCTGCTGTAACTCCAGTTTGCTTTTATTTCACTTTTCTTCTGGGTATGGGCAGATTCAAATACTTATTTCAAGATAGCAGTAATTGACACTTTCCTCTAAACTTCAGGCTCTGAGTCATCATGCTAGATACCACCCTCTTCACTAGGTATGATTTCTTTTCTAGGGACCCTGTAGGGCTCAGAGGCAATTTACCTTCTCCTCCTTCTCACCTTTGTTGGCCAGACATGCCATCTATGTCTGAACTCTAATCTTGGACAATATTTGAGTTGTTTGCCTTGAAAGTTCCTCATCTCTCATGTAAATCGGTGGATGTAACGAGATACCAGGAGCTGTGTGTGACCCAACACTACATGCCAGATGGATTCAAGTCTCATGTGTTTCCAGGCAACTGGAAACCATTTAGAGTAACATATGGGTTTCAGAGAAGGGGAGAAATGCTGTGAGCATGAGGTCTCTGTGTTTTTGCTCCCTTACTATGCTAACTAATAGTAACTTAGATCTTTGGAGAGGCAGAAGGAGAAATAGAGTTCAGATTCTCTGAACTACCACAGAAACCTTTTTTGGGGCTTAAATTGATGGTAAGTATTGCTGATATCTAGAAAAAAATTGCAATATTTGTGTGTGTGTGTGTGTGTGTGTGTGTGTGCATCTGCTAGTCTGCCTGCTAGTGTGGAAAAGTGTTTTATTTGCTTTTTCTTTATTGAGTATAAGACATAGCTCGAAAATAAATCCCCTGAATGATTTTGCTCCTGGAACTTCGAGAGTTCAGATGGGTGGGGAATGTGTTGGAGTTTCATTTAGAATTGCTATTAAAAAGCCTTTGTGTATAGATGATGACGCTACTGACACGTACTGTTGACAAAATAAGTGTTTAGTGGCAACTTTTGTTATTCCCAGCAACAGGGATGAGTCTGAGCTGAGGCATCCTTGCTACTCTCAAGCTCCCCATTTGTGAAATGGTTGGCCGCTTCTGGGGAGGAAGTTGATGTCTGGGAACCATTTTCTCCATGCAATGTTAAGTGCTCCTTGTAGACACTGCTGCCAGAGAGATGACGAAACCCTGACAAATTACTGTTCATCTCAAGCAGCTCCTAATGTGCTTTCCTACTGAGGGGAAATTGAAAAAGAAAAGGAGGCTGCAGCAGGCAGGTGCTGATGCCTTCCTCTCTTTGGTTGGTCCCCAGCTGCTGGGTCTTGCTTTTGTGGATGCGATGACCATGCGGGCAGCACAACCCATGAGCTTAGGGCAGCTGCTTATAATCCAGCAGAGGCAGCTGGCAGGTGAAACACTAACACGTTATGCCATAAAATATTTAAAGAAAGCTGTGCGTTTAGTTTTCTTTTGATTAGCTCTCCAGGTTTATACTTCAGTAGCTTTGCCGAAGGGCCAGAAGCGAACCAGTAACACCCCCAGAGCCCATTTAAATACTTGGCAGTGTTTACTTAATATTTTAAAGTTAAAAAACATTTTGGAACATTGAGCACTCCAAAAGAGCAAAACCTATTTATGGACCCTGAGGGCATTTCACCTTTAAGACAGCAAAGCGGCCAAGAAACTGAAGAAGTCTCTCATTTTTATAGCAGTAGATAAATTGTAGGATGAGTCAGCTTCAGTGGGATCTTTTAACTCTTTTTGCTCTGCCTTCTGGAGTGTAAAGCATAACCTCTAGAGAAAACACTTCCTTTTATTATGATGCCTTTCAATGCTTTTTATTTCAGATGTTTAATCTAACAACCAAATGTGTTTTGCCATGACACAGGGCTTGAAGGGGAAACAAAAGAACTGTAATAGATTTGTAATAGATTTCTGATTCAGAATCAAAAGACAGGGGTTTTAGTCTGACTCTGGTGTTAGTGGTATGCAACCTCAGGAAAACCTAGACTATGCCAGTTACTAGTTGTGTGATGGTGGGCAAGTTACTTGTTTTCTCTTCTGTAACATAAGGAGAATTAATAATGTCTACCTCACTGGGCTGATGTGAGAATTAAGAATGCAGGTACAGAGCCTAGCACAAACCCTTGCTGATGATTTCAAATATCCAATAATGTTAAATGTTACCAGATCTGAAAAGAAAGCATGTGGTTTTAACTCTATTGCCTTTATTTGTAAAATGGTGACAATAATATACATCACATAAAGTTATTTAAGTACATGTGACATGTGTGGGCACTTTGTGTACTAAATGCCGTATAAATGGGATGTATATTGATAATCATAATAGATTTTGAGAGCGGGCAGAGAAAATGGGTAAATAAAAGAAAAAAATAGAGAAGACAGCAGGAAAGTTGGGAACAAACCCATGGAGAGGTTTGCACATTATTAGAAGGGAAAGAACAGAATTAAAACTGCTACCCAAAGCAAATCAAACCAAATCTAAATCCCCAATTAAACCCAAAGCAAAACATATAAACAAAACAAGGTAAAAAAAAAAATAAACAATACTCAGCTTGCTGCTGCACAGAGCACGCTAGCTGTTTCTCTCCATCTTAAGAATACATTCATGATAGCTTCTCAGGAGAACCTGCTGGGCAGTGCTTCTGGTTCTGGGATAATTATGAGAAGAGTGTTGTGAATATAGAGTGAACACAGCTACTGGAGAACATCACACAGAACATCTTATTTTAGTCCCAGAGCCCCTTCTCTGGCCCAGCATGGCTCCTCTTGACCCGGGCAGTCCAGGAGCCCCTCTTTTCTCTTTCTCTTCTTTGGAGATATCACACCCAACCCAGCACTTTGAATCCTGGGAGTAGGGAGTTGTGTCTCAGTCCCTAACTCCTTACTTTCTTCCTTTACCAGAACACAGGCAACAAGCCTTTTTCGTTTAAGAAATTTTCTGCTGATAAATATGTGGTAATAAACACATATTTATTATATTAAATAATAAATTTAATATTTATTATTAAATTTATTATTTAATATAATAAATATATTAAAGATATTTAATATAATAAAGATATTAAAAATGAGAAACAGCAAATATGGTAATGTTACAAAGTTTATAACAGTATTAGTAGTTCCACTACTAATAGTAATGCCACCATTTCCATTATATTTTACATTAGGAACGGAACTAAAGGGTTAAATTTGAGACAGGTTTACTAAAGTCTTTTAAGAAAGAGAGAGAAAGTGAATACTCTCTCATATGCCGCATACCTTAGTATGAGAAACTTCACGTGTATGCATGCAAATGTGGGAATCTTTTCCCCCACCCAGCCATGGCTGGGCAGATGTTACTTTGGTATCTCTTGAAATCATTTTTATTTCCTCTGGTCATACACACAAATCTGTAAAGAAGCCAAAAGAATGTTTGTGCAAGTAGAGAAGTTCATGCAAGTTGGAGTGGAGTAAACTATCAAGGAGGTGGGGATAGCTTTTCAGAATCAATGGGGACATGAATGATGAATTAATCACTATGAATTAGCCTAGGATCACAGATCAGGACTCAAATAAATCAAGCTGATGTAAGTCAGAAATTTAATAACATATAAAATCTGGCTCAAAATGGTAGTTCATACAGTATTTATTCAGGCTTCTGATATTTACTGCTGTAAGATATAAAGCTTTGAAAGAGCTGGGTAAAAGGGTTTTAGGCCTGTATGAATTTTTACAGAGTAGAAGTTTCTGGACCAATTCATATGGTTTTCATTATGACCTTCTACCTGGAATACAATGATGTTTGCAGATAGATCCTGTTTCTCCTTATATTTGTGGATGCTGGTGAGCTTGACAAGTAAGTCTCTTATCTAGGTGCTCATAATAGTATATAAATTGTCATTTCACAAATCCTGGGAACTCTGTAAAAGCCTCCTGTCCTTCAGAATATCAGGAGACTCTGTGGGGGCTTAACTGAACCAAGTATGAAGGTCAAAGACAGCTGTTTGATCCTGAAATTAAATGATAAATATTAGGGACTATGTTTTCCTTTATTAATCCTCAGCATCATGTTCCCTGCATTCCCTGGGAAGCCAAACACATGACTCACAAGATCGGGCAGTCTTCTGTAAGATAAGAGTGGAGGGAAAGTATCTACAGATGGAAGAATGAAGCCATGAGAGTAGAATTGGAGTGAGGGGCAGAAGCAGTACCTTTTAATTTTCGTCTGTGTTTTGGTAGAAACAAGTTGTCAATGGGAGATTTCAAGGCACATTAGTTTGAGAAAGAACAAAATAGACAAAAGATCTAGTGTTAGATATAAATTAAAAGCTGTTTCTGTGCATTGCAAGTCTCTCACTCCTAAAAGGAGAATCACAGATTATTTTTTTAAACCAAAATTTGAAGTTTGTCATTTGTGTCTCCTAATTCTCAGATCATTTATTACAACTTTTCTTTTTCGAGGTGTTAGAATAATTTTCTGAAGGATAGTGATAAAGCAGATGTTTTCTAAGCCTCTGGGGACCAGGTAGAGTTTGGAGTGATTTAGGGGCAACCAGACAATGCTTCATTACTCAGGAAACTGACCCTTCTCCCATCTGCTGTAAATGAGATCTGAAAACTTTCTCCATCCTATTATCTTGTCAATTCCTAGCATCAGTTTCTAACAAGAGAGTTGAAATGCAATATAGCTTTGGCCGAAAAAAAAAAAGTGCTTAGGATTTAGTGGGCTGTAACTTGACTACAAATCCAAATGGGTAATATTTAGCTCATAATATGATTTCCTTCATGCAGATTGCAATGTTTACATCTTGTAATGAAGCCTATGTTTCTTTGTATCAGTGGTTCTTATATGGAAAACACTGGAGAATAGCAACATGGACCTAAAATGGGTGTCTCCTGCACACCTCTGTATGAACATTGACCCTTTACAGAGTGAAAGTTGAATATGAATAAAAGAAAATTCATGGAATTTTCATTCATGAAAATTAACTTTTTTTTCACTTGCATCTCTTTGGTGTACTGTACTGTTTCAAAGCTTGTGTTATCAAATTCTTGCTTCTCCCAATCACAAAATTTATTCATGCATCCAAAGGAGCATTTTTTTTTCTTTTTTAAAAGGGTAGGTGAGTCGGTGGCCTAATTCTATTTAAAAAGACAGAAAAAGGATTACACATACATTTTTCATAAGCTGATCTGGTTAGACTTTTGGTTGCAAAGAACTCAGCCTGAATAAAACTGGGGCTTATTGTAGGTCTATGTATGAATTAGAACTGGGAGTGAAAGGCTGGAACTAAAACAGTGTTAGTGTTTTAGTGGAACTAAAACAGCTCCAGTTTCCAGCTTCTTTCTCGATCTTTTTCAAGGTCCATTCCATGGCATCACTGTATCGCTCTGGTGTCTGAGCCATTCTTTCTCTACCAACTTCCTCTGCTTTATAATTTTGGCTGGTATGAGGCCTGTTGTAGTCGCTCTATCATCTCCAGCTGAAAAACTCCTTTCAGCTTCAGCTTTTGCTCCACATTGCTCAGTCTTGTGTTTCTGATTCCTGAGAGTCAGGCTCTTATTTTTCCTAGCTCATCTTCCATATCACATAAGTCATTGGCTAGCCAATAGATGGTATGGTGGCTTGCAAAAAAAGCCACAGTTCCCTGTAACCACATACTTGCAATGTGATTCTGTAGCTTCTTTCAAGAGATGGAGTCTATCCTTGAATCTGGGCTGGCTTTGTGACCTGCCTTAGCTAGTAGGAGGAAACAGAAGTGAGGTTGTACATTTGGTCCTTTTGAAGCTTTAAGCCCTTCCTCTATTTCCCTTGGAACTCTGCCATATGCCTTGGCTAGGCTTATGGAAGTTGAGAGACCAAGTGAACAGAGATAAGCCATCTTAGACTACCCTGCCTCCAGCCACTTGGCAGCTTACTGCAAATTCATGATTGAGCCTAACCAAGCCTGGCCGAGATCAGCCAGATCGACCAATCTATTCCAGCACAAATTGCTGCCCTATTTAATCGTGAGCTAAATAAATGGCTGTTGTTTTAAGCCACTAAGTTTTAGCATAGTTTGCTCTGCAGCAAAAAGTAACTAAAAAAGAGGTACAGTTCCTTCTCCATATCTGCTGGTTCCACATCTATGGATTCAACCAACCATGGATAGAAAATATTTGGGGGAAAAAATTCCAGAAAGTTTCAAAAAGCAAAACTTGAATTTGCCATTTGTGGGCACCATTTATGTAACATTTACATTGTAGTTACAGCTATTTACATAGACTTTACATTGTATTAGGTTCTATAAGTAATCTAGAGATGATTTAAAGTATATGGGAGGACGTACATAGGTTATATGCAAATATTATGCCATTTTATATAAGGGACTTGAGCAACTTGGATTTTGGCATCTGATGGGGTCCTGGAACCAATCTTCCATGGACACTGAGGGAGGACTATACTCCTTTTGGTCTAACCAGCCATGGTAAGTAGTGTACTGGCATTATGGCAAAAAACGTGACTGCTTGCCTCTTTCTCAGTGGCTATGGGCAAGGCAGTTTTATTTAGAAAGAATGTAGCCTTTCAGTAATTCAACAAATATTTATTAACTGCCTATAATGTGCCATGTACTATGCTAGGCAATAGAAATCAAGGATGATAAAAAAATATGCCTAGTTATTAATAGTGATGAATAAATGGAACTTTCACTTAGTAAGGGAGACAGGCATTAATCACATAATCACCCTGAAGAATATTTAATTACAAACTGAGATAAGGCTCTTAAGCGAAGACACACATTTTTATGAGGGAACAGCAAAGGCTTACACTGGGTCTTAAAGGCTTACTGAGTAAGTGGTGCTTGAGATAAGATCCAAAAATGGGTAGAGTTTATTAGGGAAAAGGGTAGGGAGAGTGGCTTGTGGATGAAAGGAAGACATTTTCAGCATGTGCAAAGATCCCACGACAGAAGCTAATACGGTACATTCAAAAAACTGAAAGAAGGCCAGTGTTGAATGTGACTGGAATATATATATAGACAGAGGTGGGGACTGTGAAGAGGTGTGGGTAGAGAGATGTGTAGGGGCTCGAACGCATGGGGACATATGTTATGGATTTTGGGAATGTGGAAAGCTATTGAGATGGCTGGAGGGAGAAGGGAAGCATGGGCGCATGATCAGTTTTGTGTTTTGGAAAGATCACACTATATGCAGTTGAGAAATGATTGAATTGAATTCAAACTGAGTGAATTTGAAAGATCAGCTAATAAGGTATTCCACTGTGATGGTGAAGAGATGGTTTCTGGGAATAAAATAGTAGCTAGGAGAGGACAGATTTGCGAGATGCTTAGGAGGCAAGACCAATAAGGTAAGACCAAGAGGCGTAAGAGTTAAGATCATGGGGTTTGGATGTGAAGGTTGAGGGACAGGCAGTTGAGAGAGACTTCTAGATTTCTGGCTTTCACAAGCAAATGAACGAGGGTGCTACTCGCTGAGGTTAGGAACACTGGAAGAGGAAGGAGTAGGTCTAAAGAGTGAAATGGTGAAAACTATAGGATATGTTGAGTTTGAGGTATACTGAGGTCTCCAAATAGAAATATTGATTGTGGTATTGGCTATATGAGTTAGAGGAGAAGAAAATTTGTCAAACATTTGTGTTGAGTTAGCAACTGAAATTGTGGACATGGAGAGAATCTGGGGCAGACACTGTAGATGATAGTCCATAGGCCAAAACTGAACCACATAGTTTGTCAGTTTAACATGGCATTAAAAATAAAAATTGAGCAAACAAGTAAAAATCACAATATTTCACAGCAGCTAGATAAGAGTAGGATTAGGAATTCTGGTGTCTATTCTACTTCTTACAAGGACACCAGTCCTATTGGATTAGGTCCCCACCTTTATGAGCTCATTTAACCTTAAGTATCTCCTTAAAAGCCCTATTTCCAAGTACAGACACATTGGGGGTTAGAGCCCCAACATATGAATTTTAGGAGGATAGAATTTAGTCCATAACATGGCCTTAATGGGAATTTCTGGTTCTTTGACCCCTTTACTTTCTCCCAGTCCATCAGTTACATTTTTTCTTTATTTCCCTCCTCAGCCAGTTTGGAGTCCACAGTTCTTCATTTCAGTAACACTGCTGTGAATCTATAAATTCCTTCATCCCTTTGTCTTTCCATCATAACCATCTGATGAAATTCCAGTCTTAAGTGGACCCTACTATTCATTTCTCTATACCTGCACTGCAGCAGCCAAGAAGTTCTGGAAAAAATCACACAATGTCCAAATACTATGATCAATTTTTGATTCTCTCTTTCTTGGTAGCACCCTATCTTTTTCTTCCACATTTAGCCAAGCTTCTTTTAATAACTCTATACTCATGGTTTCAATTTCCTAACTCCCTATATTAGCTTCCTAGCACTGTTGTAACAAAACACCATAAGCTTGGTAGTTTAAAACAAGACATTATTCTCTCACAGTTCTGGAGGTTAGGTGTCCAAAATCAAGATGTCAGCATAGCTGTGCTCCTTCTGAAAGCTGTAAGGAAGAATCCTTCCTTGTCTCTACTTAGCCCTTGGTGTTGCCAGCAATCCTTGGCATTTCTTGGCTTGTAGATGCAATTTCTGTCTCTGTGTTCACATGGTGTTCTCCTCTCTGATGTCTCTTTGTGGCCGAATTTTCTTCTGTAAGGACAAGACTCATTGGATTAGGGTTTACCTAATCTTGTATGACCTCATCTTAACTCGATTGCATCTGCAAATGTTTGACTTCCAAACAAGCTCACATTCACATGTTCCAGGTGGACATGAATTGGGGTGTGGGGGTTAGGGAGTGTTATCAATTCAGTAATTTCTGAAACTCCTAAACCCACTTCTATATAGCTTCAGGGTCTAACTTAAACAAACAAACAAATAAGAACAACAACAAAAAACCCCAAAACAACAACAACAAAAAAGAAAACCAAAAAAAAAAAAAAAACCCCACCAAAAACAAAACAAAAAAACCCACAAAAAAGGTAAAATTGCCAACTTCTAAGCCCTAAATCCAATGGGTTTATCTCAGTTCTTGTCTCATGTGCTCTCTTGGCCACATTTGAAACAGTTGGTCACTCTCCTCTTCTGAAAACACTCTCTTCACATCACTTCCAAGTTGTCTTCCTATCTCTGTGACTCCTTCTTCTCAACTTCCTTGGCAAATTTGTCTTTTCTTTTGGGGGTTTCTTAAGGCTCAGTCCTGTAGAGAAGTACTACAGTGATCAAGCAGGGAACATAAATGAAGGAAATGGGTCAGGTGGAAATGTATCACGCTAGAGAGCTCATGATCCATTTAGAGGGTGTCTGCAGCCCATCTCCAGCCAGTTCTTGCCATGCTGGAATGGGAACCCAATGTTGTCAGAGGGTCTAATTCTTTTGTTTGAATCCTAAAGCCCAGCCAGACTCTTGTAGAACTGGTGCTCTGGGAACATGAGTAGTGAGTGATAAGGATAATAAGAATGAAAATTTATGAGAGAAAGTAAGAGCTGGAGTCTCCGGCCAGTTATTTATTTTCATCTTCTCCTATTTTTTGACTCCCCCACTCCCCATTTTTTGGTATGTATGAAGAACAACATAGATTCTGTAGAATCAATAACAATGGCATTAAGATCTTCATTATTAGAATATATAGTGAAATGTTAAAAAACATTTTTTTAGTTGACACATCCTTCACATTACCTTCCAGTCTTTCAGATTATGCTTATAATGTAAACAATGAAACTGGTAAAGTCCCATGTTAGTTCAGTAAAAATAGCACAGATGTAGTGTCGATTATATTTCACAGGAAATGAGTTAAAAGTCACTGGGTATTAAGGAGAAGTGGTTTATATCTTTTAGTTTGTTTGCAACAGGTCACTAAATTTGTGACCTCTTTCATTTTTGCCACCTATGCACACCTGTCATGAAAACCTCTTAAAGTTTTCTTAGCCAACTGCAGTTTCCCTTCCAAGGTTGTATTGATTTCATAGCATTTTGTAGTTGTCACATCTTGACATGAACCATAGGTGTTATTTTGAATTCCCAATGCGTTTTATTAGATCTTTAAATCAATTACTACTAACGTAATGAGAAATTCGGTGTTTTCAACCACAGGCACTGTTCTCAGTACTTCAACTTGACAGCATACGAGATTGGAAAATAGATGAATTGAATTGAACACAAGTTTTCTGACTCCTAAGTCAAGTTTCTTTCCAGCTAAGTAGTTTGCTTAATAGATGGTAATTTACTTTGATCCCCACAAGTTAAGTGAGTTGGAGATCATAACATGAGCACTGTACTTCAGATTCACATGCTTATGTGAGAGGGAAATCTGAGATGAGAAAGAGGGCTGAGGGAGTTATGGCAGGGTGGTGTAGTGGGGAAATAAGAATCAGGCAGGTTTGAGAGGATTTTGGATGCCTACACTTTAACCCAAATTTATGTGTGGGCTTATATCCATTTTTATTTCTTTTATTGAAAAATTTTTCATGTTCTTTCTCTCTCTGTTCTTCCTTCTCCATTTCCCCCCTTTCCTCTTTAGTCTACTATTTGTAAGACTAAAGCATTTTTTGTTTGTTGAATTTAGTGGATAAACTGCCTCACTTGAATTATAATTAAACAGCAAATGCATGAGCATCTGTATTTCTTTCTTTCAAAAGACAAATATAATCTCCCTTTTCAAAATAGTGTACAGTTCAGTGGTTTTTATATATTCAAAGAGTTGTGTAGCCATTACCACTATAATTCAAGAACATTTTTGTCACCATTAAAAAACCCCACCTAATATGATCCAACAATTTCACTTATGGGTGCAAACACAAAAGAATTGAAATCTGAGTCTTGAAGAGATATTTGTGCATTCATGTTCATAACAGCATTATTCACAACTGTCAAACGGTGGAAGCAAGTTGAGTGTCCATCAGTGGATGAATGGATAAACAAAATGTGGTACATACATACTATGAAATAGTATTCAGCTTTAAAAGAGAAAGAAATTCTGACACATGCTGCAACATGGATGAACCTTGAGGATGTTATGCTAAATGAAATGTTACTCACAAAAAGACAAATACAGATTCCATTTATATGAGGTACCTGGAATAGTTAAATTCATAAAGACGAAAAGTAGAAGGGTGGTTGCCAGGGGCTGAGGGGAGGGGGAAAGTTGAGTTAGTGTTTAATGGGTGCAGAGTTTCAGTTTTGCAAGATGAAAAGAGCTCTGGAGATGGTTGGTGGTGATGGTTGCACAACAGTATGAATGCATTTAATGCCATTGAACTGTACATTTAAAAATGGTGATGGGGATACATTAAAAAATTTTTAAAAAATTAATTAATTATGGTTGAGCCTGGTCTTAGTTGCAGCATGCAGGATCTTCATCGCGGCATGCAGGATCTTTTAGTTGTGGCATGAGAACTCTTAGTTGTGGCATGCGTGCGGGATCTAGTTGCCCAGTTAGGGATCGAACTTGGGCCCCTTGCATTGGGAGCGCAGAATCTTAACCCACTGCACCACTAGGGAAGTTCTGAAGGTGATACATTTTTAATGTGTATTTTACCACAATTAAAGAAAAGAAAGAAACTCTGTCTGTACCCATTAACTGTCACTCTCTACTCTTCTTTCTCCCAGGCCCTGGCAGCCACTAATTCTACCTTCTGTCTCTATAGGTTTGCCTGTTCAGGACATTTAATATAAATGGAATCATACAATATGTGGTCTTTTGTGTTTTGCTTCTTTCACTGATAATTTGCTTTTAATATTCACGTTGTCATGTGAATCAGTCTTTCATTTTTCCTGAATTGTACTTTTTTTTTTAGCTATGCCACACAGTTTGTAGGAGTTCCCCGACCAGGGATTGAACCCAGGCCACAGCAGTGACAGTGCCGAATCCTAACCGCTAGACCACCAGTGAACTCCCATCAGTCTTTCATTTTTTATGACTGAATGATATTCTAGTATATGAATATACTATATTTTGTTTATCCATTCATTAGTTGCTGGATATTTGGGTTGTTTCCACATTTTTGTTATTGTGAATAATACTGCTGTGAATATCTGTGTACAAGTCTTTGTGTGGACATGTGTTTTCATCTCTTCCGGGTTAACACCAAGGAATTGAATTGTTGGGTCATATGGTAATTCTATATTTAACATTTCAAGGAATCATCAAACTGTTTTCCAAAGTGGCTGCACCATTTAACATTCCCACCAGCAGTATATGAGTGTTTCAGTTTCTCCACACCCTCACTGACACTTGTTGTAGCCTGTCATTTCCATTATGGCCATCCTAGTGTGTGTGAAATGGTAACTCACTGTGGGTTTGATTTGCATTTCCCCAATAACTAATGACATTGTATAACTTTCATGTGCTTATTGACCACTTGTGTATCCTTTTTTGGAGAAATGTAATTCAAATCCTTTGCCCATTTTAGGATTATTTGTCTTTTTCTTACTGAGTGGTAAGGGTTCTTCATATATCTGCAATAAGACTTTTATTGATATGTGACTTGCAAATGTTTTATCCCATTCTGTGGGTTGTCTTTTCACTTTTTAGATGGTATCTTTTGATGTAAAAAAGTTTTTAATTTGATGAAGTTCAATTTGTCTATTTTTCTTTTGTCACTTGTCATATTTAAGAAAACCAAGGTCACAAAGTTCTGTTCCAATGTTTTCTTCTAACAGTTTTATAGTTTTATTTCTGACATTTAGGTCTGTAATCCATTTTGAGTTAGGTTTTTTTTTGTTTATTTATTTATTCATTCATTCGCATGTGCATTCATCTGATTGAGCCAACAAAATGTATTGTAAAGACCATCCCTTTCCCATGGAATTTTCTTGGCACTTTTGTTAAGAATCAATTGACCATAAAAGTATGGGTTTATTTCTGAACTCTCAATTTTACTTCATTGATCTATATGTCTGTCCTTATGCCAGTACTATACTTTCTTGGCTACTCTAACTTTGTAGTAACTTTTGAAATCAGAAAGCCTGAGTGCTCAAACTTTGTTCTTCTTTTTCAAGATTGTTTACATTGAGTCCTTTGTATTTCCACATAAATTTTTGGATCAGCTTGTCAATTTGTGCATATAAGCCTGCGTGGGTTTCGATAGGGATTGTATTGAATCTGTAGATCAATTTGAGGAGTATTGCAATTTTAACAATATGCTTCTCTTGAGCCCTGAACATGGACTGTCTTTCAATTTGTCTAGACTTTCTTTTATTTATTTCAATGATATTTTATGGTTTTCAGGGTACGAGTCTTGTACTTCTTTGGTTACATTTACTATTAAGCATTTTGTTCTTTCTGATGCTATTTAGAATAGACTTGTTCTCTTAATTTCATTTTCAGATTATTCATTGACAATGCATAGAAATACATACAATTGATTTTTGTATGTTTCTCTTGTATCCTGTGACCTTGCTGAACTCATTTATTAGTTCTAATAGTATTTTTTTAGTGGATTTATTAGGATTTTTTCTATGCAAGATCATGTTGTCTTTGAATGAAGAGAGTTTTACGTCTTTCTTTCCAAAATAGATGCCTTTTGTTTCTTTTACTTACCTAATTGCTCTGACTTGAAGTTCCAGTATGATGTTGAATAGAAGTAGTGATAGTAGACTTAGCTTCTTTTGCTCAGTGAGGAAAACTGAACCTAACAATCTGGAAGTATTTAATATGGACAGCACCGGGAAACATAGGGCAGTGGTTAAGAGAAAGTACCTTGGAGTTAGAGTCCTTTATTCAAATCTCAATTCTTTCACTTATATTCTTTGTGACTTTGTGTAAGATACTTAATCTCTATAAACTTCAGTTGTCATATTATAATATGGGAATTATAATAATATCTAACTCATATTTTTATTATGACGGTTAAGTAAGCTATGCATATGAAGAGTTTAGCAAAATGCTTAATGTTACTCTAGCAACATTAGACAAATGTAAGCCATTATGATCATTATTATATAACAATATAACTTCTTAAAACAATCAGGATATTATTAAGAATATATCTTTCTATATTTTCCTTGATTATCATTTTTTTACCCCTATCCTGGGGACTTCTGGTTACTTATCTAGATCATTATTAATATTCTTCTTCTTCTTTTTTTTTTTTTTGCGGTATGCGGGCCTCTCACTGTTGTGGCCTCTCCCGTTGCGGAGCACAGGCTCCAGACGTGCAGGCTCAGCGGCCATGGCTCATGGGCCCAGTCGCTCCACGGCATGTGGATCCTCCCGGACCGGGGCACAAACCCGTGTCCCCTGCATCGGCAGGAGGACTCTCAACCACTGCGCCACCAGGGAAGCCCTATATTCTTCTTTTTTTGATCACCTATTCCCCACTCCCTGTTGAAGCAACAAATGAATTAAATAGTAAAGTGGTTGGTGCTGGCAGCATTGTATATATTTCTATGTAATTTTGCTATTGCTTTAGAAGGGTGAGGACATTAAATATTAAACATTTTCCTGTTTGAAACTTTCGTATTGCAGAGATTTTAGTTTAAGAGGAGCTAAAGAAGACTATTTAATATTTTATTTATACTTTACATGTTCTTGCTAGGCAATTTGATTTAGCAACATGATTTTAAGTGCCACCTATTTTCCAAGGGCTCTACAATTTTCATTCCTAACCTATACCAGCCATCCACTTCTTTCTCCTGAGCCTATTCCCTCACGAATACCCTGACATTTCCTCAACTAATGCCACTACATTCCTTCTTCACTCAAAATGTACTTCTTTTCCAATCTTGGTTATGGCATCCTCACCTCAGAGGTAATTAATTCACTTAGCTTCTTAAATCAGGGGCAAGATGGGAATAAAGATACAGACCTACTAGAGAATGGACTGGAGGATACGGAGAGGGGGAAGGGTAAGCTGTGACAAAGTGAGAGAGTAGCATGGACATATATACACTACCAAACATAAAATAGCTAGCTAGTAGGAAGCAGCCACATAGCACAGGGAGATCAGCTCAGTGCTTTGTGACCACCTAGAGGGGTGGGATAGGGAGGGTGGGAGGGAGGGAGACGCAAGAGGGAAGAGATATGGGGACATATGTATATGTGTAACTAATTCACTTTGTTATAAAGCAGAAACTAACACACCATTGTAAAGCAATTATACTCCAATAAAGATGTTAAAATAAATAAATAGGCTTAAAAATTAAATAAATAAATAAAGCTTTCAGCCTGCAAAAAAAAAAAAAAAAAAATTAAATCAGAAAACTTGGTATCATTCTCCCCTTCACCATCTATCCCAGTTACTCACTAACTCACTGTTACTTAATTATTTTTAATTGGAATATTTTGGATTTGTCCCTACCTCTCCTTCCCCACTGCCTTAGCAACAGCTGCTATTTTTATTCAAGTCTTTGCTGGGGTTAATTCAGTGGTCTTCTAATCAGTCTCTCTATCTGCGTTTCTTCTCATACAATCCATTCTCTACATCAGTAACGCTACATATTTTTCTAAAGCATGTCTCTTATCACGTGGCTTCTCTGCTAGAAACTTCAAGTGGCTTCCCATCACCTGGATAAAGCCTAAATCCCCTTTGTACACTTCTTAGCAGAGTGTACAAAGCCATACAAAATCTGTGTCAGATCTATATTTCTAACTTTGTTTTCTGCCACTCTCTTCCACTCTCTTGTACAGTCTTACCTTTGCCATTACTTTAGAAGAAAGAGGGATAAAGTTTTGGATAGTGTGTCATATGTTTCACCTGAATTGCTTGCTATTCTCAGAATATACCATAATTTTCATGCCTCTGTGTGTAGCACTTTGTTTCTTCTACTTGGAGTATTTCCTGTTATGTGTGTAGAGGTATTCCTGACTCTATGCTTCCAAGACCTCTGACTCTATTCATATCTCTTATAGCTCATTGGAGTAACATTTTTTTAAAAAACAAGCCTGTATTACTCTCTAAATTGTGAGTGCTTTCAGAATCAGGGCTTACCCTTATTTCTCTGTTTCTCTAGGCTCCAGCAGTGTGATGCTTAGAACGTTGACATATTAATAAATATTTGTTGAATGAATGAATAAATGAATGAACATAAAACACAGGGGTTACCTAGCAATTTGTATGCTGCTGATTACACTGTGATAATACTTAGTATGGTTTTAAGTGAAATATGACCAGGGGGTTTGAAGCTTCAGAGGGCTGTTACATGTATTCTTGTGAGAGTCGACATGTTAATCTTATGGAAATGGATTAATTACAAATGCTATTTCAAAGGGCTTAATTTCTTATCGTAAGGTCATTGCTAAAGGATAAAGTCGACGAGATTGTGCTGAATAAATGTGCAAGCAACATTTCTCTGGTTGATCAAGCTGTGAATTACAATAAAAAGGAGAAAGATTTGATGTCGTGGGTTTGAGACTCTGTTTGTTG
The DNA here is from genome assembly GCF_008692025.1 of Phocoena sinus. NCBI lineage: Eukaryota > Metazoa > Chordata > Mammalia > Artiodactyla > Phocoenidae > Phocoena > Phocoena sinus. Next base: position 122,807,211 of record NC_045764.1, on the reverse strand, counting down.
GTAGTGCCAGCTCTGGCAGCACGTGGATGCTGCAGATTAACATTTTCAAGTATTTCATAGCTTAAGGTCATTCATGTTGATCAATCGTGTTTTGTTTTTTTTTTTTAAACACAGGTAATGTCAAGTGTACCTCAAACACTTGATATACACCAAAATGAAGATACGTATGTATGTACACATAAACCATGTTTCTCTTTGGTATTGTTGAATGACGTGGCTTAGGTGAAGCATGCTTTACAAATGTGGCTGTTGCTTTAGGAGGAACATGGAAGACAACTTTATATCCAGGTTTAGTTCATGGTTCATATTCACAATCATGAGATAAATCATAAGATAAACAATACTTCAGTGGTGGTGTGTTAGAAACGACCAGTTTTGGGTGAAGAACAGAAACATAACTGCTAAAATATCATGGACTCCAGTATTTTAAATAATATCTGAACAGAAGAAAAAAAGGATTTGGCAAAAATTTAAGTAAAAACAATGAAAGTAGATTTATTTCTCTTGCATCCTAACATAGATGATTTTTGAAACTTAAGGAAAGAATGTGCCCTAAAATTATGTGAAATATTTCAGATTATGCATACTTTGATTCAAATCAGATTTTCCCTTTCCTTTGTGATGAGAAGGATGTGAAACCTAGTAATGGGTATTAGCCATCTTGGAAATGTATAGAGAAGACTAATGGTAAAGTGGGAAGACTGCTAACTAGAACTCAGAGCATAGGGACTCTAGCCCTGGCTCTGACTGCAACTTTCTAGCTCTGGGCTAGTCTCTTGATCTCTGGATTTTCTTCTCCATGTGAAATGGGCATGATCATAATGCTGCCCCTCTCTCCTTCCCTTCTTCAGAGTTCTTTTGTTGCGATCCAAAGAGATGGTGTAAATTTATTTTCTCTTTTCCTGTACCTTTTCTCTACAATGTTCAGTAGGTACAGTAAATAGGTTCGGGTGACAACCAATGCCTTCAGGGCTTGTGGAGAAAAAGAGTATTTAAATAATTATATGGTACATGATAACGAAAACAAGGAAGAAAGCAGGAAGATGAATGGGGTCCCCCTGAAAAGTTTAATGCTATGAGATTAAAAATTATTCTTTCCCCAGGCTTTATGAGCTATTGAGTATTTTATGTATAAATACTGTTTGTGAAATAGTCTGTTTTCTTTAGTTATACCCTTAAGAATACTTAATTTTTTTAAAAAATAGGAGGATTTTTTTACAGAGCAACCACAGAATTGCAAATGGAAATCAATTTCATTATAATTTCATTGATTTGGGAACCGTAAGTGAACAGCTAGAGCAGGAGATGAGAAATGGAGAATAAAAATTGACAGTACACTTAAGAGTAGTATGTTGAAATCTTTCTTCTTTCCTGACTTCAACATTTTTGCCTTTTAAAGCATTATATGACCAATTTAAGTATTTTTTGTATCTTCTAAGTCATTAGTGAGGGGACAAGTTAGATTTCAATAGGATAAATATTATAGGGAATTGTCAAAAGGAAAGTTACTACTTAAATAAAATGGGTAAGAAGCAAAACTCACTCTATTTTTCTTTTTTTCAAAATGTGTTAGTGACACACTAAGTTTCATTTTAGAATAAATACTCTTAGCTGGTTTAGTCTCTTCACATCTCTTCATTAGAAATAACAAGGCATACCTTTTGTGGAAAGTACAAGAATAAAGTACCTTTAGTCTTAAGGAATTGTGAAACTGGGTGACTCCAAATTGGACAGACGCTATTATCTATTCACCATTAAAGAAAGGGATAATTTAATTTATTTTCCCTAAGTGCTTCTGTTCATCAGTGTCTAGTTGAGTATTACTATTAAGGAAAAGAGTTTTATATTTGAAAAGAGAGACATGGATCTCTGATTGCTTTTCTAAATGTCAAGGATCATAGACACTTAGATTTGGCTCTGCACCTTGACACTTTAAATAGTTTCCAATTTTCTCCATGGTAGCATTCAAATTAATTTCTCTTTTGGATTCTCTTATAATACTCTTATTTCATATTCCAGAGTGAACTAAATAAGGATATACACCTCACTGACTCACCAAGAGACAAGGTAAAGGGAGGGAGAGTGTGAGCACCAAAGGATGCCCTTTTATCCTGTGATCCCTAGGTTATGTGCTCAAAGCCTGAAGGGAGGATACCCAGAGCTATTTGAGAGTCCCACTGTCCTGCTTTGTGCAGCACAAAAGCCAGAGACTGGAGGGTGAATGAGGCTCCCCATGTACATTTTGAAATATTTTGATGGTCCATTCTCTTTATTTTTTCTTGTACACAATATGTTATTAGGAAATATGATTGAAAAAATAGAAGTAAATTTAATTGGTTGGATTTGTTGTGGTGGTGGTATGTATAGCTAAAAATCTTGTTTTTTGGTGAGTAAAATGTAAGAGTGGTTGAATTAATGTTTTTCCTCTTCAAATGAGAAAAACTCATTTTGGATTCAAAGAATACTCTTCCTATATAGGAACAGATACATCTTAAAAAATAGAGTTCAACACTAGTTTAGTTATTCCTCATCCAATCAAAAGTTGATCCTAATTGAGAAAAGCCTTTAAATAAAGGCTGTGCTCTTTTCTTTTAAAAACATTTAGTACTAAATTACTCCTACTAACCTTTTCAGAAAATACAGAAAAAAATAGATCTTTTAATAATTCACTTTAAAAATAATTCAAGTTGACTCTTGCTTATATAAATAAGGATATTTGGGAATTTTATGTTGTATTTACTAAAAATATCCTCTTATAAATGAAGACCCAAGAATTTAATTTTTCAGGAATCTGATATTTAAAAGCTATTTTATAAAATGTGCATTGGCTCTCTCTCTCTTATTTGCCAATATCATCTTTTCTTCTTTCGAAAACAATTTTCTTTCATTGTATTAGCCGACTTAGAGAAGATGAGCATCTGCACATAATAAATTTTCTTAGTTTCTTTATAAACAGGAGATCTGAGACTATATAGCTCAGAGAGGCAGGGTACCATGCTAGCTGTCTACAAACATTCAGCACGCTATCTATCACATGGCAAGCAGTGAGGCTTACTTATGCAACTTCAGAAACCAGGTATAGGACCAGTGGGTAGGAGCATATATTGATTTAATATTAGGGATAAGTGTTTAATAAACAGAATTGTCAAAAAGTAGAACAAATTGCCTTGGAAAATAATACATTTCTCAATACTAGAAGGGTTGATTAAAAGCTGATTAATCACTTGTTCAAATATGCAACAAATAGAGAATAGGATTAGAGGACCTCTAAAATACACAGATTCCAGTATTATATAATTCTTTATAGTGAAAACACAGGACGGTGATAAGTAGAAGACAGTATTAGAGTTTCTTTAGAACTACCATTTCACTTCCAATAAGGCAACCTTTATTACTCTCCCAAGCACATGGTTAACTGCTTCTTTTCATGGTTATTCTAACCCTCTGAGTCTTTTCTCTATGCAAATTGTTATATTTATTGTTGAAGGTATTCACTATATTGCTTATAATAAAAATTTATTATATATATTTCTTTTCTTAGCTGGTCTATTGTTATCTTGTGAAAATAGTGATATATGTAATAGTTTTTGTTTTCTTTGTATTGGTTACCAGAAATTTTTTTGTTAAATTTAGTTTCTACCTTATGGAGTGCATTTTGTGTTATAAATAGATTTCTGACTTCATTTTGACTTTTCTGTTTTTCTTCTATCTGCTTATCAGTGGTCCCCACCCTATACCAATTTTCTTACTTTCTTCTCCTTAAAATTTTATTTTATCTTGTAGTGAATAACAAACATCTTTGGAACATAGCAAATAACAAAAGTATAAATGATTAAGTTCCTGATGTAAGCACTTCTTAAATTTATTCCCTCTTGAAAATCTTTTCTGAGGTATGATATACTTCCTCAAAAAAAAGAAAGGAAGAAGAAAGGAAGGAAGGAAGGAAGGAAGGAAAACAAAGAAAGAAAAGGGATAACTTGAAAAATAAATGCAGAGAATGATGTGTAGTATGAGAATGGAGTGGGGCTGGGACCAGTGGACTACAGACTTGAATTTCTGGTGGATTGGAACTAGAAGGGATGGATAAAACACAAAGGGGAAAGGAGCTGTCCAGAACTACCTTTCCATGCCCAGGAAAAAGCTAAAGCTAAGATGGTAGATTTTTCTTCTCAGGAGTCCTGGATGGGCTTCAAGTTAGTAAATACAAGAGAAAGACTGCTGTGGGGCACTTGCCAAGGCAGTTAATTAAAAGGGCTATATGCGGAAAGGTGGGCCAGATCCCTTTTTTACTACCCTGCTTCCTCTTTCTCCCACAGAGTACTTCCTGCTGGAGCATATAATCCCCCTGCTCCCACCCAAACTGACAACCATAGCATGGGTCTGCTTTCTCCTACAACAATTAAACTATCTGTCCAGGGAGGCCTACATTTCCTACTTTGAGTATTTGTGCTGCAGAATAGAGTTCTCCTTATAGAGTGTATCCAGTTAGTGTGCTGGATTCCCATTTATTCATTCTATAGTGAGCTCACCAGTGGATATAACCCTGACTACAATTACAGAACTTGCAGTCAGCTCTTCCATGCAGGGAAAGACTTGTGGCAGGAAATTGACCTATATAATGGCAGAGGAATTTCCTTTCAGTAACTGGTAGTAATTAATCTAGTCATCATTCATAAATATTAATATGTGATCAAGAATCTTTCCAACATGTTCAGCAAGCCAATGACACAATGAAGAGGGATCAAAAAATGTAACTAACAGGATAATAATTCAGGAAACAGGATAATTTAAAAAGTTGTAATTCACTTTTCAGAGGGATCTGAATTGATATGACATTCTAAATACTGAGGATGTTGCTATGAAAAAGGAGTAATTAGAAAACAAAGAGGAAATAAAAAGTTAAAAACATGATTGTTGAAGTAAAAACAATTGTTCAACAGAAAGGCTGGAGGAAAAGAATCTAATGAACATTCTAAAATATGAGCTAAAAGCCAAACAGAAGTAAAATAGGAGACCAAAAAAATTATAAGACATGGAGGATCACATGAATGGTCCATTATATCCATCTAATAGGATTTTCAGAGAAAGAGAACAGGGGAAATTAAGTGAAAATAAAAGGTCTTGGGGCTTCTGAAAGATGACACAAACTTTCAGATTGAAGAAGTAGGGTTCACTGAGATCTGATGAGCTGTATCTTGGTAAAATTGTAAGACATCAAAGAAAATAAGAAGGCTCTAAGAGAGAACAAGTTACTTACAAAGGAATGGCAATCAGAATGGCTTCAGACTGCTCCTCCAGCTTCTGGATAATGGATGACAACAAAGCAGTCATATATGGTTCTGAGAGGAAATGACTGGAAGATTTAATGCCAAATTATCAAGTATGAGGCATTCTAGAGATATTTCTAGGAAAAGATGAGCTTAGAAAGTTTAACTTTTATGTACTTGTTATTCAAAAAATTATGTGAGAATGAGTTTTATCTAAAGAAAAACAAGAGTACAAGGAAGAGAACATTATGATGTCTAAGAAACAGTATACCTATTCCAGGAGGTCAATGGAAAGAAATCTTAGGGATTTCTTGTCTGGTAGGCTTGGAAAGCAATTGCTCCAATTGGAGCTGGAGGTTTGGAAGCTGTTTGTATTTTAAAAAGAGGTAAATATTTTAAAATAAAGAGTATGATGGTAAAAGCTGAGTAGTATTCAGCTGCTTCACCTGAAGCAAGTTCCTGGTGATATTCAAAACCTCTTCTCCGGCCCAGAGGTCATTATCTCTTGGTGGTTGTCTACCTCACCTCTAGTTCTGGCTTACTCTTATTTTTGTGTCATTTCCTGCTTTGCTTCTGCCTGTGAACTAAATGGTGAGTTTAACCACCACTGTTACAACTATTATTTAGTAGTGTGTGCTTATAGTTACAGAGCAATTGTATTAATTCAAAGAAATTTATTCTTCCCTTAAGACATGAAGGTATTTACTTCTCTTGGGGATTGTTTGTTGTAAAAAGTAAAATGTAACCTAACTAGTTTGGCTGTTAGGAGTCATGTCTTTACATCTTTAAAACAACAGAGGTAAGAAAAGTCATTTCTCTTGCTATCATACTTATTTCTGCTCAAATTGGTTTTGTGACTGCTCCATTAAATCAGGAGATCTCTCATTAATGAGCATGACTAACTCAACCTGATGTGGCCCATAATATAAAAGTGAGACAAAAAAAGCCCTTTTCAGGTTCAAGAAAGCATTAGCACTAATTTTGAAAACCTAAGGAAGTTAAGTTTATGAGTCACAGCCTCAAAAAGCTTATTTTCTAGAGTATCTATATTCCAAAATATAATGTACTTTAAGAGAGAACAATTAAGTTATGTTTAAATAAATTTATTATGGGTGTGCTCAGACATGTGTAGTACTAAGCTATAGTCCAGAATCTGACACATCCCTAAATGTAACCCTTTTGTAAGCTTTTATGAGTAATATAGAAGAGACTAAGAGCTGATGGTTTCAGAGTCTCATGGTTTCGGCTGAGATTTTTGTCTTCATTTGAATAGGGAAAATTTCAAGGAAAATGAGAAAAATACTGCTCTATTGGACCCTCCATACTCATGAGAAATGACAGGAGAGAATTCTTCTTGTTGGAGAACTATTTTTATTTTACATTAGCAAAGGGTAAAGGGACTCTTTCAGAACTTAAATTGATATTTGGTAGGACAATAGTTAAAAACAATTTTGGTAATAGCTTTATTGAGGTATAATTTACCTACCACAAAAATCCCTTCTTTTAAGTGTACACTTCAATGAAATTTAGTAAATTTACAGTTGTGAAACCATCATCACAATCTAATTTTAGAACATTTCCATCATCACCGGAAGAAACCTTCTGTCCATTTTCAGTGACCCTCTCTTTCCACCCCCGGCCCAAGGCAACCATGAATCTACTTCCTGTCACTATAGATTTGCTTATCCTGGACATTAGGTATAAATTAAGCCATATAAAATATAATCTTTTGAGTCTGGCTTCTTTCCTTAGAACAATGTTTTTGAGGTTCATCGATCTTATATCATACACTCCATGTTCAACATCCATGTTATATCAGTACTTCATTTTTGTTCTCAAAGCAGGGTAGACAGTTGGGCTGATTTCCATTTTCATTTTTTATATGTATCAGTTAGAGTTTAGATGCTGAAAAGGGAAAATTGTGTAGATAATATAAGGTTTTACAAATTATATCTTTTTTTAACATCTTTATTGGAGTATAATTGCTTTACAATGTTGTGTTAGTTTCTGCTGTATAACAAAGTGAATCAGCTATACATATACATATATCCCCATATTCCCTCCCTCTTGTGTCTCCCTCCAACCCTCCCTACCCCACCCCTCTGGTGGTCACAAAGCACCGAGCTGATCTCCCTGTGCTATGCGGCCAGTTCCCACTAGCTATCTATTTTATGTTTGGTAGTGTGGATATGTCAATGCTACTCTCTCACTTTGTCCCAGCTTACCCTTCCCCATTCCCGTGTCCTCAGGTCCATTCTTTACGTCTACGTCTTTATTCCTGTCTGCCCCTAAGTTGTTCAGAAACACTTTTAAAAAATAGACTGTATATATATGTGTTAGCATATGGTATTTGTTTTTCTCCTTCTGACTTACTTCACTCTGTATGACAGTCTCTATGTCCATCCACCTTACTACAAATAACTCACTTTCGTTTCTTTTCATGGCTGAGTAATATTCCATTGTACATATGTGCCACATCTTCTTTATCCATTCATCTACTGATAGATACATAGGTCGCTTCCATGCCCTGGCTATTATAAACAGTGCTGCAATGAACATTGTGGTACATGACTCTTTTTGAATTATGGTTTTCTCAGTGTATATGCCCAGGAGTGGGATTGCTGAGTCGTATGGTAGTTCTATTTATAGTTTTTTAAGGAACCTCCATACTGTTCTCCATAGTGGCGGTATCAATTTACATTCCCACTAACAGTGCAAGAGGGTTCCGTTTTCTCCACACCCTTTCCAGAATTTATTGTTTGTAGATTTTTTGATGGTGGCCATTCTGACTGGTGTGAGGTGATAACTCATTATAGTTTTGATTTGCATTTATCTAATGTTTAATTATGTTGAGCACCCTTTAATGTGTTTGTTGGTAACCTGTGTATCTTCTTTGGAGAAATATCTACTTAGATCTTCTGCCCAGTTTTGGATTGGGTTGTTTGTTTTTTTGATATTGAGCTGCATGTGCTGCTTGTATATTTTGGAGATTAATCCTTTGTCAGTTGCTTCATTTGCAAATATTTTCTCCCAATCTGAAGGTTGTCTCTTTGTCTTGTTTATGGCTTCCTGTGTTGTGAAAAAGCTTTTAAGTTTCATTAGGTCACATTTGTCTATTTTTGTTTTTATTTCCATTTCTCTAGGAGTTGGGTCAAAAAGGATCTTGCTGTGATTTACATCATAGAGTGTTCTGCCTATGTTTTCCTGTAAGAGTTTTATAGTGTGTGGCCTTACATTTAGTTCTTTAATCCATTTGGAGTTATTTTTGTGTATGGTGTTAGGGAGTGTTCCAATTTCATGCTTTTGCATTTTGCTGTCTAGTTTTCCCAGCAACACTTATTGAAGAGGCTGTCTTTTTTTGTGGTACGCGGGCCTCTCACTGTTGTGACCTCTCCTGTTGCGGAGCACAGGCTCTGGATGCGCAGGCTCAGCGGCCATGGCTCACGGGCCCAGCGGCTCCGCAGCATGTGGGATCTTCCCGGACTGGGGCACGAACCCGTGTCCCCTGCATCGGCAGGCGGACTCTCAACCACTGTGCCACCAGGGAAGCCCCGAGGCTGTCTTTTTTCCATTGTATATTCTTGCCTCCTTTATCAAAGACAAGGTGTTTCCATACAAATTGTGAAATTTTTTGTTCTAGTTCTGTGAAAAATGCCATTGGCTGTTTGATAGGGATTGCATTGAATTTGTAGATTGCTTTGGGTAGTATAGTCATTTTCACAATGTTGATTCTTCCAATCCAAGAACATGGTATATCTCTCCATCTGTTTGTATCATCTTTAATTTCTTTCATCAATGTCTTATAATTTTCTGTATACAGGTCTTTTGTCTCCTTAGATAGGTTTGTTCCTAGGTATTTTATTCTTTTTGTTGTAATGGTAAATGGGAGTGTTTCCTTAATTTCTCTTTCAGATATTTCATCATTAGTGTATATGAAGCAAGAGATTTCTGTGCATTAATTTTGTATCCTGCTACTTTAACAAATTCATTAATTAGCTCTAGTAGTTTTCTGGTAGAGTCTTTAGGATTCTGTATGTATACTATCATGTCATCTGCAAACAGGGAGTGTTTTATTTCTTCTTTTCTGATTTGGATTCCTTTTTTTTTTTTTGCAGTACCTGGGCCTCTCACTGTTGCGGCCTATCCCATTGCTCCGGACACGCAGGCCCAGTGGCCATGGCTCATGGGCCCAGCCACTCCGCGGCATGTGGGATCCTCCCAGACCAGGGCATGAACCCGTATCCCCTGAATCGGCAGGCGGACTCTCAACCACTGTGCCACCAGGGAAGCCCTGTTTTGGATTCCTTTTACTTCTTTTTCTTCTCTGATTGCCGTGGTTAAAACTTCCAAAACTATGTTGAATAATAGTGGTGTGAGTGGGCAACCTTGTCTTCTTCCTGATCTTAGAGGAGATGGTTTCAGTTTTTCACCATTGAGAATGATGTTGGCTGTGGGTTTCTCATATATGGCCTTTATTATGTTGAGGTAAGTTCCATCAATGCCTACTTTCTGGATGGTTTTTATCATAAGTGGGTGTTGAATTTTTTCAAAAGCTTTTTCTGCATCTATTGAGATGATCATGTGGATTTTCTCCTTCAATTTGTTAATATGGTGTATCACATTGATTAATTTGCATATATTGAAGAATCCTTGCATTCCTGGGATAAAGCCTACTTGAATATGGTGTATGATCCTTTTAATGTGCTATTGGATTCTGTTTGCTACTATTTTGTTGAGATTTTTTGCATCTATGTTCATCTGTGATATTGGACTGTAGTTTTCTTTTCTTGTGACATCTTTGTCTGGTTTTCATATCAGGGTGATGGTGGCCTCATAGAATGAGTTTGGGAGTGTTCCTTCCTCTGCTGTATTTTGGAAGAGTTTGAGAAAGATAGGTATTAGCTCTTCTCTAAATGTTTTATAGAATTCGCCTGTGAAGGCATCTGGTCCTCAGCTTGTGTTTGTTGGAAGATTTTTAATCACAGTTTCAATTTCTGTGCTTGTGATATTTTCTGTTTCTTCCTGGTTCAGCCTTGGAAGGTTGTGTTTTTCTAAGAATTTGTACATTTCTTCTAGGTTGCCCATTTTGTTGGCATAGAGTTGCTTGTAGGAATGTCTCATGATCCTTTGTATTTCTGCAGTGTCAGTTGTTGCTTCTCCTTTTTCATTTCTAATTCTGTTGATTTGAGTTTTCTCCCTTTTTTCCTTGATGAGTCTGGCTAATGGTTTATCAATTTTGTTTATCCTCTCAAAGAATCAGCTTTTAGTCTTATTGATCTTTGCTATCATTTACTTCATTTCCTTTTCATTTATTTCTGATCTGATCTTTATTATTTTGTTCCTGCTAATTTTGGGGTTTTTTTTTTGCTCTTCTTTCTCTAATTGCTTTAGGTGTAAGGTTAGGTTTGTTTATTTAAGATGTTTCTTGTTTCTTGAGTTAGGATTTTATTGCTATAAATTTCCCTCTTAGAACTGCTTTTGCTGCATCCCGTAAGTTTTTGGCCGTTGTGTTTTCATTATCATTTTTTTTCTAGGTACTTTTTGATTTCCTCTTTGATTTCTTCAGGGATCTCTTGGTAATTTAGTAGTATATTGTTTAACCTCCATGTGTTTGTATTTTTTACAGTTTTTTTCCTGTAATTTATATCCAGTCTCATAGCATTGTGGTTGGAAAAGATACTTGAAACGATTTCAATATTATTAAATTTACCAAGCTTTGTGACCCAAGATATGATCTATCGTGGAGAATTTTCCATAAGCACTTGAGAAGAAAGTGTATTCTGTTGTTTTTGGATGGAATGTCCTATAAATATCAATTAAGTCCATCTTGTTTAATGTATCCTTTAAAGTTTGTGTTTCCTTATTTATTTCCTTTTGGATGATCTGTCCATTGGTGAGAGTGGGGTGTTAAAGTCCCCTACTATTATTTTGTTACTGTTGATTTCCCCTTTTATGGTTGTTAGCATTTGCCTTATATAATGAGGTGCTCCTATGTTGGGTGCATGAATATTTACAATTGTTATATCTTCTTAGATTGATCCCTTGGTCATTATGTAGTGTCCTTCTTTGTCTCTTGTCATAGTCTTTAATTTAAAGTCTATTTTGTCTAATATAAGGATTGGTAGTCCAGCTTTCTTTTGATTTCCATTTGCATGGAATATCTTTTTCCATCCCCACACTTTCAGTCTGTATGTGTCTCTAGGTCTGAAGTGGGTCTCTTGTAGACAGCATATATATGGGTCTTGTTTTGTATCCATTCAGCCAGTCTATGTCTTTTGGTTGGAGCATTTAATCCATTTACATTTAAGGTAATTATCGATACGTATTTTCCTATTACCATTTTCCTAATTGTTTTGGGTTTGTTATTGTAGGTCTTTTCCTTCGCTTGTGTCTTGCCTAGAGACGTTCCTTTAGCATTTGTTGTAAAGCTGGTTTGGTGGTGCTGAATTCTCTTAACTTTTGCTTGTCTGCAAGGCTTTTGATTTCTCTGTCAAATCTGAATGAGATCCTTGCTCGGTAGAGTAATCTTGGTTGTAGGTTTTTCCCTTTCATCACTTTAAATATGTCCTGCCAGAACCTTCTGGCTTGCAGAGCTTCTGCTGAAAGATCAGATGTTAACCTTAAGGGGATTCCCTTGTACGTTATTTGTTGCTTTTCCCTTGTTGCTTTTAATATTTTTTCTTTGTATTTAATTTTTGATAGTTTGACTAATATGTGTCTTGGCATATTTCTCCTTGGATTAATCTTGTATGGGGCTCTCTGGGCTTTCTGGACTTGGTTGACTATTTCCTTTCCCATATTAGGGAAGTTTTCAACTGTAATCTCTTCAAATATTTTCTCAGTCCCATTCTTTTTCTCTCCTTCTTCTGGAATCCGTATAATTTGAATGTTGGTGTGTTTGATGTTGTCCCAGAGGTCTCTGAGACTGTCCTCAATTCTTTTCATTCTTTTCCCTTTAATGTGCTCTGCAATAGTTATTTCCACTATTTTATCTTCCCAGTCACTTATCAGTTCTTCTGCCTCAGTTATTCTACTATTGATTCCTTCTAGAGAATTTTGTTTTTTACATCTTTATTGGAGTATAATTGCTTTACAATGGTGTGTTAGTTTCTGCATTATAACAACGTGAATCAGTTATACATATACATATGTTCCCATATCTCTTCCCCCTTGCGTCTCCCTCCCTCCCATGCTCCCCATCCAACCTCTCCAGGCGGTCACAAAGCACCAAGCTGATATCCCTGTGCTATGCGGCTGCTTCCCACTAGCTATCTACCTTACGTTTGGTAGTGTATATATGTCTATGCCTCTCTCTTGCTGTGTCACAGCTTACCCTTCCCCCTCCCCATATCCTCAAGTCCATTCTCTAGTAGGTCTGTGTCTTTTTTCCTGTCTTATCCCTAGGTTCTTCATGACATTTATTTTTCTTAAATTCCATATATATATGTTAGCATACGGTATTTGTCTTTCTCTTTCTGACTTACTTCACTCTGTATGACAGATCCTAGGTCTATCCACCTCATTACAAATAGCTCAATTTCGTTTCTTTTTATGACTGAGTAATATTCCATTGTATATATGTGCCACACCTTCTTTATCCATTCATCGAATGATGGACACTTAGGTTGTTTCCATCTCTGGGCTATTGTAAAGAGAGCTGCAATGAACATTTTGGTACATGACTCTTTTTGAATTATGGTTTTCTCAGGGTATATGCCCAGGAGTGGGATTTCTGGGTCATATGGTAGTTCTATCTGTAGTTTTTTAAGGAATCTCCATACTGTTCTTCACAGTGGCTGTACCAATTCACATTCCCACCAGCAGTGCCAGAGTGTTCCCTTTTCTCCACACCCTCTCCAGCATTTATTGTTTCTAGATTTTTTGATGATGGCCATTCTAACTGGTGTGAAATGATATCTCATTGTAGTTTTGATTTGCATTTCTCTAATGATTAGTGATGTTGAGCATTCTTTCATGTGTTTGTTGGCAGTCTGTATATCTTCTTTGGAGAAATCCCTATTTAGGTCTTCTGCCCATTTTTGGATTGGGTTGTTTGTTTTTTTGTTATTGAGCTGCATGAGCTGGTTATAAATTTTAGAGATTAATCCTTTGTCAGTTGCTTCATTTGCAAATATTTTCTCCCATTCTGAGGGTTGTCTTTACATCTTGTTTATGGTTTCCTTTGCTGTGCAAAAGCTTTGAAGTTTCATTAGGTTCCATTTGTTTATTTTTGTTTTTATTTCCATTTCTCTAGGGGGTGGGTCAAAAAGGATCTTGCTGTGATTTATGTCATAGAGTGTTCTGCCTATGTTTTTCTCTAAGAATTTGATAGTTTCTGGCCTTACATTTAGGTCTTTAACCCATTTTGAGCCTATTTTTCTGTATGGTGTTAGGGAGTGATCTAGTCTCATACTTTTACATGTACCTGTATAGTTTTCCCAGCATCAATTATTGAAGAGGCTGTCCTTTCTCCACTGTACATTCCTGCCTCCTTTATCAAAGATATGGTGACCATATGTGCGTGGGTTTATCTCTGGGCTTTCTGTCCTGTTCCAATGATGTATCTTTCTGTTTTTGTGCCAGTACCATACTGTCTTGATTACTGTAACTTTGTAGTATAGTCTGAAGTCAGGGAGCCTGATTCCTCCGGCTCCGTGTTTCTTTCTCAAGATTGCTTTGGCTATTCAGGGTCTTTTGTGTTTCCATACAAATTGTGAAATTTTTTGTTCTAGTTCTGTGAAAAATGCCAGTGGTAGTTTGATAGGAATTGCATTGAATCTGTAGATTGCTTTGGGTAGTAGAGTCATTTTTGCAATGTTGATTCTTCCAATCCAAGAAAATGGTATATCTCTCCATCTATTTGTATCATCTTTAATTTCTTTCATCAGTGTCTTATAATTATCTGCATATAGGTCTTTTGTCTCCTTAGGTAGATTTATTCATAGATATTTTATTCTTTTTGTTGCAATGGTAAATGGGAGTGTTTTCTTGATTTCACTTTCAGATTTTCATCAGTAGTGTTTAGGAATGCCAGAGATTTCTGTGCATTAGTTTTGTATCCTGCTACTTTACCAAATTCATTGATTAGCTCTAATAGAGCTGGTAGAGTCTTTCGGATTTTCTATATATAGTATGTCATCTGCAAACAGTGACAGCTTTACTTGTTCTTTTCCAATGTGGATTGCTTTTATTTCTTTTTCATCTCTGATTTCTGTGGCTAAAACTTCCAAAACTATGTTGTATAAGAGTGGTGAGAGTGGGTAACCTTGTTTTGTTCCTGATCTTAGTGGAAATGCTTTCAGTTTTTCACCATTGAGGATGATGTTGGCTGTGGGTTTGTCATATATGGCCTTTATTATGTTGAGGAAAGTTCCCTGTATGTCTACTTTCTGGAGGGTTTTTATCATAAATGGGTGTTGAATATTGTTGAAAGCTTTCTCTGCATCTATTGAGATGATCATATGGTTTTTCTCCTTCAGTTTGTTAATATGGTTTATCACATTGATTGATTTGCCTATATTGAAACATCCTTGCATTCCTGGAATAAACCCCACTTGATCATGCTGTATGATCCTTTTTATGTGCTGTTGGATTCAGTTTGCTAGTATTTTGTTGAGGATTTTTGCATCTATGTTCATCAGTGATATTGGCCTGTAGTTTTCTTTCTTTGTGACATCCTTGTCTGGTTTTGGTATCAAGTTGATGGTGGCCTCGTAGAATGAGTTTGGGAGTGTTCTTCCCTCTGCTATATTTTGGAAGAGTTTGAGAAGGATAGGTGTTAGCTCTTCTCTAAATATTTGATGGAATTTGCCTGTGAAGCCATCTGGTCCTGGGCTCTTGTTTGTTTGAAGATTTTTAATCACAGTTTCAATTTCAGTGCTTGTGATTGGTCTGTTTATATTTTCTATGTCTTCCTGATTCAGTTTTGGCAGGTTGTGTATTTCTAAGAATTTGTCCATTTCTTCCAGATTGTCCATTTTATTGGCATAGAGTTGCTTGTAGTAATCTCTCATGATTTTTTTTTATTTCTGCAGTGTCAGTTGTTACTTCTCCTTTTTCATTTCTAATTCTATTGATTTGAGTCTTCTCCCTTTTTTTCTTGATGAGTCTGGCTAATGGTTTATCAATTTTGTTTATCTTCTCAAGGAACCAGCTTTTAATTTTATTGGTCTTTGCTATCATTTCCTTCATTTCTTTTTCATTTATTTCTGATCTGATTTTTATGATCTCTTTCCTTCTGCTAACTTTGGGGTTTTTTTGTTCTTCTTTCTCTAATTGCTTTAGGTGCAAGGTTAGGTTGTTTATTTGAGATGTTTCCTGTTTCTTAAGGTAGGATTGTATTGCTATAAACTTCCCTCTTAGAACTGCTTTTGCTGCAACCCATAGGTTTTGGGTCGTCGTGTCTCCATTGTCATTTGTGTCTAGGTATTTTTTTATTTCCTGTTTGATTTCTTCAGTGATCACTTCGTTATTAAGTAGTGTATTGTTTAGCCTCCATCTGTTTGTATTTTTTACAGATCTTTTCCTGTAATTGGCATCTAGTTTCATAGCGTTGTGGTCGGAAAAGTTACTTGATACAATGTCAATTTTCTTAAATTTACCAAGGCTTGATTTGTGACCCAAGATATGATCTATCCTGGAGAATGTTCCATGAGCACTTGAGAAAAATGTGTATTCTGTTGTTTTTGGATGGAATGTCCTATAAATATCAATTAAGTCCATCTTGTTTAATGTATCATTTAAAGCTTGTGTTTCCTTTTTTATTTTCATTTTGGATGATCTGTCCATTGGTGAAAGTGGGGTGTTAAAGTCCCCTACTATGAATGTATTACTGTTAATTTCCCCTTCTATGGCTGTTAGTAGTTGCCTTATGTATTGAGGTGCTCCTATGTTGGGTGCATAAATATTTACAATTGTTATATCTTCTTCTTGGATCGATCCCTTGACCATTATGTAGTGCCCTTCTTTGTCTCTTGTAATAGTCTTTATTTTAAAGTCTATTTTGTCTGATATGAGAATTGCTAAACCAGCTTTCTTTTGGTTTCCATTTGCATGGAATATCTTTTTCCAACCCCTTACTTTCAGTCTGTATGTGTCTCTAGGTCTGAAGTGGGTCTCTTGTAGACAGCATATATATGGGTCTTGTTTTTGTATCCATTCAGCCAATCTGTGCCTTTTGGTGAGAGCATTTAGTCCATTTATATTTAAGGTAATTATCAATATGTTTGTTCCTATGCCCATTTTCTTAATTGTTTTGGGTTCGTTATTGTAGGTCTTTTCCTTCTCTTGTGTTTCTTGCCTAGAGAAGTTCCTTTAGCATTTGTTGTAAAGCTGGTTTGGTGGTGCTGAACTCTCTCAGCTTTTGCTTGTCTGTAAAGGTTTTAATTTCTCCATCAAATCTGAATGAGATCCTTGCTGGGTCGAGTAATCTTGATTGCAGGTTTTCCTCCTTCATCACTTTAAATATGTCCTGCCAGTCCCTTCTGGCTTGCAGAGTTTCTGCTGAGAGATCAGTTGTTAACCGTATGGGGATTCCCTTGTGTGTTATTTGTTGTTTTCCCCTTGCTGCTTTTAATATATTTTCTTTGTAGTTAATTTTTGAGTGTTTGATTAATATGTGTCTTGGCGTCTTTCTCCTTGGATTTATCCTGTATGGGACTCTCTGTGCTTCCTGGACTTGATTAACTATTTCCTTTCCCATATTAGGGAAGTTTTCAACTATAATCTCTTCACATATTTTCTAAGTCCCTTTCTTTTTCTCTTGTTTGGAACCCCTATAATCGAATGTTGGTGCATTTAATATTGTCCCAGAGGTCTCTGAGATTGTCCTCAGTTCTTTTCATTCTTTTTTTTTTATTCTGCTCTGCAGTAGTTATTTCCACTATTTTATCTTCCAGGTCACTTATCCGTTCTTCTGCCTCAGTTATTCTTCTATTGATCCCATCTAGAGTATTTTTAATTTCATTTATTGTGTTATTCATTGTTTGTTTCATCTTTAGCTCTTCTACGTCCTTGTTAAATGTTTCTTGCATTTTGTCTATTCTATTTCCAAGGTTTGGATCATCTTTACTATCATTATTCTGAATTCTTTTTCAGGTAGACAGCCTATTTCCTCTTCATTTGTTAGGTCTGTTGGGTTTTTATCTTGCTCCTTCATCTGCTGTGTTTTTCTGTCTTCTCATTTTGCTTATCTTACTGTGTTTGGGGTTTCCTTTTTGCAGGCTGCAGGTTCGTAGTTCCCGTTGTTTTTGGTGTCTGTCCCCAGTGGCTAAGGTTGGTTCAGTTGGTTGTGTAGGCTTCCTTGTGGAGGGGACTAGTGCCTGTGTTCTGGTGGATGAGGCTGGATCTTGTCTTTCTGGTGGGGAGGTCCATGTCTGGTGGTGTGTTTTGGGGTGTCTGTGGCCTTATTATGATTTTAGGCAGCCTCTCTGCTAATGGGTGGGGTTGTGTTCCTGTCTTGCTAGTTGTTTGGCATAGGGTGTCCAGCACTGTAGCTTTCTGGTCGTTGAGTGAAGCTGGGTACTGGTGTTGAGATGGAGATCTCTGGGAGATTTTTGCTGTTTGATATTATGTGGAGTTGGGAGGTCTCTTGTGGACCAGTGTCCTGAAGTTGGCTCTCCCACGTCAGAGGCACAGCACTGACTCCTGGCTGCAGCACCAAGAGCCTTTCATCCACACGGCTCAGAATAAAAGGGAGAAAAATTAGAAAGAAAGAATTAGTAGAAGTAGAAAGAAAGAAAGAAAGAAAGAAAGAAAGAAAGAAAGAAAGGAGGGACGGAGGGAGGAAGGAAGGAAGGAAGGAAGGAGGGATGGAAGGAAGAAAAGAAAGAAAGAAAGAAGATAAAGTAAAATAAAGTAAGATAAAATATAAAGTTTTTAAAATAATTATTAAGAAAATATTAAAGAAAAAAAAAAAACGGATGGATAGAACCCTAGGATAAATGGTGGAAGCAAAGCTATACAGATAAAATCTCACACAGGAGCATACACATACACATTCAGAAAAAGAGGAAAAGGGGAAAAAGTCATAAATCTTGCTCTCAAAGTTCACCTCCTCAATTTGGGATGATTCGTTGTCTATTCATGTATTCCACAGATGCAGGGTACATCTAGTTGATTGTGGAGCTTTAATCCGCTGCTTCTGAGGCTGCTGGGAGAGATTTCCCTTTCTCTTCTTTGTTCTCACAGCTCCCAGGGGCTCAGCTTTGGATTTGGCCACACCTCTGCGTGTAGGTCGCCGGAAAGTGTCTGTTCTTCGCTCAGACAGGACGAGGTTAAAGGAGCAGCTGCTTCGGGGACTTTGGCTCACTCAGGCTGCGGGGAGGGAGAGGCACGGAGTGCGGGGCGAGCCTGCGGCGGCAGAGGCCAGCATGACGTTGCACCAGCCTGAGGCGCGCAGTGCGTTCTCCTGGGGAAGTTGTCCCTGGATACCGGGACCCTGGCAGTGGCGGGCTGCATAGGCTCCCCGGAAGTGGGGTGTGAATAGTGATTGTGCTCGCACACAGGCTTCTTGGTGGCGGCAGCAGCAGCCTTAGTGTATCATGCCCGTCTCTGGGGTCCGCGCTTTTAGCCGTGGCTTGCGCCCGTCTCCAGAGCTCCTTTAAGCAGCGCTCTTAATCCCCTCTCCTCGCGCACCAGGAAACAAAGAGGGAAGGAAAAGTCTCTAGCCTCTTTGGCAGCTCCAGACCTTTTCCCCGGACTCCCTCCGGGCTCACGGTGGTGCACTAACCCCCTGCAGGCTGTGTTCAGGCCGCCAACCCCAGTCCTCTCCCTGCGCTCCGACCGAAGCCCGATTCTCAGCTCCCAGCCCCGCCCGACCCGGCGTGTGAGCAGACGAGCCTCTCGGACTGGTGAGTGCAGGTCGGGAATGATCCTCTGTGCAGGAATCTCTCCGTTTTGCCCTCCGCACCCCTGTTGCTGTGCTCTCCGCCGCGGCTCCCAAGCTTTCCCCCTCTGCCACCCGCAGTCTCCGCCAGAGAAGGGGCTTCCTAGTGTGTGAAAACCTTTCCTCCTTCACAGCTCCCTCCCACTGGTACAGGTCCCCTCCCTATTCTTTTGTCTCTGTTTTTTCTTTTTTCTTTTGCCCTACCCAGGTACGTGGGGGAGTTTCTTGCCTTTTGGGAAGCCTGAGGTCTTCTGCCAGCGTTCAGTAGGTGTTCTGTAGGAGTTGTTCCACGTGTAGATGTATTTCTGGTGTATCTGTGGGGAGGAAGGTGATCTCCGCGTCTTACTCTTCTGCCATCTTCCCCTCCCTCCTCTCTAGATAATTTTTAATTTCACTTATTGTGTTGTTCATCATTGTTAGTTTGTTGTTAATTCTTCTAGGTCCTTGTTAAACGTTTTTTATATTTTCTCCATTCTATTTCCAATATTTTGGATCAGCTTTACTATCATTACTCTGAATTCCTTTTCAGGTAGACTGCCTATTTCCTCTTCATTTGTTTGGTCTGGTGGGTTTTTACGTTGCTACTTCAAGTGCTACATATTTTTCTCTCTTCACATTTTGCCTAACATACTGTGTTTGGGGTCTCCTTTTCACAGGCTGCAGGTTCGTAGTTCATATTTCATAGTTTTTGCTGTCTGACCCCAGTGGGTAAGGTTGGTTCAGTGGCTTGTGTAGGCTTCCTGGTGGAGGGGACTGGTGCCTTTTTCTGGTGGATGAAGCTGGATCTTGTCTTTCTGGTGGGCAGGACCACGTCTGTTGGTGTGTTTTGGGGTGTCTGTGAACTTAGTATGATTTTAGGCAGCCTCTCTGCTAATCGGTTGTGTTGTGTTCCTGTCTTGCTAGTGTTTTGGCATTGGATGTCCAGCACTGGAGCTTGTTGGTCATTGAGTGGAGCTGGGTCTTAGCATTGAGGCAGAGATCTCTGGGAGAGTTGTTGCCGATTGATATTACGTGGGCCGGGAGATATCTGGTGGTCCAATGTCCTGAACTTGGCTCTCCCACCTCAGAGGCTCAGTCCTGACACCCGTCCGGATCTTTAAGACCCTTTTGGGAAGTGTGAGGTCTTCTGCCAGCGTTCAGTAGGTGTTCTGTAGGAGTTGTTCCACATGTAAATGTATTTCTGATGCATTTGTGGGGAGGAAGGTGATCTCCACGTCTTACTCCTCCGCCATCTTGAAGGTCCTCTCCTACAAATTATATCTTATGTACAAGTTATCTGAATGTTCAAAATAGAGTTTCTTTTTTTTTTTTGGTTCTGGGTTTGTGTTTTTTAGTGTACCTCATTTCTCCAGTTATTTTCCATGTATGGATATAACATGATTAATCTCTGAGGAAAATTACTTTGCTATTAAAAAATTTGAGGCATTTTCCTATCTTATAATTTGAACATGTTTATCAGTTTCTCTTTAATTTTAACTCTGCTAGCACTTGTAATGGAAAATTTTCAGCATTTAAAAAATAGTTTAAATTCATTTTTCTAACTTCTTCATTATTTGCCCTAGTGATATACTGAGGTAAGGTGGAAAGAAAATGACACCAAAGCAAGACACTAAAAAACTAGAACAAAAAAATAGAATACTAACTCTTTTCTGTTGTAGTCCTCCAGTGTCTTTTGAGTACTACCTCATTGTCCTTAAAATGTTCAAATTGTTTTCAAATATGAAAAGATTATGGTTGAAATCTTAGAATGTGAGAAATGTTTAAATAAGGTTACTGTCTTCTGTAGTGAAAATGTATCTCTCTTTTTTCAATTATGTATTTGTACTTCTTTATATTGACCTAGGGTACTTTGTCCTTATGTTACCTGGTAATTGTTTATAATCTGCTTTATTTTTCCATTTGTTTGAGACATTAACAGATCTTGGTGATTTATCTTTTCTCACTTCATGGAATGTATTCATTAAAGCTATTAACTGATCCCCACTTTAGTATTTTCTTCATATATTTGCTGGAAAGATAATTTAACATTTGCAACAAATACTTTCTCTCTTCTGTGGCTGTGGGCACCCTGTATCATAATTGTTGAACCTGTTATTCCTAGTCAATGGAATAAGAAACCTATTACTTTATTAGTAAGTTACTATACTGAAAGACCTTGGGATTTAGAGTCAGTTTGAATGCCTCCTACTTAACTTTCCAGCTGTGTAGCCATGGGAAAATGTCTCTAAGCTTCAATTTCTTCATCTCCAAGGTAGGCCTAATATCATCTCTCTAACAGTGTTAGAGGAATATCCAAAATAATACACTTAATTCAAATGTAACTGTTGTATATAGTAACTGTTCAACAAATATTATTTGATTAATTTTTGAATGAATAAATTATTCTTTTTCCTGATGCATTTTGCTTTGCCTTCCTTTTTCTCAATGCTTTATATTATATTGCTTTCAAATATATGCTATCTTATATTAACTTGGAGCCATATTTCAGTCTCACTGTTATTATTGACTAAAGCAATGATGATTACCAGGAGGTATGCCCATTTTTAGTCAGATAGATGTGATAGACTTTTTCTTGACTTCCAATTAATCTACATTTGAAAGTAAAAAAAAATCTACATTTGAAAGTAAATAAAAATAATTTAGAAGCTATGACCAATATTTACTTCTAGATTTTGTACCACAGAACAAATTTATTGACTCTCTTGGCTACCTAAAATCATGGCCAATGTTAGAGAAAGTGGTGTGGATTCAAAAAGCGATTTTTTAATATCGCTTCATTTTGCTTCATTATACCAGCTACTTCCCAGAGTAAGTTTCTCAGTGTCTTTGCATATTGATAGTGCTGTTGTCTGTCTTCACTAGTCTATTCAATGTACTGTGTCACTGTATTAAATGAATGGTTAACAGTTGCTCTGACTGTGAAGGTTATTTTACAGATGCAACTTCTAGTAACTTCCATGTCAACCATTCTTTTTCTATGAATTCTTTCTCTCTGCATTCATTTCCTTCACACAGACTTTTGGCACTCACAGCTTCTGCAGATGCAGTTAAAGATGTGTTGAAAGAAGAGACCAAAAAAATGAAAAAAAAAAAAAAGAAAGAAACCTCTATAGTGGCAGCTGCAGAGAAGCTAAGAAATCAGAAAGAGTCAGCATTATTTTTTCCCATTTTTCTTCATATCACCCCCAAAGGGAAGACGAGAAAGAAATGGAGGTGGTAGGGGAGATTCTATGGATTTTTTCAAGGCAATATTTGGGTTATAAGGACTCATCAGGGGCTTGCATTTTGACAATTAAGCAGGAATTCAGAAAAAGTCTCCTTATTTGTTAAGTGTAGAAAAAATCTGATATGTGCAATATATTTTATCTTTATATAATACTTATGATATTTGAAATGTTTTCACTTACATTTTCTTATTTGATACTAGGATCAAGGTAGGCAATGGTAGGTATATTTCCCATGTGTTATACATCAGGAAACTGAGTCTCAGAGATATAATGTGACTTGCCCCCTTTCTACTAGTTTTCTGTCTTCCACAGTGGAAACTTCTTGTGAAACAGTATCTGACATGGCCAAGTTTTCTCATGGTTCCATCTCATCTCCTGTGCCATTTTTTCTTTTTTCTGCCACTATTGTAATAGAGAGAAGATATTGGTCTGCAAGGGTTTCTCTGTGGGCTGAGCAGCTAGCCAACTTGGGGAGTAGGCAAGTTCTTCTCAGGGCTCCACTTGTTTCTTTGGTTGTTCTGTCTTTTATAACTGTCTCTCCTCTTTTAGGCCATGGTATCTTATATCCCAACTGAAGAATTCAGTTCTGTTAAATGATTATCTTTTTAGCATAGGATAATAAAATATGTAAACTTTGGGGAAATACTTTCCACTTAAAAATGGAATTTAGGATGAGTTCCCAGATGTGAAATTTCAGAGGTTAAAGTTTTTTAAATAAGGGAGGGAGGAGTTTTGTGTACCGAGGATTTCCTGGAGCACTCAAAGTTCTCAACTGAGGTGAGTGTCACTTTGTTAACATGAAAGTTTAGCTTATCACTCAGCAATAATAAGCCGAGATACAATAGGTTTATAAGGATCTAAATGATTCAGCTAAATGTTTGAGGCCACAAGTTTTGCACTGGGGTACATCTCTGGCAATGGGATTGTTGAAACTATAGGATATAACTTACAATAATAGGAATGCATCAAAAAACGTATGACAGGGACACCCCCTCCTCTGCAGCCATGTTTTTTGGTGCGTGCCCCATGTAACTTAATGTAGACTTTATGTTACAGTAAATTATTGGTAATCACTGAAATGGGGATTTTGGGTTTCATAGCCTTGAGTTTGGGTTTCATAGCCTTTATCTCTGTAGTATTCCTATACCACCAGTTCTATGTAGCAGTATTAGATTATAGTGAAATCCTGTTAGAAGTTTCCACAATATTCTTGAATCTTTGATAATTAATTGGTTAATTAAAATATTTTAGATAACAAAACTGACATATTATTTTGAAAATTTTGGTACTTATACTTTTCTTCTTCTGTGGGCTTTCCCACTTTACTTAAGGGTGGGTCATAGGGACCATAAGAATTAGTCACAGGGACATATAATGGAAGTCCAGAAGACGCACTTCTAATAAACTTCCAATAAACTTTCTCCAGAGCAAATGTGCATGAGAATTTTTATAGCATCAGAGAAGTGTCCTGGTACAATGATACAGCAGTTTGTGGCTGAGAGACTTTCCCACATAATACCAAGCAGCAGCTGGCTAGGAGAGCTAACAATGACAGGCCCCACAGACCTGACAAAAGCCACTTGAACCA
Source organism: Phocoena sinus (assembly GCF_008692025.1). NCBI lineage: Eukaryota > Metazoa > Chordata > Mammalia > Artiodactyla > Phocoenidae > Phocoena > Phocoena sinus. Next base: position 122,783,244 of record NC_045764.1, on the reverse strand, counting down.
GCCTGCTGTTGGCCAAGTACATCTCCATGGGACTCGAGGGACTCTGAGGAGTCAGGGCAGATGTTAAATACAGTCATTTACTGTCTAGATGAGCACAACTAAGTATTTATTTCTCTGTGCTTTTTTTTTTTTTTTCTGGTAGAATGTAATTCTAACCCTTGCAGTGTCAGCTCAAAGGCCCTAGTGGGAAGAACCACATTTTGTTTTTGTTTTCTATAAAAAAAGGAGTTTTACAACTTTAAGAACTTAGACAAGTTTTTGGTTGTGAACTCTGAATTTTTATACCTTAAAGCATCAAAGATATTACTTCAGCCTGAAAATATTCAAGGCTAAGTATTACCTCACTATAATAGAACTTTAGTATGATCTTTGTAGAAGACTGAATTTTTATAAAAATCTATATTATTGGCTCTACTAGAATGAGTTAGCTGCAGAATATACTCTTGTAAGAGTGGGCTTATTGGATGGGATTATTTTGGTGGTGTTTAATTAGAGGGCAATATCTGAAATATATAATAGATTTAGGTTCAATGTTATTTATTCTTTATGACAATAATTAGCCAAGATACTGGGTCTCCTTCCCGCCTCACAATTAGCCACTTCTTATGGGAACTTTTAGTTTGTGATAATAAGAGCATATCAGGACCAAGGAGAAGGCATATTGTTATATTTCCAAGCGGTATAATATGTTCCCAGGTGGGAGGTGGAAGTGAAACGTCTTGTGGGTGGAACCCACTCATTTCTATCACTAGGGCTTGAAACCCAGTTGATGCCCCAGTGCCATTCCATCTTCTTTTTCAGCACCTTCATCCCCCTGTAAAATGGCTTCTCAGTTACTAATGGGAATCTTCTAGAAATACTTTGTGTGTACTCCTGAGCTAGTCCTTCCAATGACTGCATGCCCCTGTTTTTCTCTTCCTTTTTCTGGTATGGCCTTTCTTTTGATCTGTCCTATGGCACTTGGGTAAACCACATCTTTTGGGTTTCTCTGTCTTCCACTGATATTCTGAAGTCCTTCAGGAGCCAAAATCATATTAGTATTCTCAGGTGTCCTCAGAATTCCAGAATCAATTCTGTATTCTCTTAAGATGCAGAAAGAAAATATGCTTTCACTTTTAGCTTTACAATTTTCCATGTGGGTACCAAAGCAGGGTTGCTTGTATCCCTATTCCCCTTCAACAGCTGAGGCTTTGTTAACTGAAAGCAATTTGTCTGCCTGGCCACTTCATCCCTTTGGGTTAGTTTTCCCCAGGAGATACCCCATTCCTTCCTCCTATCAGATTTTTGATGAGGAGTCCTGCCTTCTACAGATTTATAGCTCTCACTCATAGTGGAGTCATACCACCAGCCTCCTTGTTTTCTTCTCCCTCCCTCTCTCCCCACCTCCATAAATTAGTACAAATTGTATTTGCAAAAATAGGAAGCTCTGTTGTGTGAAATCAACTTCTTATTTTCAAGAAATAGATCCATCTAATCAGGTTGGGACAGTAGTGCCCCATTTAATTTCAAGGATTCTTGGGTGCTTGCTAGGAGAGCAGGTTAAGGTCACCTCTAGGCAGGAGGGTGGATGAACCAGGGCTAGACTTGGAGCAAGGTTACTTGAGGTAGGGCTAGGGTTGGATGGGGACAGGTCTGGTAGAGTTAGGGGGGGTGTCTAAGAAGTAGGAGAAATAAAACATTAACTCTCTTTCATTAGTGGTGGCAGGTGAATGAATCTTTTTCATAAGACACTAAAAGAAGCCTAAAATAAAACTTCCCAGGAGGGAGGTTAAAAAAAATTACAAAATTGTAGGAACAAATATCATCATACTGTGTTTTAAATTGTTTCTTTTTATATACTATAAATACTAAGCCAAATATGTGAAAATCTTCAAATATATATTACTTTTACTTAAAACGTTTTATGCAAAACATTTATTTAAAACACAGACATGGCTGTCTATTCAGGGAAAAATATTAGTGTCACAGGAATTAGCAAAGTAGGTCATATTTGACACACAGTAAAGATAATATATTTTCAGGTCTCATAAGGTTCAAGGCAAAAATTTCAGGCTAAATGGGGCAGGTATGAAATAAAAATAAACTGGAGTTGTTTTCCTTATTCTCTATCTTCACAGGACTGTTTTCTTGACCCAAACAGCATTTTCATTTTGCTTATGCTGAATTGTTCAAGAGGACAAAGCAGTATGGCAAAGGCCATCAACATGCTGGAGGTGTTTCCACACAGATTAGCCTCTCCATTGATCTGGGTACCACACTCCCATTGCTCCAGGCCTTCTCAGGGTTTTCCTTGAGGGCCTGTGCTCACAGTTTGGTGGATTGATTTTACTTTTCTGAGCCTGCTCCCTCTTTCAAAAAAAGTGAAGGAATAGGATTTACTCAGCTGGTGATCCTCAACTCTGGCTGTGAATTGGGATCATCTGTTGCCCAAAGCCTTTTCTGGGAGGTTCTGATTGGTAATTCTGGGGTCTTTCAGTTTGTATTTTACCAGGTGATCCTGATGTGTTGCTAAGAGATCTGGGGCTGCTCAACTGATATCTTATCCCTAAGACATAGCTGTGGATTTGGCCCAGAGAGATGAAATTAGTCACCTGTGGAGACTTTGGTGCCTTTTTTGTAAGAATTTGCTAGTGAGAATGTGATGAGTTTGCCTTTCTGACCTGGTAACCCCCCTTAGTCCAGTTCACTGATCAGTTGAACATCACTGTTTAATGACATGACATTCCTGACACAAGCCTTTGATTTATGCTCATTTGTATGAATAAAACAAGTGCCCTTTGTTTACAAATTAAGGAGTTTTATATTAATATAAATTTGTTTAGGGTTGTGAAGGGAGTGCTGCCATTGCTCTGGTGGTGTTCCTGATTAGAAATGGATTAGAAATGGAGTTCTGGTTAGGGCTTGGGATCTGGGCCAAGGAAATATGTGATCTTCCCTTCATCTTCCCTTCCAGCACTACTTTGTAAAAAACGTCCCCTTGCATTGGGTGAATGTGTTCAGTTGGTGGCAGCAAAGTTCTGTTACAGAAAATTCTGAGAAGCTATTGTCTTAGATATGTTGAAGAAAGCCTGAGGGAACAAAGCAGCATGTATAATAACATCCATGTTTTCTGTTAATCTGCAGAGCTATAAATATATTGTATGTGCTCAGGAAAAGGAAAAATATGTAAAAGGAAGACGTTTTGCTGTCTCTGTCTCAATATAATCCCCCAAATATGTTCTTTGTTTCCAAATCCAGACGTACTATAGCATCAGCTTCAGATGAAAGATTTAGTCAGGTCATGATCCAAAAAGGTGGGCATCTTAGGATTTACTGTTGATTGTCATGTAAATATATTAAACTGGAAGCTTTGATCTTGAAATACATCCAAACAAGATTAATGATTTAGCATCTAGAGAAATCGAGTTTTTGATGCAATAAGGAAGGTTTTACAATTTTACACTGGCAAAGATAAAAATTCAGCATATGAAAAGCTATTTTAGAATTTTAGTTTAATGGGAACTGTACTAAGTGCCAAAGAAAATTAGGTGGCATCAGACTAATGTATTGACTAGAAGGGTTTGTAAGCAATACACAGATGGAAATAAATGAACAAAAATGAAATGATAATTGGAAGGTTAGTACTGTGGATAGACAGTAACATTTTATAGTGTGTGCCCACAGTTTTCTGCGTGTGCCCTGGTGCTGGAATTAATCATTATGTCTGTAAAGCTGGGTGTTAATTCAGGGGCAAATGGATAATTGAACCCAAACTGGCCAACAGATTGCCTTGTAGTTGTGCTACTAACTTTAAGTGATTATCATCCCCAATTATTTATGTTCTTGGAGACAGTGTCACCAATACTGACACCATCACTGTTAGATGTGGGAGTGGGAGGAAAAGCCATGTGTAAATGGAGAAAATGGAGGCCTGGGAGGAGCTCCAGCAAAACTGCTAATAAATTATCAGGAGAATACTGACCTCCTAATGAGAGACTACCAACCTGAAAAATAGTTAAAATGTAAAAACATTCAAGGTTAGCAACTTAAGTTATGAATATAAATGTTCTGATATGATGCTTTTATTATAATGCTAAGCATGAAAACATCATATGATTACTAATATCTCCAAGTTCAGATTGTAATCCTTTTAAATCTCTTTTTTACACTGTTTTGATTGCATAAATATTTCTCAGAAATAGTTTTGGTTTTTACTATAAAATGATTTTTACTTAACTTGATAGTTATGTTAAAGTTGATTAAAAGCTTAAAAATGTTAGATGGTTATTTCTTAACTTCAAAGTACTTGAGTGTTGAAATAGTGACTAGTAAAAAAGAAGTTATCGAGAATGTGAGCTTAAGTCAAATAGACACCATCAAAGTTGAATGTTCTAGGTTAAAATTTCAAAGGAGTTTGGAATATAACCATGTAAATGACATTTAAAATAATGGGATTTTCCAAACTGGAAATACCTTTCCATGTGCATAATTTTGAAAATATGTTTTAAAAAATACTCTTTCTGTCCCTGTCATCATATTGTCAGTCAGATCAAAGTTTGCTTCTACTTCATATTTCAATTTTGAAAGTATAGAAAAGCAACAGAATGTTGTGAATATAAACTTTTCACTCATGAGGAGTTTATGATAAATAGCAGAAAAAAATTGCAAGGAATTTTGTAAATGAGATGCTTCTTTTGATTAAAGTTGATTCTAAAAAGAATTTGCTGCATACAATCTCCTATTTAAAGACAGAAATTGATTATTTCATATATTTATGGAAATCGATATGGTAGTTATCTGATTTCAAGATGAGATTTCAGAAAGGATTCTCCAATGTGAATCAATAGACACAATTAAATGTTGAATCTTCCAGGTTAAAATTTCAGAGTAATTTGGAATGTAGAATCACCTTAGGAAATTCTGGTTTGGGTGGCCATGATACACACACACATATAAAATTATGACTGATTCTAATAGGCAACAGGGTTGAAAATCACTGGCCCATTGCTTTTAGAGAAGGTGCCATGGCCAGTGATCATGGCCCACCATCAGTTGGTTGATTTCTTCCTGTTCTGCTGGTGAATTGCTGCCAATATAATTAAGAAATGGGTATATCTGAGAGTTTAGGTTGCAGATAGATAAGGAAGATTTTCTACGTTTTTACTTCCACATCATCTCTCTCCTCTATCTTCCCCTCGTCCATTAGCATGGGTTGTCTAACCTATTTTGCCTTGCCTCTTCTCACCTATACATTGTAATCACACATATAACAGTGATTCTAACTGGTTTGTGATAGTCAGTTGTTAAGTTTTCAGGAATTTTGTGAACCAGTTATTACACACAATCATTATCAAAAATTAAATTATATAAACTTATTTATAGTCATGTAAATTATATAAATGTACTTAATTCATATTAAAACAGAAGTACTCAATATTCAAAACTCATTACTTTCTAATTCTTTTATTACCTTTAATCATTATCTCTGTTTTTGAGGTTATATACATCAATTGTCTGGTGGAAGAGACTACTGTACACCTCTTCAAAACATGGCCCTCAGTGATGTCATGCTGGTAGCTTGAAATTGGTCAGGTGGGAGTCTTTACACTACAAAAATCAGCAAATGGTGCAAATTAGGACTTGATTTAGTGTCTTGTTGATTGTTTAATCAAGATTAATTAGAGGGGCTTCCCTGGTGGCGCAGTGGTTGAGTGTCCGCCTGCTGATGCAGAAGACACGGGTTCGTGCCCTGGTCCGGGAAGATCCCACATGCCGCGGAGCGGCTAGGCCCGTGAGCAATGGCCGCTGAGCCTGCGCGTCCGGAGCCTGTGCTCTGCAATGGGAGAGGCCACAACAGTGACAGGCCTGTGTACTGCAAAAAGAAAAAAAAAGATTAATTAGAGAAAATGTTAATGCTGATTAAACAAAGCGAGTCATGCCTGTAGTTATTAAATTCTGAACAGAATTAAAAAATGAGGAAATTTTCTTCCAGTATTCACAAACTATTTCCAATTCAGCCAGAAGTTACTCTCATCCTTGATGAGTGAGTGAAGTTCCTTCATTGGCCTTCCCTATTTCACTTTAGACTTATTCCTTCATGTAAAGAAAATTATAAATCAACTTCTGTGCCACAACAACACTCATTTGTTAATGATGTGAGGAACTTCTTGGCTGAATTGGATAATAATCAAGCATATATTAATAGTCTCATTAGTGACACTTTGGCAATAGAATTATAAAAACTGGTAGCGGATTTTCAAAAAATGACATCACACTGAAGTTTTAGGTATGTGGAATTTACAATAAAGAATATTGTATATTTCATTATTACTTGTAAACTGTATGTTACATATCTCTTATACTAGCATAATTTATAATAAGCATGTAAAGATCCACACACGCACACAAGTTCTCCCAGAGATCTGGTTATTAAACACTCACTAGCTCATCACTGCATATAATCCTTGAAGCAGGGATGGGAAGGTCATTTAGTCCAAACTTTCTACATTCAGATATTGGCTAGATGGAAATTTAAAACAGGTCAACCTGATTAGGTTTCATGTAAAGGTAGACAGGTAGCTGCTAATGTGTGAGTGCTCTTCCAAGATGTTTATTTCCATTGTCCGCATATTAAATTGTACTATTAGAGATGTATTACTTTGGGTTCTATTGTTTTTTGATCTTCTAAGTACTGATTCATAAATGGTAGTATTTTTACTGGGAATACCAGTTAAAATAGAGTTTCATGGCATGTCTGACACCCCATCCACCCAACCCACTAAATCATAACTGTAGTGTGGTCAAAAGAAACTGTACTTTTAATGTTTCCTAGACCAAGATTTGGGAACCGTTGCTTGAGTCTTGTGTTAAATATAAATAGCCCCAGAGGAGCAAGAATGTAACTCAGCTGCTGCCATAGTTAGACAGGATTAACAGATAGCAGTGATCAAGACCACACAGACGGAGCCTTTCTCCCCACCTCCCTGAGGCACCTGAAACTAAGTGGGATAATGAATCTTGGTAGGAGGCAGGCCAAGCACAGTCAAGCTAACTGTAAGTAGAAATTCTCTAGACACTTACATTTAACTATCTGGAATAATATTAGAAAGGAGTCTTTTCTATTTCCTTTCCTTACTGCTCAGGCAGGAAATATGTTGTGTCTTCAAGTGCAGTGTTATGAAAATCAGGGATTGTTCATTCGTTTTGAGTTGGCCAGCTATATGGCTTCCCAGCATACACGAGCATCTGTCAGCAATAAAACGTTTAATTTTCTATGCCTATAGTTTTTACAAAACTATTGGCAGAAAATAAAATGATCATGATTCTGTATATCTTGTTGGTCATTGTGAGTCCATATTGCACTTTTCTGAGACTGGTACAGGGTCATCTAAAGGACTTACCAGGTGTCCAAGCTAAATTGATGAGAACAATCATTCTCTTCCTAACCCGACATATCCAGTTTGCCTGGAAGTCAGCAGGTTTTCCTTCTAACCATCCAATTAACCCCTAGTTGCTTTCCTTCCAAGGAGGTGAAGTTTGCTAAAACTACCAGGTAAGAAGCTTATATAACTTTTATTATTTAATACATAGATTTGGAGTTGTAAAAAAAAGTTTGTACCTGCAAATTTACTAAGTAATGGACAAAGGTATAAATATATATTTCTCATTTCTTGAGTGGCTGGGCAAGAGTAATTAAGCAATTTTTAAGGATAGAAACTAAGCCAAAATTCTATACCATGTGAATATCTCCTTTCTTGCTACCCAAAGGAAAACTCAATACATACATTTTACCTTTAAAATTTTAGTTATGTGTTTGATATAACAGTTATTTTGGTTACACCGTCTTACCACTTTAATGCTTTTACCTGCAGTAATTACTAATTTATTTTAGTTCATGGACTCTCAAAGAGTAGAGACTAATTGTTCAAGCTCTTTTGTGTACAGGATGACCATAGCACTTGGAAATACAGCTAATATTATTTTAATGTGCATTGTAGTATGGTATCATTAAGCTATTCATTCTGTATTTGTGTTCCCACACTTAGTACTCACTCCTTATAACTTGGAGTAAGTTACACATAGATGCTCATTATGGCTAAAAGCAAGGAGGGGAGTTTCCTCCCGTTTCAGGGCAGCTGTCATTTGGTTGGGACAGATAATGGCCTTACATGTATGTTCTGTGGTCATATCACCTATGGATTTAAGGCATACTTAGCAAGAGGAAGCAGGGAGAGAGAGGGAAGGGAGAGAGAAATTTAAATAATAGGGGCAATCCACCCTTCTAATCAGGGTGTCTATAACCCAAAGTGTGAGGGGAGGTATTAAGCTGCTGTTCTTCCTCAGGTGTTCTCGGTTCTTTCATGCTTCTCATTTGCATGAGATCTTACAGAGAGATTGTGATTCTAATGTTTAAGGATAGTTATTTATTAATACAATTTAGACTCCAAACACAAGCTAAGTCTTTCATTTGGTGTTAAACCAAAAAGAGTAATGGAGTCCACCCCTGGAAGGAAAACTGTGATTGACTTATTGCAAGATGACATATTAGTCTCCAATATGGGGCTCCTAAGAGACTTTCAAGCATAATTTTGACTTTTTGTCTTATTAGGTATAAAAATCTAAAATCTAACTAAGAGGAGGCAAGTCTACTATTTATTTTCCCTTTTACCACATAGCGATAGCTAAGGAAACTTAACAATGAAGACAATTCATAATCACTAGTCTCAAGAATCCTATATTCATAGGATTTCTTGGGGGTAATTGTGGTTTTGGTGCTACTATTATGAAAACAGGATTTCTGAGAGAAATAGTTTTTCCATGTTGAGTAAAAGTAGGGAAGGTTAAGTTGTACAGAGAATAGAGAGCATCAGGGTCAAATGGGGTATTAGGGGTACATAATTTATAGCATTGAAAAAGTAACTTCAAAAAAAAAAGAAAGAAAGAGAAGCAGAAAAAGGAAGAGGCAAACAAAGGAGAGCATGAAGTCTTAGCAAGCACAATAAAAGGTAGTTACCAGCAGAGGCAGAATCACGGTTAATACAACTGCAGTGTTTTGAGCATTGAGCTTGGTGCAGTGGGAGTGTTGTCCCTTTTAATATACAACTCTCTAAAGTCAGTACCAATTCAGTAGGAGAGAGAATTAGAGACATTGTGTGGCAGAGAGTAAAGGCAGGCCAGAGAGATGAATTTGCCTAGATATCTGTGGTTAATGTAATCTGGCTAGAGAAATTAGGGGTGTAAGTAAACTCAAGATTTGTTTAGATTGTTTACAGATATAGTGTGGATGTTTTATTAAAGTTGTTCAATAAGCTTTAATTATATTCTTGCCTATATTCTAAAATCTTCAGTGTCCCAGCTTTATTTCTTAGTTCTTGTACTCTTCAGCTATTCCATAACTTTTTTAACTTACGAGTTTGTCTTTTATTCCCTTGAGATCATATTCTTCCTTGGCTTGTAAACTGCAAAGATTCTGAGACCAGATTGAGGATGATTCGTGGGTTCATGGGATAGAAAAAGACCAACGTGGGGAAGTGAAAAAAATGAAGATGATATTGTAGTTGCAATGTGTTGCCACCAACTAAGTGACCATATGATTTGTGCTATTCACTCTGCTTTAGATATATTAAGTGTAACCAGCAAGAGGAGTCACACAAAGTTGTGGAGGCCTTTTATGTAGGAGAGCACCATGGTTTGATGTACATTTTAAAAAGGTCATTCTTCCTGCTACATGGAAAACAGATGGGGCAAGAAAACCCCAAGGAAGCAAGGAACCAGTTAGGCCACTGAAGTTGTCCAGGCCAGAGATAATGGCGGCAAAGATTAGGGTTGTCATGGTGGAGATGGAGACAAGCAGGCAGATTGGAGTGTTCTTTAGAGGCAGAGCTTTATAATATCAGAATCATATCTTTTATTTGGTTTAAAAATTATTAGTAATTACAAAAATATACTTTTATATATTGTTATTATAAAACCAATCTCTCAAAGTTGTTATTAGGATTAACTGAGGTAATATATGTAAAGTCTCACAAGATATGATGAGTTTTAAAATAAATATTGGAGAGGCAGTGTGAGCAGTACAAGGAGTAGAAAGAGAACTTACTTCAGCAATCAGCAATCATTTTCTAATCCCTGTTTTACCAAACTTGATGAGACCTACATATATTAGCTATCTATAGCAGTTACAAGTTACCCCCAGACTTAGCAGCTTTAACAACAAGTATTTATGTTCTCATACACTTTCTCACAGTAAGGAATTTAGGATAGGCTTAGCTAGGTGGCTCTGGCTCAGGGCCTCTCATGAGGTGCATTTAAGATATTGACATGGGCTGCAGTCATCTGAAGGCTTGACTGTAGCTGTAAGAACTGCTTCCAAGCTGGCTCATTCACATGGATGTCCTCAATTCCTAGCCATGTGAACTTTTCCATAGGGGCATGTAATGGACTGAATGTATCTCCCCAAAATTCATACATTAAAGCTGTTACCACTAATGTCACTATATTTAGAGACAGAGCCTTTGAGGAGGTGATAAAGGTTAAATGAAATCATAAGGATGGAGCCCTAATCTGGTAGAGCTTGTGCCCTTATAAAAGGAAGATACACCAGAGCTGGATCTCTCTACCATGTGAGGACACAGTGTGAAGGCAGCTGTCTGCAAGCCAGAAAGAGAGCCCTCACTGGGAACTGAATCAGATGGCACCTTGATCTTGTACTTCCCATCCTCCAGAACTGTAAGAGATAAATTTCTGTCGTTTAAGCCACCTGGTCTGTAGTATTTTGTTACAGCAGCCTGAACTGACTAGTGCAGGCTGCTTGAATAGTCTCACGACATGGCAGCTAGTGTGCCCGGAATGAGCCATCCAGGAGGAAGTCTCACTGTTTTTTATGATCTAGTCTCAGAAATCACTAAGCAACACTTCTGCCATATTCTAAGTCACTAAGTCCAGCCCACACTCAAGAGGAAGATAATTAGTTTACCTCTGCAAATAATTTGTGAACATATATAAATCACCTCAAGGCCTTTATGCAAGCTTTTTAGTCTTTTATGAAGAGAGGCTAATAATAAAGTCCATTCAAAGGATTAAATTAGGTAGTGAGTATTATCATTTGACTACTAGGTGGCTGCTCAATAAAAGTTTCCTTCCTTGATAATTTAGAGATAATCTGGAAGCTAAGAGAAGAAAAGTAGGACAGTGTAGTTCTTTTGGGTGGCCTCTAAGTGTGTCTTTTATCCTTCTTCTGTTCATGATAAAAATTTTTGCATCAAGTAACACATCTTAAACTCTACTTATCTAATTAATTAGGCACATAATTTAATTGTGACTATTCTTTTTTCTCTTTGAGATGAAAATATAAGCCTCTCAGGAATTTTCTGAATGTAGAAACTCTTACATATGCCAGTGATGTATTTTCTTAATTTTCTATATATAGGAATTTAAGGAATGAAATTTTAAATTAAAATAATGTATCTCTGATACAAGTAAATGAAGATCAGTATTATCTAAATATAGAACAGAAATTCATAATTAAAAAAGCATTTCCAACTGTAGCCTTATTATTTCAGCATGTTTCCAGCTGTGGGTGACTTTACATATCTTCAGGCGTAATCACATATCAGTATGCGTGGAGTGACTTTCTTAATGTCCATTAATTCTTGCATAAACTCTTTGCATAAATCTGTACCAATCAGGATGTGATTAGAACCGTATTGTCTTGCAAAATCTAACTGTATTGAAGTAAGATTCAGGAAGAAGCTTTGACTTTTTTTGTCTTTACTTTTTAAAGAAATCCATTCTCTGAACTATAGCATTTGAATGAGATAATGGTGAAGTACCTTATGGAGTGGGACACTCAGCACATCAGGAGGCCATTGTACTTATTGTTTTGAAGGTCAGAATTTGTGGTTTGAAGGAAATATTTAAGATATTTTAAAAGTTGGATTGACTATAATATTTGAATATAATTCTTTCAATGCATGACATCATTTTTCATTTTTAGTAAACAATTAAAAAATCTAGAGCAGAACAATGCACATTAAATTGAGAAGAAGTACCTCAGGTATGGGCAAGGTCTCTCTTGCCCAGGATCTCAGGAGTAAGATCAGGGATAAATAGATAAAGCTATTGATATTTGGGCTACATTAATTAGCAAATATATAAGTTTAATGCATAAACGAATAGAACTTAAGAGAAGAGAGAGAATCTGGATTTGATAAACTTCAAGGTTAAGGAAGATAACGTGGTTTCACTTAGAGGGATTATATTGATTCATCTTATCAGAAGACAGAACCCACTGCCTAGTGACTCTGCATGGTTCTTATTGTTAGTCTCCATTTGGGCAGAATTTCTAACCACATCTAATTTCTAAGTGTGATACTTTTGTGTATGGGTTCCATTTCAAATGGTGATTTGGGAGAAATTTCACTTAAACTACTACCTATATGCCTTATCTGTCGAGGTCTGACATTTCTCCTGAGATCCTAACCTATACATAGCAGCCTCCTGTTTATCTGCAGTAGGGTATCCCACAGGCTATTGAAATTTGACAGTTCCATAGACGAACTCTTCATCTTGACCTCCAAACCTTTTCCTGTCCCTTAATCTTAACCCAGTGAAGCCACTGGCATCATCCACTTACTATGCTGGAAACCCGAATATCATGCTTGATTCTTTCTTCTCTGTTACTTTCCCCTTCCCCCTCTCTCTTTCTCCTCCACAAACAAATTAATCATCTGATCCTATTTATTTTATCTCCTAAATGTCTCTCTTGTCTGTCTCCTCTGCTTCCACCCTCTGGCCACTGATAGAGTTAGGCTTTTATTATTTCTCTTAGCTGGTCATCTGGTTTCTTATCTTTCTCCAGTTTTTCCTTTATTATGGTCAGAGTGATTTTTGTAAAAGGCATATCTGATCATGCTACTCTCAGGTGTAAAATCCTTCAGTGGCTCTCCATTTAGCATCTCAGGTTAAAGGTCAGTCTTTAACATGGTATATTAGGTGATTCTAGATTGTGCTCTTATATTTCTTCTGAGCCTATTTCTTCACTTAATTATAAACACCTAGTTCTCTAGATATATTGTTAGGTTGCACTTCCATGGCCTAGCACATGTGGTTTCTTTACTATCAAGTTCATAAGTCTTTAGTCTGGCAAATTTCTATCGATCCTTCAAGATATAGCTCAGATGTCACACTTTATGTGAGGACTTTCCAGATTCTACCAGGCAGAGTTAAATCTTCCCTTCTCTGTTGGTAATTGCCATTCTAATAGAGTACAGTTTTCTGTTGCAGACAGCATAGCCTTGCTTTAGAACCATAGGAGTCTGCACTGTGTTTATTCTATTGGGGTTGGCCAGAGAATCCACAGGGCTTCCTAATGGATCACGGGTACCTCTCGTACCTTTGGATTTGCTGGGTCACGTAGTCAGAGTGTCAGGGCTGCTTATGTCATAATTTGAACCTACTGCAGAGCAATCTGTTGCTTTCTGTAAACTCAAAGCTGGCAGTCTCCCTAGTTACTCAATAAATGATTTGGAATAATTTTGCTAAGTGTATGTAGTCTCTAGAATCTAAAGGGGTACATAAGTGCTGTGCCTCTTTCTTAGTGATAGGAAGGTAAGATGTAGTAACTTATCCTTTTCAAAAAATTTATCCTTTTACTTTTTATGGTTATTTATCATTTACTATTTTATATACCTTTTATACATTTGTTCAAGGTTTTTCCTCAAAAGGACCTGGTCTTCGCTTTTACCTGTATAAATGTATACCACAAGTCAGAGTCTTAGTAAATGTGATGTTACAGCATGCCTAAGATTATTGCCACCCTACTTAGCCCTAAAAATCAGGTTATTGTTACCTCTGGCAGGTACATTATCCAATTCTAGAATCCCTTTCTGAGAATTTGCTTTTTGGGACCACTTATGATACCCCCTTTCTTTTTTAAAAATTTATTTTATTTATTTATTTTTGTCTGTGTTGGGTCTTCATTGCATGTGGGCCTTCTCTAGTTGAGGCGAGCGGGGGCTACTCTTCATTGCGGTATGCAGGCTTCTCATTGTGGTGGCATCTCTTGTTGCAGAGCACGGGCTCTAGGCGCACGGGCTTCAGTAGTTGTGGCATGCAGGCTCAGTAGTTGTGGCTTGTGGGCTCTAGAGCACAGGCTAAGTAGTTGTGGTGCATGGGCTTAGTTTGTCCGCGCCATGTAGGATCTTCCCAGACCAGGGCTCGAACCCGTGTCCCCTGCATTGGCAGGTGGATTCTTAACCACTGCACCACCAGGGAAGCCCCATACCCCTTTTCTTGGTTGGATTCTATTAGAAGAGATGCCAAAACAAGGATTCATGTGCAAGTAATTATTTGGAAGATGTAGAAAATACTGGTAAAGGATGGGAGGACCTGACAGGGAAGGGAATGCAGCCAACAAAGTGTACATAATCAAGCCATTACCACTGTGGGTAATTGGACTTCACCTCACTGTAGAAACTCTGGAGCAACATAGGTACATGCTTCAGGGTCATCTCACTGGAGGAGGTACACCAATTTCCTTCAGTCATTGGTTGAGAGTTTCTGGGGCCAGAGGATCATTAATTTCCCAACACTTCTAGCCTGTCGCATGGGTGGGCAAAGTGGACTTCAAAATCCAGAGAAGATTGTCAGGTCTTCAGTTGGAAATCAAGTTAATTGTGCTTAAGTAGGAAGGGGAAGAGGATATAGGCAGGACACAAATAATGTCTGTTACAATGTCCAATTATAACTACAGCAGAAAGCTTTAGGACTTATACATTAAAGTTTGGAATGTGAAATATGGTATCATATTCCCCAAAGCACAACATTCAAATAGGTTAGATTAAATCAGTAAAGCATTTCTTAGCTGATGTAAAAAATATCAACAATACTACTAAATCTTTCATGAGCTCAGGCAACTGTGGTTCCCTTTGGTTTTAAAATAGACAAGGAACATTCAGCACTTGCTATAGTGAGTGATCTGATCAAAGAACTATGTAATACAGATGGTTAACAGAAGGGATATTATTATAATACCATGCTGAATAAATGAATAGCCAAGATGGATTAAATTGATATGATTATAGAGAAATTTGAGTTTTGCACTATTTCCACTCAAAAGTTCTAAGAAAAATTTATGTCAAGTCTGTAAAACTGCATATATTAAGCCATTTTGTCATATAGTATTTCATTTCATTTAAAAGTCCTAAATTTCATCAGTTGATCTCCCACAATTGTCCCTTTACATTTAGTTTTATAATGTATAAACTGATGTAATTACCTAAATATTTCTAAATATTATAGTGTTGTTCTGATAAATATTATTTTTATATTCTAGTTCCTGAGTTTCCAGGAACTTTTTGAGGATCAGAATTTATATTTTCCTCCAAGAAGGCATTCTAAAAACTTAGAAGTATTTAGGGATAATTTTTGGTATAAATCCTCCATTCTTTCTCAAATGGTTTTATAAAGACATCATTTCTCTCAATAATAAATATAAAAGTATTACATCACTTCTATTTTAGGGAACAAAGAAAATGGTCAATAGTTTCAGTCTGAAACTCTTTAGAAACATTTTGTTTAACAATTAGTATGTGATAAAGAGCTTTTAAATTCAATTCTGAAACAATTAGTACGTAATAAAGACATTTTAAACAAAAGATAAATTCAAATTTGCAGAACAAGGTGAGCAAGACTCTTGATTCACCAAATACCTGAATATTCAAGTATCATGTGCTAATGAATACAATGTAGTTCAAAATCTATAAATTCAAACTATGTAGCTTCCTGAGCAGAGTGACTTTGCTCCTGCTTTGAAGAGTTAAAATATTTGTCTGTGTCAGAGAGTGTCAGAATACTGTTGTGATTGTCTTTCTTTTAATTTGAGAGTCACATTCAAAATGTGAAAATTTAGAAACTGAATATTCCTGGTTATATTATCCCATAAATTAGAAGTAATTTGGTACAGGTTACCATGACCTAGTCTTAATTCTGTCATTATTAAACTTTTTCTTCCTAAGCAGGACAAAGTACTGAGTTAATCATGATTCTTTAGATTGGTCTGAAGAGGCAAACCCTCTCTTAGAATGCAGTGGCCTTGGGGGAGGCTGAAAGAGGCAGAATGGAGAGCATTGTAAGAGGACACAGCCCTGGTCAGGAGATGGGACCGAATGAGTTACTTTTTAACTTTCTCAAATAATGGCTTGAGACTGATCAGGACACCACTCTTAGGACTTTCTTCTTATTATTTAAAAAAAATTTTTGGTTGCTCTGAAATTTCATAAGCGCATGTCTTTCTAAGTCCTTACAACTCAAAATGTGGCCTGTGGACCAGCAGCCATAGTGTCACTTAGCAGCTTGTTAGAAATGCAGAATCTCACATCTGTAGGGTTAGAATTTGCATTTTAACATGATCTCCAGGTGATTTGTATGCACATTAATATTTGAGAAGCACTGATCTGGCTCTCCCCTTTCTTCTCATATTTTCCTTTTCCATCGTTTCAGTTTTACATTCTAGCTCTTTTATTGGATAGTTAAAAAATTTCAGCAAACACATTTTAAGATCTATTGTCTCAGCAACTCTCAAATATACAATACAATATTAATAACTGTAGTCACCATGCTGTATATTACATTCCCCTGACTTATTTATAACTGAAACTCTGTACTTTTGACCCCCTTCACCTATTTTACCCTCACCTCCATAACCCTCTCCCACTACCTCTGGCAACCAACAATCTGTTTTCTACATTACGAGTTTTGTTTTTTGTTTGTTCAGATTCCACATATGAGCAAGATCATATGATAGTTTTCTTTCTCTGTCTGCCAAGACATGGAAGCAACCTATTCTAATATTATGGATATAGTATGTTTTCCATCCTTAGAATTTTTTTTTTACGGTGCGCGGGCCTCTCACTGTTGTGGCCTCTTCCGTTGCAGAGCACAGGCTCCGGATGTGCAGGCTCAGCGGCCATGGCTCACGGGCCTAGCCGCTCCGTGGCGTGTGGGATCTTCCCGGACTGGGGCACGAACCCGTGTACCCTGCAGCGGCAGGCGGACTCTCAACCACTGCGCCACCAGGGAAGCCCAGTTGTTCTATTTGTTTGCCTTAGTTTTTGCTTTTGTGCACCTCCACAATATTTGGAGGATTCTTGATTGTGTATTCATATTCATGGAGAAGGTGTAGGATAAGTCTGGAAGTGCTGACTATATGTCCTTTGTATTAGACAGAGAGGACCAGCCTGCAGGGTACCTGCAAGAACCATTTCCAAAGGGATAAGGGATTTATTCTGATGGTCTGTAGATCAGTTTCTTTAGAGCAGATGTCATGGCTTGTGAATGAAAGTAAACACAGCATCTCTCAGTGGAGGGCCAGGGAGTTTGGGGAAGAGAGAGGGAAATCAGGAGAGGAGTAATTCCATAGGCAGACTTAATAGATCTTGTATATTTCTGCTCCTCTTTCCATTGCTATCCTCTTTAACCCCTGGCTTGGCTCTTAGCTCTCTTCTGGGCTCACTTAGATAGACTTTATTGTGAAATTTCTGGGTTGCTGCTTTCTCTTTCCATCTTCCAGAAAAATCACTAAGATCTCTGCTTAGTGAAAGTTCTCTTTCTTAGTAGTGCTCTTTGGATTTTTTGTCTTGTATTTTTGTAACATAATTTCATTGGGAATTTTAGAGATTGAAAGGTAGATAAGTACATTTAGTTCTTTTTTTTTTTTTTTTTTTTTTTTTGTTTGCGGTCCGTGGGCCTCTCACTGTTGTGGCCTCTCCCGTTGCGGAGCATAGGCTCCGGACGCGCAGGCTCAGCGGCCATGGCTCACAGGCCCAGCTGCTCCGCGGCATGTGGAATCCTCCCGGACCAGGGCACGAACCCACGTCCCCTGCATTGGCAGGCGGACTCTCAACCACTGCGCCACCAGGGAAGCCCCATTTAGTTCTTAATCTTTACCAGAAGATTAAGTTCTTGATTGTGACAGAATATTTTTCATGCAGATTTTATCCTTTGTAATTTGCTGGAGAGTCTTGTAGGAATTTTTCTAAAAACAGTAAGTTCTGTATTGACATAATTTTCAGATAATCACACATACAAGAAAGAAACTACTGTTGATTCTGACCAGAATATCAAACAACTGAAACAGTAAAATGATTCTGTTCACTCACCAGCATGCCTGTGCACACACACATGCGTTTCTATGAGCAGGTGAGCATTCATAATACAAGTTGGATAGTGATTGGCACTTGAGTGATAACAAAACAATCATGTTTTGAATTTTTATTAAAAGAAGTGTAATTTTTTATCATGTCTCAGAATAGACCTATGACTTCTATTTTATAACTTATAGAGTTGGTTTTACATACTTTTGACAGTCGATTCATATTTCTGACATTATAATTTCTTTTTCCATTGAGAAGTTGTACATAGGTGGGTTGTTTACTCTTTCCAAGATAAGTCATCGTAATCCTACCTTTATGCGGGACAATTTTTTCTTCTTTCTTGTGGTCAGTTCCCTGTGGGCTTTCATTCTTTTCTCCACCATTCATGCCATTAGTGCTATTCTTATGGACTTTTTGCAAAAGCATCCTAGGATATGTCAGAATGCTTTGACATGTCAGAACTCTCAATTTCTCTCTTTACCTAAGTTTCCTTTAAGTTTCCCATAACAAAATTATCTATACCTATTTTGTTATCTACTTCCTTTCTTCCTTTCTCTGTCCAGGTATCAATTGTTTTGTTGTCAGTGACTAATGTAATGCTTGAGTTTTAGGCTTCAGATAGGAAAAAAATGGCAATTCTGATTCCTTTCATTAAAGTTGTTGTTAAAGCCAATTCTGAGTGTAGGCACAACGAGTGGTCCTTAAATTGCTACAGAATTATCTTATAGGATATATAAGTTAATTTTGTATTATGTCCTGACTGTCTACTATGTCAAGAACACTAGGTTAGGTGTAGGGATTCAAAGTTGAATAAAACCTAATTACTATTGTCCTAAGAGTTTTTAATTAAGTCTGTGTGGGGTATGAAAATTAGTACATAATATATATACTTTTGTTAGGAATTTAACTATGGAAAGCCCATCTAAAATAGTGCGGTTACTTCTATTATTATTGTGTCCTTTAAATTTTTTAGTAATTTTTTTCCCTTTGTAACTGTTGGTTCACAACCATGGGAGCTTCCCAGGTAGACTGAAACAGGGCTCATACATGGAGGGCAAGAAGGGACTGAAGAAAAGGGCAGGCCACTCCAGATTGGTAGATGGCAGCCTTAATAAGCAAGAGAACTTACATATGAGGCTTGTCTTGGGTGATTGCAAGACAAGTAGATCTCTGCACCCACCTGCCAGAATCTTAAAGATTTATACAGAGACTCTAACGGGGTTCAGTCATATATCCTGTCCAGATGGTTTTAACAACATCTAACTCTCTCAAGGGTGTGTCCTTGAAGCCAGCTCCTACTGTGGTATTGATGGGAAGAAGATACATTCCAAGGATAGGGGAGGGAGTGAGGAGCTTCCAGTTGCCTGGGTCCAGCTTGTGGGTCAGCTGGCACTTAGGTCCTCTCAACTACCTCCTCCAACTATAATAGGTGTAGTCGGTTGAATGGTGGCCTCCGTTCTGACCTAGTGAATGTGATCTTATTTGGAAAAAGGCTCTTTGCAGATGTAAATAATTATCTTGAGATGAAATCATCCTAGAATACCTTGGTGGGCCCTAATTCCAGTGATAAATGTCCTTAAAAGTGATAGAAGAGGAGAACACACAGACATACAAAGGAGAAGGTGACATGAAGATGGAGACAGATAGTGGAGTGATGGTGGTCACAAGCCAAGGAAGCCAAGGAATGCCGATGGCCATCAGAACCTGGAAGAAGCAAGGAAGGATTTTCCTTTGGAGCTTCTGAAGGGACATCTGGTCTCCAGAGCTGAGAGAGAATGCATTTATGTTGTTTTTGGCCACTAAGTTTGTGGTGCTGTTTTATGGCAGCCTCAGGAAACTAATACAATAGGTGAGAGCATGACTAAGGTTTGTGGTTGAGAGTAATTCCTGTCTGATATATTTTACCAATGAGAAAAATCAGCTAAATACCAAAAATTTTTATGAGGTGATTTGGAGAGTTTAAAAGACAGTTTCCTAGGGTTACGTAAAAATTATATGGATAGGAGGCAAAGGTTTACACCTATTACCTGAGCAAGGGGAATCAGGTAAGTTTAGAAGTGTAATGGTTAATTTTTAAACTTCTTTTTTCTGGCATTCCCAAAGTGACATCTTAATTTTATTCCTTCAATGAGCAGTAAAGCCCAATCTGAATGCAAACAAATATTGGTTGTATATGCAAAGACTAGAAATGAATTGATAACATCGTGGTGATGTTCAGACATTTAAATATTAAATACTGTTGGACTGGATTACCGAGAATCATTTAGGTGGGTGTAGTGATAGAAAATTTTATATCTCTTGGAAGCTTGTCCTAGAGTAAGATAGGCAAGAAGTCGTAGCTGAAATAAGCATATAAAAGATGTAATAGGCTATAGAATAAATTACTTGTAGCAGGGTGGCAAACATAACACTATTTTCCAAACATGCAAGGAAAATGGTAGTTCTTCTTTCTAGTCTTTTAAATTGTAAACTGTAACATGAATATGGAGGAATGCATAAAATATAGATACAGATTAATGAATCATTTAAATATAAAACTCTATGTAACCACCACTTACGTCAATAATAGAATGTTACCACACCCTAGAAACCTCACTGGACTTCCCAGTAGTCTCCTAAGTATTCAACCTAAATATTTGACTGTTGCTTTGCTTGCTTTTGAATTTTGTGTAAATCAAATTACGTAGCAGGTAGTACTTTGGTATGGCTTCTTATGGTCAATATTATGTTTATTTTGTTCTTCCTTATTTCTTGAGATTGTAACTCACTCATTTTCATTGCAGTAGAGTATGCCACTGCAGGGATATACACAGTTTAGGTACTGATGGGAATTTGGGTTATTTCCAGTTTGGAGCTTTTACAAATAATGCTGCTACAGACATTCCTGTACATGTGTTGTGGTGCGCAAATGTACACGTTTATATTGGGTGTGTACCGAGGAGGGGAAATTACTAGGTGTGTATATCTTTACCTTTGGTTGGTAATGGCACACTGATTTTCAAATTGGTCACATCAATCTGAAATCTGTAGGAGACTTCCTGTGATTTCATATCCTTGTGAAACTTGGTATTGTCAACCTTTTCCATTTTAGCCATTTCTGGCAGATGTGTAATCATATCTCATTATGGTCTTAATTCCATTTTTACTATTTTAATGAGATTGAACACCTTTTCATATGCTTATTGGCCATTCAGATTTCCTCTTTGTGAATCCCCTATTAAAGACTCTTTTTCATTAAAAAATTTAGGTTGTCTTTCTTTTTTTTATTGATTTGTAGTAGATGTCTTATACATTTTGTTTACCAGTCCTCTGTTAATTTTTTATGTTGCCAAAATATTCTCTCATTCCATGGCTTACCTTTAATTTTCTTAATGGTGTAGTTTGATGAACAGAAGTTTTAATTTTAGTGTAGTCCAATTACTCTTTTCCTTTATGATCAGTGATTTTATGTCCAATTTACATAATCTTTTCCTAACATGAATTAAGAAGATATTCTCCAGTATTTTCTTCAAGCCTAGAGCTGCCCAAGAGAAATATGAGACCCTTATGTACAACTTAAAGTTTTTCCCATTTAAAAAAGTAGAAGGGATCAAGGGAATTTAATTTTAATGATACATTTTATTTTACCCAGTGTATTCCAAATATCATAATTTCAATATGTAATCATGATTAATGAGGTATTTTACGTTTTAAAACTCATACTAAGTATTCAAAATCTAGTATGTATTTTGTAATTATAGCACATCTCAATTCATAGGAGTCAACTTCAAAATTTCAAATGTTTAATAGCCACAAGTGGCTAGTGCTGATCACATTGGGCAGCACAGTTCTAGAAGACATTTTGTTTTGCCACTTGGAATCCATATTTGTGTATGGAGCAATGTTGGGATCATTTCCTTTTTTCCTACATGGTAATCTGTTGTTCCAACTACATAAATTGAAAAGAACATCTTTTCCTCTTGCTTTTCAGTGCCATCTTTGTCATAAATCAAATGTTCATATATGAGTAGGTCTATTTCTGGTCTTAATAATAAATGCTTATCTTCTATGGTGGATCTAATTTTTCTCACAAACTCCACCATGCTGGCTGGTGGGGATGAAAAGGAACAAACTATATTTTTCCAATCAATTGAATCTGAGTCTCTGCCAGTTTGAAGAGTAACTTTTAGGTAACTCAATCTCTTTTAGTAAGTGCTCAATGTCTCAGATTTGTTCCCATTCCTCTTACTTTTTCCTGAAATGATGCCTGGATATATAGGGGCATTAACATGACCTGGTGGTGCTGAGAAGAAGAATCTCTATCTGCCACAAGGCTATCTCTTTGGTAGCCTTGTGACTTTTTGGTCCCTACTGCAGTGTATATAGTTGACCCTTGAACAACATGGGTTTGAACTGTGCAGGTCTATTTTACATGGATTTTTTCAATAAGTATATTGAAAAAATTTGGAGATTTGTGAAAACATGAAAAAAACTTGCAGATGAACTATGTAGCTTAAAAATACAGTAAGTCCCCTACATACGAACCTTCAAGTTGCAAACTTTCAAAGATGCAAACGCACATTCGCATGTCCAATCACGTAAGTTAGTTCACATGTCTGGTGTACATTGTCATGTGTGTGCATCCTGTACAAAGTGGTTGTGCTTTTGTGTACTTTACAGTATTGTATACAGTACATTAGTACAGTGTCTTCATTTCAAGCCCAGGATGTCCAGAAGCAAGCGTAAAAGCAGCAGTGATGTAGCTGGTACTGCTAAGAAGCACCAAGCAATAACGATGGAAACAAATGTGAAAATAATTGAGAGAGTGGGGCGAGGCGAAAAGATGGTAGACATCGCTTGTTCTTATAATATGAATCGTTCAACCATCGGCAAGATTCTAAAGAACAAGATCATGGAACATGTGAAGTCGGCTCTGCCAAGGATGTCGACAATAATATCGAAGAAGTGTGGAAAAGTGATGGAGGAGATGGAGAAACTTCTCAGTGTGTGGATGTGGGATCAGGATCAGCGTCCAGTCCTGCTCAGCTTAATGCTGATTCAAGAGAAAGCTAAAAGCCTTTAGGAAGACCTGAAGAAGAAATACGGCAAAGAATCAGAGAGCGCATCTTTTAATGCCAGCCATGGTTGGTTTCATCGGTTCAAGGCTAGAGCCAACCTTCACAATGTAAAAGTAAGTGGGGAGTAAGTGAGTGCAGATACGGTAGCTGCCCAGGAATTTCCTGAACCACTTTGAGAAATTGTTGATGGAGGCACGTATTTACCCAAGCAGGTTTTTAATGTGGAAGAGACAGAACTGTGTTGGAAGAGGATGCCAGACCGAAGTTACATCAGTAAGGAGGAAAAGTTGATGCCAGACTATAAAGCAGCAAATCATACACTAACCCTGTTGTTTGGTGGCAATTCTTCCAGCGATATGAAGCTGAAGCCTCTCTTAGTTTATCATTCAGAGAACCCAAGAGCCCTTAAAAACATAGCCAAGGGCTCTCTTCCTGTTGTGTGGAAGAGTAACCCCAAAGCCTGGGTTACACAGGCATTTTCCAGGACTGTTTTTTCCACCACTTTATCCCAGAGGTAGAGAAATATGGCTTAGAGAAGGACATCCCATTCAACATTATTTTGCTGCTTGACAATGCTCTGGGCCACACTCCATTCAAGAACAACATTCATCCCAACATCAAAGTAGTACATCTGCCACCAAATACTACGTCGCT
This sequence comes from Phocoena sinus, assembly GCF_008692025.1. Classification (NCBI taxonomy): domain Eukaryota; kingdom Metazoa; phylum Chordata; class Mammalia; order Artiodactyla; family Phocoenidae; genus Phocoena; species Phocoena sinus. The sequence goes on along the minus strand of NC_045764.1, from coordinate 122,759,402 downwards.
TATCCAACCTATGGACCAGGGAGTTATAGTGACTTTCAAGAAATATTATTTATGTCACACTATTTGTCAGGCAGTAAAGGCGAGTGATGAATCAGGAACAACCTTGTGACAATTTTGGAAGGACTATAACATCTACAAGGCCATAAAAACATTGACTTTGCTTGGCGTGAAGTTATGGCCATCACCATGAATTGGGTTTGGAAGAACCATTGCCTGCAGTTTGTTCATGATTTTCATGGATTTGAGAAGGTAGATGAGGAGTCCAAAGAGGTCTTCAGCAATTTAATGACCCTCAGCAAGAAGCTGGATCTAGATCTGCAAGAGGACGACTTCATTGAACTCCTTGCTATGCAACATGAGGAGCTTACTAAATGAAGACCTGATGGAATTGGAAGCCTAGAGAAAGGATGAAGAGAAACAAGAGGAAGAAGAAGTAACTGAAGAACCAAAGAGATTTACGGTGCAGGAAATGGCAAGGGGATTTTCTATATCTGAGGAAGCACTGTTAGTTTTTGAGGCACAGGACCCGAATGTAGAAGGGTACACAAAGGTTGCAGCAGCCATTCGGAATGCAATCCAGTGCTACCGTGTCATCTATGATGAGAAGAAAAGAGCTACTACCCAGATATCACTGTATTATTTTTTTCAAGAGGGTAGCTAGAATTGAATCCAGAAAGGAACCAGAACGTGTGCCATCAATGTCAGGTGTCAGTGAAATTGCAGCTTGCCCTCCATCTCCTATTGCTGAGATTTCTCCTAATCCTTCAGCTCTACCATATCCCACCTCCTCTCCCTCCTTCAGTCAGTAACTCTTCTTGCCTGTTCACTCGATGCCAGCCCCTGTATGCCAGCTGTTGTGCTGTACTACTGTACTTTTCAAGGTACTGTACTGTAAGACTAAAAATGTTTTATTTTTTGTGTTTGTTTTTATATATTATTTGTGTGAAAAGTATTATAAATCTATTACAGTTCAGTACTATATAGCTGATTGTATTAGTTGGGTACCTAGGCTAACTTTGTTGGATTTACGAACAAACTGGACTTACAAACGAGTTCCTTGGAACGGAACTCGTTCGTACGTAGGGCACTTACTGTATAAAAAAATTTAGGAAAAGGGTATGTCATGAATGCATAAAGTACGTGTACATATACATATAATATACAAAATATGTGTTAATTGACTGTTATATTATCAGTAAGGCTTCCAGTCAACAGTAGGCTATTAATAGTTAAGTTTTAGGGACATCAGAAGTTATATTCAGATTTTCTATTGTGAGGAGGTTGACACTCCTAACTTTTGCATTGCTCAAGGGTCAACTATACATCATGGTATAGTTCTTGGCACCTTGGGCTGGGGTCTCCTGATATGTGGCAGACAAAATGACATTTTGTTTTCTTGCATCAGGCAGAGCCTGGTCACCCATGCAGATTTGGAGCCACTGTGGGTCACCTGAGCTGGGGTCTTCTCTGAGTCTGAGCTATGCTCTTCTCCCTTCCCTGAAGTTCATGGCTATCCAGTTCACATCCTCTGGAGGGGTCATATTGCCCACCACCAGTGTGGTTCTATGAAAGTACCACAGGCCATCAACTCAGCTCCTTTCCCTGAGTTTGCAGTGTTTATTTATTTATTTGTTTGTTTTATTTATGGCTGCATTGGGTGTTCGTTGCTGCGCATGGGCTTTCTCTAGTTTGTGGTGAGCAGGAGCTACACTTCGTTGCGGTGCGCGGGCTTCTCATTGCATGGCTTCTCTTGTTGCAGACCATGGGCTCTAGGCATGTGGGCTTCAGTAGTTGAGGCACGTGGGCTCACTAGTTGTGGCTCATGGGCCCTAGAGCACAGGCTCAGTAGTTGTGGCGCATGGGCTTAGTTGTTCTGCGGCATGTGGGATCTTCCTGTACAAGGGATCAAACCCATGCCCCTGCATTGGCAGGCAGATTCTTAACCACTGTGACACCAGGGAAGTCCCATGGGCTTGCAGTAATTTTGAGGTTGCTTTTTCATCACCTAGCAGCCAAGAAAATCTAATGAGTGCTTACTCCATTCTTCTCTCTGCCTGTGAATGTGTATCACTAATGTCTTTTTGATATAGTATCTTGCACTGTTGTGCGGTCATCCTTGTTCAGTCTTCTCCCAGAGTTCCAAATGGAGTACATCACACAAAATCCCTCAACTCTTCCAATCTGCCTCCTCCCTGGAATTTTGTACCAGGTGTTTGTGTCTGATGCCTTGTTCTATTTCTGTCTCTTCTTCTTTTTGCAGTCCACATGCCTCAATGGGCAGGGTGTCCTGCTTCCTGTGTGGTAGGGACAATTTTTATATCACAGCCTGAGTTACCTCTACTCATGGCTCAGAGACAAGGGGTCTGGCTCTTGATATGTTAATTGGAGCTTAAATAATTTATAAAATATTTCAACCAAGGTTAGCTTTCAAGACCCTTCTCTTGTTAGAGACTTAAAAAAATCTAATTTGACACTCAGAGCTGAGTAGTGACATTACAGCTGATGTTGGTCCTTTCTCAGGCAGTTACAGGACAGTATGATTTATAGGATGTGAAAGTGCATGGGAAAATATTTCAAAAAATATCATTCCTGTTAATTTACTGAAAAAGAGAAAAGAAGAAAAAAAACCCTTTCATTTTCTGCATGAGTGCCAAATAAGTAAAAGTGAAAGCTAAAAGAGAAGTCTGGGAACAGAATTGTGAACCTGTCCTTTAAGCAGGGACACCTGCATGGGAACTCATTTTCTACACGAAAACAGCTGTAGAGTTTTAAAGTCCTAAGGAAGCAGAGAAATCACATGTGCAAATAGATCATGCTGATTAGATTGTAGCCAAGATAAACATCAAATTATGCATAGATATCAGATAACAGCACATGGTTTGCGATCTAAGAAACATTGCAACGTTAAACATGATAACTTAAAAAAAAATCATGTTTGCTGTAGAAACCATAATGCCCACCAGGAAAAGAATCTGTTTCCAGTCCTTAAATTTTATGAAGATCAAAGGAATGGTTGGGAGGGAGAACTGAAGGAAGTCGAGAGCCTGGCCCATTCAAGAAATCAGAGAGCTGCTGGTAGGTAAAAATGAGAGACATGAAAGGAGGGAGAATTAACCTGTCTAGAGGAATTTGGAAATGTTTTGCTGGGAAGTTTACAGGGTGGATGAGAAAGAGACTTTGGGGGCAATTGCCTTTTATAGGAAGGAGAGAACAAGGGCCAAAAATTGGAATTTTAAGTTTTTCTTTTGACTTCTTGTTCCAGTAATGGTGGACCTAGCTCTTTGGAGCAGCTCTCCCATTGAGGAATATTACAGAAGCTGCCCCCACTTATATATATATTTAAAGATGTTACAAAGCTAATAAGAATTGTGAAGAATTATGGGACTAAGATTTGGGAGAAGATAGAAATCCAGAGAGGCAAATAATGGATCTGGGGCCACTTTTCCCCTAGGGACCTCTGCTTATTCAGGAAGAGGTGGATGTAGCAGGGTTTTTTTTGTTTTTTTTTTTCGTTTTTTGGTCACACTGTAGGGCATGTGGGATCTTAGTTCCCCAAGCAGGGATTGAACCCTCACCCCCTGGAGTGGAAGCATGGAGTCTTAACCACTGGACTGCCAGGAAAGCCCCCAGTGTAGCAGTTTTGATAGGATGGCAAAAATTGATGTTCAGGGCTAGCCAAGTGGGAGCCCTAATAATTCTTCTATACGTTGAGTTGAGACCTTGAAACATTTTACCCTGGAAGTAAAAGAGAATAGATTGGTCCTTGTAGAGACTGTAGTTCAGCTTTGAATCATCTCATTCCCTGGGATTGGATGAAGATGATCTTGGATTGCTAGTTTCTTCAGCAGTCTGCTTCAAGTAGATGTAACTCTTCTTTAGGAAAAAAAATCATGTTAAGTTTTTCATACTATTTTTCTTTTAAAATATATTAAAAAATATAAAAATTCCTGTTGATTTATAACCTTTTCAATATTTCATATTGTTAAGCTTCTTAATTTTCACTAATTGAGTGGATTTAAAATTATATCTCATATTATCTTAATTTACATTTTTTTCTGATTAAATGTAGGCATCTATTTACTGGTTTATATCTGTTTGTACTTCCTGGTTTGTAAAATACTTGTTCATGTCTTTTGCACATTTATCTGCTGGACTTTCTTTTTCCTATTGATTTATGGAAGTTCTTTATACTGTATATTAATTCTTTGTCAGTTACAGATACTACAAATATCTTTTTACACTTTGCAATTCTCTTTCATTGATGTCTTTGGATGAATAAAAATTTTAAATTATATTGTAGTTACATTTATTTGCCTGTTATGGTGAATACCTTTTCTGTTCTTTTAAAGAAATTCTTCCCTATCCTAGGGTGACTAAGATATTCTCTATATTTCCTTTCAAGCATTAAAGAAGCAGTAATACAGGGTGTTCTTTTTCCTTAAAAAAAAGATTTTAAAGAGAATGTTTCAGAGTTTTGTAACTTCTTTTTAACAGGTTAAGAATGTCTCTTTCAAAGTTTCAAAGAGTTTTCTTTTAAATGATGAATGGATATTGAATTACGTTAAATGTCTTTTCTGCATTTAATTGGGATAATTATACTTTTTTCTTAATCTCTTTTCTGCTGGATCTAGTCAGCCCTTTAACCATTCAGTTGTTAATTTCGAGTATAATAGATTTTATATTTCTAAATATACATTTTATTATTCCTAATATATTTTTATTTTTATTTGACTTTTCCTATAAATGTACCTAATCATTTTTTTAATACATGACTTTTCTTTTTTTAATATGTTTGTTGGAGTATAATTGCTTTACATTGTTGTGTTAGTTGCTGCTGTATAACAAAGTATGAATTTAACTACACACAAAAACTGTTTGATCTCTTTCCTGACTGTTCACTTCTGCGGGTATTTCCTGACATCAGAATTCCTCAACAGTATCCGAGTTCATTCAGGAGGTAGCTCAAAGAGAAATCCAGCTCACTCTAAGGGCACAAAGGTTATCTTTAGGTTATCAGTGAGTTTCGGTGAATTATGAACTGATAAGTTTTTCTTAAGGAGTGAATGAAGAAAACTAGTGGGCATTGTCTAAGGTGGTTGAGTTTCTGTCCTAAATAAGGATGTGAAGCCTTGTGAGGCTATATGTATACATAAATCGCCATATACCCTCCCTCCTGTGTCTCCCTCCCACCCCCCATCCCATCCCTCTAGGTGGTCACAAAGTACGAGCTGATCTCCCTGTGCTACGCAACTGCTTCCTACTAGCTATCTATTTTCCATTTGGTAGTGTATATATGTCCATGCCACTCTCTCACTTCGTCTTAGATTACCCTTCCCCCTCCCTGTGTCCTCAAGTCCACTCTCTATGTCTGTGTCTTTATTCCTGTCCTGCCCCTAGGTTCTTCAGGACCATTTTTTTTTCTTAGATTCCATATATATGTGTTAGCATACGGTACTTGTTTTTCTATTTCTGACTTACTTCACTCTGTATGACAGCCTCTATTTCCATCCACCTCACTACAAGTAACTCAATTTCATTTCTTTTTGTGTCTCAGTAATATTCCATTGTATATATGTGCCACATCTTCTTTATCCATTCATCTGTCAATGGACACTTAGGTTGCTTCCATGTCCTGGCTATTGTAAATAGTGCTGCAATTAACATTGTGGTACATGACTCTTTGAATTATGGTTTTCTCGGGGTATACGCACAGTAGAGGGATTGCTGGGTCATGTGGTAGCTCTATTTTTAGTTTTTTAAAGAACATCCATACTGTTCTCCATAGTGGCTGTATCAATTCACATTCCCACCAACAGTGCAAGAGGGTTCCCTTTTCTCCACACCCTCTCCAGCATTTATTGTTTGTAGATTTTTTATGATGGCCATTCTGACTGGTGTGAGGTGATACATCATTGTAGTTTTGATTTGCATTTCTCTAATGATTAATGATATTGAGCACCCTTTAATGTGTTTGTTGCTAATCTGTGTATCTTCTTTGGAGAAGTGTCTACTTAGGTCTTCTGCCCAGTTTTGGATTGGATTGTTTGTTTTTTTGATATTGAGCTGCATGAGTTGCTCATATATTTTGGAGATTAATCCTTTGTCAGTTGCTTCGTTTGCAAATACTTTCTCCAATTCTGAGGGTTGTCTTTTCAGCTTATTTATGGTTTCCTTTGCTGTTCAAAAGCTTTTAAGTTTCATTAGTTCCCATTTGTTTATTTTTGTTTTTATTTCCATTTCTCTAGGACTTGGGTCAAAAAGGATCTTGTGATTGATGTCATAGAGTGTTCTGCCAATGTTTTCTTCTAAGAGTTTTATAGTGCCTGACCTTACATTTAGGTCTTTAATCCATTTGAGGTTTATTTTTGTGTATGGTGTTAGGGAGTGTTCTAATTCATTCTTTTACATGTAGCTGTCCAGTTTCCCCAGCACCACTTATTGAGGAGGCTGTCTTTTTGACATTGTATATTCTTGCCTCCTTTATCAAAGATAAGGTGACCATATGTGCATGGGTTTATCTCTGGGCTTTCTATCCTGTTCCATTGATCTATATTTCCTTTTTGTGCCAGTACTATACTGTCTTGCTTACTGTAGCTTTGTAGTATAGTCTGAAGTCTGGGAGACTGATTCCTCCAGCTCTGTTTTGCTTTCTCAAGATTGCTTTGGCTATTCAGAGTCTTTTGTGTTTCCATACAAATTGTGAAATTTTTTGTTCTAGTTCTTTGAAAAATTCCATTGGTAGAGTGATAGGGATTGCATTGAATCTGTAGATTGCTTTGGGTAGTATGCTCATTTTCACAATGTTGATTCTTCCAATCCAAGAACATGGTATATCTCTCCATCTCTTTGTATTATCTTTAATTTCTTTCATCAGTGTCTCATAGTTTTCTGCATATAGGTCTTTTTTCTCCTTAGGTAGGTTTATTCCTAGGTATTTTATTCTTTTTGTTGTAATGGAAATGTTTTCTTAATTTCACTTTCAGATTTTTCATCATTATTGTATAGGAATGCCAGAGATTTCTGTGCATTAATTTTGTATCCTGCTACTTTACCAAGTTCATTGATTAGCTCTAGTAGAGCTGGTAGAGTCTTTAGGATTTTCTATGTGTAGTATGTCATCTGCAAACAGTGACAGCTTTACTTCTTCTTTTCCAATTTGGATTGCTTTTATTTCTTTTTCGTCTCTGATTTCTGTGGCTAAAACTTCCAAAACTATGTTGAATAATAGTGGTGAGAGTGGGCAACCTTGTCTTGTTCTGATCTTGGTAGAAATGGTTTCAGTTTTTCACCATTGAGAATGACGTTGGCTTTGGGTTTGTCATATATGGCCTTTATTATGTTGAGGTAACTTCCCTCTATGCCTACCTTCTGGAGAGTTTTTATCATAAATGGGTGTTAAATTTTGTTAAAAACATTTTCTGGATCTATTGAGATGATCATATGGTTTTTCTCCTTCAGTTTGTTAATATGATTTATCTCATTGATTGATTTGTGTATATTGAAGAATCCTTGCATTCCTGGGATAAAGCCTACTTGAATATGGTGTATGATCCTTTTAATGTGCTATTGGATTCTGTTTGCTGGTATTTTGTTGAGGATTTTTGCATCTATGTTCATCAGTGATATTGCCCAGTAGTTTTCTTTCTTTATGACATGTTTGTCTGGTTTTGGTATCAGGGTGATGCTGGCCTTGTAGAATGAGTTTGGGAGTGTTCCTCCCTCTGCTATATTTTGGAAGAGTTTGAGAAGGATAGGTTTTAGCTCTTCTCTAAATGTTTCATAGAATTCGCCTGTGAAGCCATCTGGTCCTGGTCATTTGTTTGTTGGAAGATTTTTAATCACAGTTTAAATTTTAGTGCTTGTGATTGGTGTTTATATTTTCTGTTTCTTCCTGGTTCAGTCTCAGAAGGTTTTGCTTTTCTAAGAATCTGTCCATTTTTTCCAGGTTGTCCATTTTGTTGGCATATAGTTGCTTGTAGTAATCGCTTATGATCCTTTGTATTTCTGCAGTGTCAGTTGTTACTTCTTTTTCATTTCTAATTCTTTTGATTTGAGTCTTCTCCCTTTTTTTCTTGATGAGTCTGGCTAATGTTTTATCAATTTTGTTCAACTTCTCAAAGAACCAGCTTTTCATTTTATTGATCTTTGCTATCGTTTCCTTCATTTATTTCTGATCTAATCTTATGATTTCTTTCCTTCTGCTAACTTTGGGGTTTTTTTGTTCTTCTTTCTCTAATTGCTTTAGGTGTAAGTTTAGGTTATTTATTTGAGATTTTTCTTGTTTCTTGAGGTAGGATTATATTGGTATAAATTTCCCTCTTAAAACTGCTTTTGCTTCATCCCATAGGTTTTGGGTTGTCGTGTTTTCATTGTCATTTGTTTCTAGGTTTTTTTTGATTTCCTCTTTGTTTTCTTCAGTGATCTCTTGGTTATTGAGTAGTGTCTTGTTTAGCCTCCTTGTGTTTGTAATTTTTACAGTTATTTTTCCTTAATTGATAACTAGTCTCATAGCATTTGGTCAGAAAAGATACTTGATATGATTTGATTTCAATATTCTTAAATTTACTGAGGCTTGATTTGTGACCCAAGATATGATCTATCATGGTCAATGTTCCATGAGCACTTGAGAAGAAAGTGTATTGTGTTGTTTTTGGATGGAATGTCTTATAAATATCAGTTAAGTCCATCTTGTTTAATGTATTATTTAAAATTTGTGTTTCCTTATTTATTTTCATTTTGGATGATCTGTCCATTGGTGAAAGTGGGGTGTTAAACTCCCCTACTATGATTGTGTTACTGTCGATTTCCCATTTTATGGCTGTTAGCATTTGCCTTATGTATTGAGGTGCTCCTGTCTTGGGTGCCTAACTATTTACAATTGTTATATCTTCTTCTTCGATTGATTCCTTGATCATTGTGTAGTATCCTTCTTGTCTCTTGTAATATTTTAAGGTCTATTTTGTCTCATATGAGAATTGCTACTGCAGCTTTCTTTTGATTTCCATTGGCATGGAATATCTTTTTCCATCCCCTCACTTTCAGTCTGTATGTATCCCCAGGTCTGAAGTAGGTCTCTTGTAGACAGCATATATATGGGTCTTGTTTTTTTTATCCATTCAGCCAGTCTATGTCTTTTGGTTGGAGCATATAATCCATTTACATTTAAGGTAGTTATCGATATGTATATTCCTATTACCATTTTCTTAATTGTTTTGGGTTTGTTATTGTAGGTCTTTTCTTTCGCTTGTGCTTCCTGCCTAGAGAATTTCCTTTTGCATTTGTTGTAAAGCTAAAGGTTTGATGGTGCTGAATTCTCTTAGCTTTTGTTTGTCTGTAAAGGTTTTAATTTCTCCATCAAATCTGAATGAGATCCTTGCTGGGTAGAATAATCTTGGTTATAGGTTTTTCCCTTTCATCACTTTAAATATGTCCTGCCACTCCCTTCTGGCTTGCAGAGTTTCTGCTGAAAGATCAGCTGTTAACCTTATGGGGATTCCCTTGTATGTTATTTGTTGCTTTTCCCTTGCTGTTTTTAGTATTTTTTCTTTGTAATTAATTTTTGATAGTTTGATTAACATGTGTCTTGGTGTGTTTCTCTTTGGATTTATCCTGTATGGAACTCTCTCCCCTTCCTAGGCTTGATTGACTATTTCCTTTTCCATATTAGGGAAGTTTTCAACTATAATCTTTTCAAATGTATTCTTAGTCTTTTTCTTTTTCTCTTCTTCTTCTGGGATCCCTATAATTCGAATGTTGCTGTGTTTAATTTTGTCCCAGAGGTCTCTGAGACTGTCCTCAATTCTTTTCATTCTTTTTTCTTTATTCTGTTCTGTGGTAGTATTTCCATTATTTTATCTTCCAGGTCACTTATCCATTCTTCTGCCTCAGTTATTCTGCTGTTGATTCCTTCTAGAGAAGTTTTAACTTCATTTATTGTGTTGTTCATCGTTGTTTGTTTGCTCTTTAGTTCTTCTAGGCCCTGTTAAATGTTTCTTGTATTTTCTCCATTCTATTTCCAAGATTTTGGATCATCTTTACTATCATTACTCTGAATTCTTTTTCAGGTAGACTGCCTTTTTCCTCTTCATTTCTTAGGTCTGGTGGGTTTTTACCTTGCTCCTTCATCTGTTGTGTATTTCTCTGTCTTCTCATTTTGCTTAACTTACTGTTTTGGGGTCTCCTTTTCTCAGGCTGCATGTTCATAGTTTCCATTGTTTTTGGTGTCTGCCTCCAGTGGGTAAAGTTGGTTCAGTGGGTTGTGTAGGCTTCATTGTGGAGGGGACTGGTGCCTGTATTCTGGTAGATGAGCCTGGATCCTATCTTTTTTGTGGGCAGGACTGCTTCTGGTGGTGTTTTTTGGTGTGTCTGTGAACTTAGTATGATTTTGGGCAGCCTCTCTGCTAACAGGTTTGGTTGTGTTCCTGTCTTGCTTGTTGTTTGGCATGGGGTGTCCAGCAGTGGAGCTTGCTGGTTGTTGAGTGGAGCTGGTTTTTAGTGTTGAGATGGAGATCTCTGGGAGAGCTCTCGCCAACTTATATTATGTGGGGCCAGGAAGTCTCTGGTGGTCCCATGTCCTGTATTTAGCTCTCCCACCTCAGAGGCTCAGCCCTGACACCTGGCTGGAGCACCAACACCCTGTCAGCCACATGGCTCAACTAGGTACGAGTGTTGATTTCTAGTGAATTAAGGTGTGAAAAAGACACAAGGTTTAAATACCTCAATCTGATACTTTAAGTTTTGAATAACTGTGGCAGGTAGAAATCTGGACTTGGATGAGGAACAGCACACACTTTATGTTCCATACACTTTGCTCTGCTTTGATTTCCTTGCCCTCGAGGATCACACAGTCCACAGAGGTGTTGCATGTGGTGCCAAGTTTCTGGTTCCACAGAGAGGTACCTGATCATTTTTGACAGTCTCTTATTGATTGCTCATTTTCATGGTTTCATCTCTTATTTGTTCAAACATTTCATACAGTTATTTATATTTGGCATTTAAAAATCCCTATATGGTTCCTTTGCAGGTCCAAATCCAATGTTTATCATGTCTTCTTTTCTTCTTGATGGCTTAATTCTTTTTTAATTGTTAATTGTGGGTTCATAGTTGTTTGATTTTATCCATGGAAATCCTGAGGGCTCGAAGTGGCAATCTTTTCCCTTGGAAAACACTTTATATTGCTTCTACAGGGAGTTGGGGGATGCTACACAATTATTAGCACTTTAGCTACCTTAGAGGGTCCCAGGATTTACTCTTGAAATTTCAGTTTCATTTTCTCAAAGAATTATTCTCCTATTTGCTGAAGTATTGTCAATTATTGCCTTTCAGAAAAGAAAGGCAATAAGAAAACTTTACATTCTTCTTAAAGATCACTGTTCTCAACTCCAGATTGTGTATGTGTGTGTATGATGTGTATGTATATGTAGGTATGTGAGAGAGAGAAGAAAGTCCACCCATAATGTTTTCTCTTACTTCCTATGAACTTAGAAATGCATTAAATGCATTTAAAATATTAAATGCATTAAAAAGGTCCTAGTTGTTTTGTGATTGAAGGGCCATTTGAAGTAGCTAGCCTAAAGTGCTGCCAAGAGTGGATAGCTCCTACCTTTTTTCTACATGACCGTTTTGCTCTTCCTGAATTGACTTCCATATTATTTCCTAAATATGTTTATACTTCCTTTCTTTTTAAAAGACTTTTAAAAAAGAGAAGTTTTAGGTTTACAACAAAATTGAGAGGAAGGTACAGAGACTTACCATATATCCCCGACCCAACACATGCATAGCCTCCCCTGTTACCAGCGTCACCCACCAAAATAATTTTTTCCCAAGGATAAACCTATCAATACATTGATACATCATAGTTACCCAAAATCCACAGTTTACTTTAGGGTTTGCTGTTAATATTTTATGTTCTATGTGTTTGAACAAATGTATCTATCATATATCCATCATTGTATCATATAGAGTATTTTCATTGCCCTAAAAATCCTCTGTGCTCTGCCTATTTATCTCTATTCTCCTCTGCACTTGCCTCTGCAAACCACTGATATTTTTGTTGTCTCTGTAGTTTTGTCTTTTTCAGAATGTCATATAGTTGGGATCATAGAATATGCAGCCTTTTCAGATTGGCTTTTTTTCACTTAGGTAATATGTATTTAAGGTTCCTCCATGTCTTTTCGTAGCTTGATAGCTCATTTCTTTTTGGTACTGAATAATATTCCATTGTCTGGATGTACCACAGTTTATTTATTCATTCATCTAATGAAGGACATCTTGGTTGCTTCCAAGTTTTGGCAATTATTAATAAAGCTGCTATTAACATCTGTTTGCAGGTTTTCATGTGGGCATACGTTTTCAGCTCCTTTGGGTAGATACCAAGGAGCACAATTGCTGGATTGTATGGTAAGAGTATGTTTAGTTTTGTAAGAAACCACCAAAATGTCTTCCAAAGTGGCTGTACCTATAGGAGATTTATTTCAGTTTTAAAGACACACATAAACTGAGAGTGAAAGGAAGGAAAAAAAAACATTTCAAGCAAATGGTAGCCAAATAAAGGGGGGTAGCTATACTTATATCTGACAAAATAGACTTTAAACTAAGAATAATAAAAAGAGACAAAGAAGGTCATTATGTAATGATAAAGGGTTAATTCATCAAGAAGATACAGTAATTGTAAATATTTTTGTACCCAACATTGAAGCACCTGAATATTTAGAGCAAAAATTAACAAAGTGGTATACCAATTTGCATTCCCACCAGCAATGAGAGTTCTTTTTGCTCCATATTCTCACTAGAATTTGGTGATATCAGAGTTCCAGATTTGGGGCATTCTAATAGGCATCAAGAGGTATCTCATTGTTTTAATTTGCACTTCTCTGATGACATATTATGTAGAACATCTTTTCATATGCTCATTTGCCATCTGTATATCTTCCTTGGTGAGATGCCTGTTAAGATCTTTGGCCCATTTTAAATTGTGTTTGTTTTATTATTGTTGAATTTTAAGTGTTCACTGTATATTTTGGATAATGGTCCTTTATCAGATATGTCTTTCCAGATATTTTTCTCCCAGTTGAGCCTGTCTTCTAATTCTCTTGATATTGTCTTTTGCAGAACAGAAGTTTTTAATTTTAATGAAGACCAGTTTATTAATTAATGTTTTTTGTGGATCATGTCTTTGGTGTTACATCTAAAAAGGCATCAACATACTCAAGGTCATCTAGGTTTTCTACTTTGTTACTTGTAGGAGTTTTTATACTTTTGTGTTTTACATTTAGGTCTATGATCCATTTTGAGTTAATTTTTGTGAGGGGTGTACCTTCCTTCATAAGCTTCTTCCTACCCTCATAGTTTCCCACAATCAGCCTTTGTGTTTTCAAAACCCTCTTTTGCTTTTATGATTTACCTGTAGGTCCTCCTCTTCCATAAAGACATTTGACAAGTCTTCTGACAATTCTGGCATAGAGTTATTTTTGTTTCCTGAACTCTATTAGTGCTTATTACTAGCACTCCTATGCCAGGTATTTTGCTTCCTGCTAGTTATTTTTGTGTAGTACTTTGTATATATTTTAGCCTCCTAAATAGATAGTAAGGTCCTGGATGGTAGGTTCATCAATATGAGTATATATATTTTCACTGTTCTTAGAAATGGTCAAAAGTACCTTCTCTTTTCCAATCTGGCTGACTCTTCACTTCTAGACTATTCTAACAATTGCTATTGCTTTTGGTGACAATGTTCACAAGGAGGTAATAGAAAAGAATATCTTAACAGACAATATTTCTTGAATATCTGTCACATGGAAAATATTTTGCTAGGTGGTGTTGGGGCAAACAGAGGTGAATAAACATGGTATTTGTGCTTCTTTGATTCAGAATCTAGAGGGAGAAGACCACACTTACCAAGAATAGAAAATTGTTTTCAGTTGTAGCAGCAAGTCAATAGTGTTAGTTGGGATTGTACATAAATAAAAGAAAAACTTGTAAGTGCTTGTTCCAAAGGACAAGCTATGACCCTGCATGCAAATGCTATGACCCTGCATGCAAATGTAAGAGTAGAATTGGAAATATGGATAAACATTAGTTTATATGTTTTACTTTGGGTTACTTCTCAAATGATCAGTAATAGTAACATAACAAATAATATAAATCATATTTTGTATAACATTTTATATATAATTTGAATTTATTTGATGTCATCTTACAGTGGCCTATTTCAGGCTTGAGAATTTTGCATCATCAAATTTAGTGCAGTGATTATTTTCTGTTATTATCAGGAAATATTTAATACATGTTTTTTAAAAATAAAAATGATCTATAAGAAGTTTTCAAATGTAGTATGTTCTTGAGGCAAAGAGAGAAGCAGACTGACTTCTCTAGATTTGTTGTTTGAGAAAAGGAATATAATCGTGTGCAATAAAGATGGCTTCACTTGACGATTGCTTCAGGGGATACCTACTAACAGGCTCTTTGGAATGGGCAGATGGAGATGAAGAAAATGAAAAGTTGAGGGACCTGCGTAAATGAATAGGATACTAAGAGCTCATGCAAATAAGTTGATTTTTAATATAAATTTAAAGGAGCGATATTTATTGCTGTTCAAGGAAGTAAAAACTGAAAATGTGCTCAACAAGAGGGCAAAACAAGAGTATTACCACCTAAAGAAATTGTGCCAGTCTTTTGATAAAGTGTGTAGTGGTGGAATAAAGCAGCCACCAGTAAAGCTGGTTTAAATGGAGAGTTTTCACCCATTGGTCAAACTAAATATTTTATATATTCTGTCTGAGAAAGTAAAGCAACAACTAATCAATATTTTTAAAAGAATAAATATTTAGTTATCTATGATTTGACTTGAAGCAAGGAATTGGGCCAAAGGATTTTTCAAGACTTCAAAAAGTTGTCATGAAATTAATACAGATAGATTCACATGTTTTACTCATGGGAAAATGGGGGTATCTCCGTGTTCAGTCTTAATTTATCCACAAATTCAAGAGCCTATGTCCTTGATGTTTATGTCCATATCAGAGTAGAGACAGTGCATTTGAACTGATAAAAAGAGAATATTGTTAGACATTCAGTTGTAATCTCTTTCCGCTTTCTTATTAACCAAACCTCAGTGTATTCACCCTTACTTAGCTAAATCTTCCCAGATTTAGGCAGATAAATCTTGATTGTCCTAGTCTGGTCATGATGGTCCTCCCTTGACAACTTAGTCCTGGGCAGGAGTTGTAATTATGGACCATGACAAAAGAGAACTTTTTATGAGGAGTTTTTAGGGAAATTTTCTGGTTTTTAACGTGGGATCCAAGATGGGGAAATTGCAAATTATACCTCTGTTTGCTGTTGTCTGAGTGTGATAAGGTATATGATAGGACCCCCTTGGAACTGTAAGTTTTGCAAAGCCAAGAGAATTGCAGAGAAACCAAACTGGAGCTCTGATACTGAACCAGTAAATTTCTCAGCCCTTGAGATTACCTCATGTTTTCTCTATTGGTGAGATAATAAGTGTCCTTATTGTTTATGTCACCCTTAGCTGGGTCTTGTTACTTGCTGCTGAAAGCATCCTTACTGATTTAGGAAGATAAATGACAGCAGAGGGCTTCCCTGGTGGCGCAGTGGTTGAGCGTCCGCCTGCCGATGCAGGGGACACGGGTTCGTGCCCCAGTCCGGGAAGATCCCACATGCCGCAGAGCAGCTAGGCCCGTGAGCCATGGCCGCTGAGCCTGCGCGTCTGAAGCCTGTGCTCCGCAACGGGAGAGGCCACAACAGTGAGAAGCCTGCGTGCTGCCAAAAAATAAAATAAAATAAAACATAAATGACAGCAGAGAGGAGAGAATTATGGACTTAGAATGGGCTTTAGAGACCATTTACTCCAACCCTTTTCCTCTGCCATGAATCCTCTCTGTAATATCCGATAGGGAGGGAGAAGTCAGAAAAATGCATAAAACAAGTATAATTACTAGTAAAGAATGGTAGCCATTCTGGGACCATTTAGAATGGAGGCAAATATTCATACAGAGCTCAGTTGGTCCAGAGGGCATCTTCCTCACAAAATAATTTTAGGTCAGTAAAGGGCAAATTATTTTCTGTCTACTTTAGCTAAAAGGGAAAGGAATAGCTCTAGAAAGATTTCCATTCCAAATGATAAAAATAAAAATGATTTTCTTTTTAAAGCTATAAACTTAACTCTTTAGAATGAATAATTTTCTGAGGGTTTTAGATGCCTGAGAATTAACTGCATTACATACTCTTCTGAATGGAATTCAAATACAAATATAAGGTGTAGAAAATCGCCAACTTCTGAAAGTTTGCATTCACAGAGTGTAGTTTTTGTGTTAGTTGTTTGGCACTTGGAATGCATATGGCTGCAGTTATCAGGATATCAATAATACCTAGTTTTCCAGGTTTTCTTATGATATATATTTACTCCAAAGAAATTCATAAATATGTACTTATGTATGTATATGTACCTATATTGATAATAAACAATATTGTTAATTCTTGCTATCTTACATTATAAAGGTGCCCATTTTTTGTGTCCTTTTTACTTTCTGATATTTTTTTTAACCTTTGTCACTTTTAACTTAAAATTTAGGATTTAACTTGTTTTGGTCTTACTCTCTATCCATTAATGTACATTCTATTCTTCTGGGGAGTAGCAGAAGGGGGATTAAAACAAGCAGAATGACTTCTTAGACCATTTAGTTACTTTTTAATTATTGTAATCACTTAGATCTTATAATTTTTTCCAGAATATAATACTTATTTAGAAAATACAGTTCTCTAAAGCAAGTGATTTAAAATATTTGTGGTAGCCATAAGACTTTATTTTTATTTAGTTACAACCAATTACAAAGAAATATTTTGGAAGAAGCACTTCACTAGGAGGTATGTAACCTGGGGTCTACTATTATGTTCTCCACTTAAATCTGTGACTTTGGGTGAGTCATTTAATTTCTTTAGTCCTCAGTTGCCCATCTCTAAAGTGGGATAATATCTTATTTGAGGAAGGCAGGAAATTGCATAATTTCTTCCCTTTTAGCTGAAATGTCCCATGGCTTTGAATTTTCTGAATAAAGTCAGTAAATATATTAGATGTCTTTATTTCCTAGACATTTTCCCAGAAATATACATATTCTGTAAGATGTAGTCCATCTGCACTTTTTTTTTTGCGGTACGCGGGCCTCTCACCGCTGTGGCCTCTCCCGTTGCGGAGCACGGGCTCCGGACGCGCAGGCTCAGTGGCCATGGCTCACGGGCCCAGCCGCTCCGCGGCATGTGGGATCTTCCGGGACCAGGGTACGAACCCGTGTCCCCTACATCGGCAGGCGGACTCTCAACCACTGCGCCACCAGGGAAGCCCCATCTGCACTTTTAATGAAAATTTCTTTCTGATGAAATATGCATTTTCAGATTTTTGTTGCCTTTCAAAGAGAATGTAATCATCAGACTTAACCATGTTATTTGTTTTTTTAGGTGTTTCAGACTTGAAGAAAAGCTATTTGATTTAATAAATACTATGTTATCTTTTTTTTCTATAAAGAAATGGTGATCAACTAATTATTTTGTTAGTTACCTACTGGGCCTATAGGGAAGGGGTTGGGTCCATCTAAAAAGACAGATGGTCATTTCAGCTGAATCTGTGGGAAACTATGAAAGATGAACTATAGCTGTCTGGGTGGCTTTAATTATGGAAATTTGATTAGTCTAATTTTTGGAGGATCCTTGAACCCTGATAGCAGGGTTTGCCTCTTGGTTAGGGGACATTGTCTTCGTTATTTACCTATAAATAGTTATGGTTTGTGGATGAGTAAAGAGTTTTAACCATTTGCTTGGACAATTTTGAAAAGGAGTAAGGCATAACATGGAGATTTTCAGTCTAGTCCCTTGTCTCCCACAGAAGGGTTTTTCAAACTCTTACCCTGTATGCCTACAAACTCCTCTTTCACTGGTCGATGTTCTTAGAATCCAATGATGTAATGGGAGCATATGTTCACGTGACCTATGTGATGGCCTATGTGATGGCTGTCCTGACTCTAAGAATCTTAGGACAGAGAAGAAAGTTGAAAAAGAGGGCCTAGAAACAGTTAGTAGAACTCTAATTCCCACCTGAAATTTCAGAAGTAGTTGCTTTCAGTGTGCGTCTTACAAAAAATCTTGGATTAGCGACTGCATTCCCTCAGAGAGAAAGGTGCTTTTCACGATCTCATAGGAAGCCTTTGAGGAAATTCATTTTTTTTTTCCATTCGGACTTTGGAAAAAAATATTATGCATATATTTGACAATCAAACGTTATTTTTTAGAGAAAATTATTGATCATTTTGACAAGAATGTTCAACTATTTCTGTGATAACAAAGTTGCCTCAGGCATGGATACAGAAGACTTTTACAAAAATTCTCTAATTGATCTGAGCAGAGACTTCTTTGAGCTTGTCACGTATGTCTAAGGCAGCTTGGCAACTTTGGGGTAGACCCTCCCTACCCATTGCTGGAAGTTACAGGTGCTGTTAAAAGGGCATCCAGGTAGACAGAGAGGCTTACTGGACCGTTCCATTCCAAACTCATGCCATGTCCTCTCTCCATCCATGCCTTCTATTCTGGTCTAACATTCCCAGCTTTCATGTGATTTCTTACCTCTGTGCCTGTTCCTTGTGTTCTTGCCTAAACTAGCTGCCAGAACATGGTCTCTTGATAAACCTTGAGTCTATACTCTGGTCCTCTGGCCAGTACACTCTGAGGCTGGCCCAGACCACCAGACTCTAGCTCAGGTCAACAATCAGTTAGTTGAAATAGCCATTTTTATGGTAATTGGAAAAATAATCTTTATTTCTCAAATGAAATATTTTATTTCTTCATTCCTTCAAGAAGGATGTTTACTGAGGTGCAAATAATAATAGAAATAGTAATAGGAGAAGCTACGGTCATATCAATGTCCTATGCTATCAGTCACCTATCTCAACTAAAAGACAAATTTTCTAATAAATCTATGATGTTTCTTTGAACTATTCAGCAAAATTCATACTTGGAAAGCATTTCCCGCTTAGTGTATAGGTTCCTTTGTAAGAAAGAGATGAAAGAGGTTTGCCCTATAGAGAGTAATATACTAAACTTCCGTCATGGCCTTCTTTCTCTAAGACGTTCTTTGTCCTGTATCAGGGAAGGTATAGGGAAAAATACCTTGAAAGTGAAAATAATTTCTTCTTAAAAGAAAACATGTTTATTTTTATTAGTAAAAGCTGTAGGTGAAAGTGGCCAAGACTGTAATTCTATCCAGTAACAATGGCTATGTGAGAAATTTTGCAATTTGGAACAAAGAACCAGGATTCTTACATTATCCTGTGATTTTTATTGTGTGCTAAATGGGAAAAAGCAAAGACACAGTGTTCCAACTGTTTCAGCCTGTTAGTAAATTCTTCCTCTGGATCAATAGTAAGAAGTAATCAAGGTGACATTTAAATTAATTAAGTTTTCTTTGAGTTAAAATTAGACAATGTCCTTTGTTTCCTAGATAAACAAACAATGTTTAAATGAGATTTAAAAAGCTTTCCTTTTCTGACTGATGAATTTTTGAAACTTTGCTACATATATCATTCCTAATTTAGGGTTCAGAATATAGAAGTCATTTCAAAGTGATAATAAGAGTTGTCACATAAGCAAAGATAAAAGGATATTTAGTTGAATGTCTGTTATGGTTTGTGAGCAGATGACTGCTTATCCTAATGATTTTCTCTTTCCAAAATGGACTGCTCAAACTAAACCATGGTCTGCTCTTACATAGGCATTTTACTTTGTTTTCTTCCTTTAGAGGTCTTTGGGGTTTTTTTTTGTTTGTCTTTTAAGTGGCAAACTGCATTTTAGATACTACATAGTACTATGAATTTGTCCACTTCTGGGAGGAAAAATTCCCTTGAGGCATTGAGGCAAGGCATTTAGCTGTACTAATTAATGTTAAAACCATTAGAGTCACAGTCCTCCACTAAGCACATTGCTGGGCAGGTCAGCACCACATGGATGAATGTTACTACCAGTTTACAAAGAAGGTGGAATTACACCCTGGTACCCAGGTACTTGGCTTTGAAAAAAGTATGCTCTCAGGGTTTTGAAAATCTGTTGTGCTCAGACATGTGGAACCCCCTGTTTAACCTCTCTCAGTACCTGAGTACTCCTTTTGGAATGCCTACATTATAGCATGCCAGTGGATGGGCTCAGACGTCGGTGTTTTGATAAACCAGTATATTAAATTCTTGGCTATAATTGGTGGTGCCTTCTCTTTAACTTTGGTTCAAAGTTTGAAGGCTGCCTTCCCAGACTGTTTACCCCATGGAATATGAGGGAGAAATCTGGGGAAGTGGTTGCTAGAAAGGAAAAGTCCTGCAACATCTTGTGGACTAAGGAATGATTATAGACTTACAAAAATATGAAAAAAGGTGGGGAAGGGACTGTCTGATCAGACAGTTAGGATTGTATAATGGTTATTGTGGTTGTTTCTTCACTATTCTATCTTTCTCTCCCATTTTGTGGTAGCCATGCACTTAGGGGGTAGGATGAGATGGGGAGAGAATGACTATACCCACAATTCTAGTGGTGGGTCCTAATTCTTTTAACCTTAACAGACTAATCATATCCTCTTTGCCCCTGGGTTCAAATAGAAAAGTCTAAGCAATCAGTGAGTGCTTTCTCTAATGGCTTAGGAAAGGACCATGAGCTAAGTTGGACTATGAGATGTGAAGGGAAGTTTGTTGGGAGCTGATCAGTAATTTCTCTCCTTCTGGAAAGTGTGATTTGACTATATGGAAATTATTCAGGAATTTTTCTGGCTACACTAGAGAAGAAAGACAATGAATGATGTTGATTAAAAGAAAGCAGAGGGCAGAGGGAAAGAAACCAGGTCCTTGATAGCATTGTTGAGCTGCTAAATCAAACCAACACCTTCCATTTCTCTGAACCTTCCTGTTACATGAGTCAATAAATCCTCATGATTGTTTAAGCCAGTTTGAATTGGGTTTTCCATTACTTGCAAAATGAGAAGTCTAGGTAGATACAGAATGATAGTTTTGGGATGATTAGAGAAAGAAATGGCCTTAACACTTTTGATTGTCCAATTTCAATATTTAGCAAATATTAAAACACAAAACTGTCATTTTGCATATCTTCAATACACTGGATGAAACCTAGAAATATAAAATTGGAAAATAAATCTTGCCCAATGGTTTTTTAGTTCAATTTAAAGGCAAAATGACTAGCTTGCCAGATGGAAGAGAATAATAGTCATCATTAAAAGGCTAATTATTTGTCATTTACCCACATGGAAATTTCCCTTTATTATTTAAAAAGTCTTGTTTTGAAAATATTCCTTTAGAGTAAATGCATTTGCATGTTCTGAGTCTTTTAGGAACCAGGAACTGAATCTTTATTTAGAGAGTTTTTGCATGACTGCTTTTCAAATGGATTCTCAATATGAACAAGGCTCAGAATAATGGTAGTAACATCCATAGGGACTCAGACGATATGTATGTATGTCTAGATGATATAAGCTAAATGTTAAGCAGGGCAGGTAAATTAGGGAATAAGAAAGTTATCAATCAAGGAAAAGATAGAAATGATGAACTTAGAAAGTAGATTCATAAAATTAAATGCTCTGTTTCAGGCCTAGATAAACACTTTTTGTTTTATTTATTCAGTGAGTGTTAATTATCCATCCTGTGCATAGTCTGTACTCAGTGTTGCATGGAATAGTCACCAATGTAAAAGTTACACCTCATATTCCAACTTAACATCACTGCTTCCATGAAGGCTTTCCTTCTTGGTTCAGATTCCTTCTCTGATCCATTTCCACTTATAAAAGGTACTGCATCATTTGATTTTGTCATATACTATTCTTTAATGTGTGTGATGTAGTAAACTGTAGAGATTTGGAGACCATACACCTATGTGTGAATCTCAGTCCCTCTAGCTATTACCTGTGTGACTTTTACAGGTCTCTGGAATTCTCTGAACCTATTCTTTGAACCTTGAATGCCTCATCTGTAGCATGAGGATAATGATTTCTATCTCCCAATGTTATGGTTATTGTGAGGATTATATGATATAATGAATGTGAAGTATTTTTTCCTAGTGGCTGAAAGATAAATAGCATACAAAATAATATATATAATTAATTATAACAGGTTATACATCAAGAAGTAGATATTTATATTAGGCTAACCCTACTGAGTCAGCAATTTTACACTTAGTCAATAAATATTTATTGAACTGAAATCAGTTTTTGGCTTGGACTTTGAGGAAAATATGAGATTTTGAGACCTCGTTATTTATACATATGATATATAATATATAATCTCAATTTACCAATAACTAGGTATATTGAATTCATAAAGCACTTTGCTGCTTTTAAAGTAAAGCATTGGCGTAATTTGATTCTCTCTGTCTTCTCCTGGTCTCTTCTGGGTATGTATATTTACCTCCATTTTGTAGAATTGGTCTTTGGGGATCAGGAAGGAGAAAAGATGACACTGTCTATAAGTGGAAGGATTGACCTAAAATCTAAATACTCTGACTGTGATCCACGGCTTCCCTCTGTAAAAATGACATTGAAGTCACCTATTTTTTATTGCTCTTAATGATTTATATTTATGAATATGGCAACTACGACAAACTTTTATAGAGTAATGTTAACTTCCTGGAAGGGGTTGTGGAGGATGAGAAAAAAAGAGAGAAGTGCTTTAAAAGGATTTTTGAAGATGAGTAGTTTTTCAGAGTCACGAACAGATTTGCAAGAGGGTCTGTATTGGGGTTGTATAAATCTAAATTTCTGAAGGTTTTTGGAAGAATATTAAGTATTGCTTTCTAAATATTCTCAGCATTTTAGAAACAGCCATTATTTTGAAGACAATTGTTTTTCTTTCAGATATTTGTCTTGTGGAGAAATAAAACGGGAAAACAAAAATAATCACTGAGGACAGGGCTGCAACAAAAGAGAGGAAAAAATCTTTTTCAGCCTCAGACAATGGTTTCAGATGACCATCAATAAACCTGATTGTTGCCCAACCAGCAATAGCAGCATATCAACAGAATATAAAAATATTTCTACATTAAGGCCTTTACATTCTGAGAAGTAGATGAGACCACTGAAATAATTTTCAAAAGTAATTGTAGCAATGCTAAAAATAGTAGCCTGGTATAGTTTCAACTCTTGATATGAATCAACTGAGTATGCAGGTTTTTACAGCAAGGGGATTTTACCATCCTGTTCTTTAGTGAAATTGAATACATGGTCAACACTGAACATATAAAGCCACTTGTGCAGAATTATTTTAAAAATGTGATTCACAAAGAGGTAAGCTTAAGTGTTCAGCAGTGAGTGTGATAGAAAAAGAAATAGCCTTAATTTGGCTTAAGTAAGATGAATTTTAAAATCCATGAATTTTTTTTTTTTTTTTTTTTTTTTTTTTTTTTTTTTTTTGCGGTATATGGGCCTCTCACTGTTGTGGCCTCTCCCGTTGCGGAGCACAGGCTCCGGACGCGCAGGCTCAGTGGCCATGGCTCACGGGCCCAGCCGCTCCGCGGCATGTGGGATCTTCCCGGATCGGGATACGAACCCGTGTCCCCTGCATCGGCAGGCGGACTCCCAACCACTGCGCCACAAGGGAAGCCCAAAATCCATGAATTTTATTCAAGACTTTCTATACAGAGTAGCCAGGGCATATTTTTAATTAATCAAATACTTAATAATAATTTATTTGGTTATTTGGGGATACAAAAAGAGAATTGAGCTAACAAGTTTGTGGACTGAGAGAGGAGAAAACATGAAACATTGAAGTCAATGGGACATTTTTCAGAAATAACTATGAATTCAAAAGTCGTTCATTGATGAGAGACATAGCATTCTAGACTAGAGATGTCGAAGAAGGCTTCAGTGAGGAGATGAGTCTTGTGTTCATGAATGGTTAATAGATAAAGTAAAGGCTACTAGAGGCAAGAAGGATATTATGTGCAAAGTTCCTGGGGGTAGGAATATGCATGATACTTGCAGTAAACATGGAGGGGACTGTCTATTTCAGCCACATTAAACTTTCCTTCCTTGAAGTTTTCATATATTTCCTCATCTTGGTTATTCATTAGACACTAATTTATATTATTATATTAGTTTTCTATTGCTATGTAACAAATTACCTTAAGCTTAGAAGTCTAAAACAATATCCATTATTATTTAACAGTTCTTTGGGTCAGATGTCCAGATGGGCTCATCTGGGTTCTCTGTTTAGGGTTTCCCAAGGCTGAAATCAAGATGTCAGCCTCTATCTGGAGACTCTGGTGAAGAATCTACTTCTAAGGTCATTCCAGATAGAGCAGATTGTTGGTAGAGTTCAGTTCCTTGAGGTTGTAGGACTGAGGTTCCTGTTTCCTTGTTGGCTATCAGCTGGAGGCCTGTCTCATGTTCCAGAGGCTGCTTGCATCCCTTGGTACATGGCTTTCTCCATCTATAATCCAGCATGTCAAATCCTTTTTATTCTTTGAATCTTTCCGACCTCCTCCTCTAGGACTAGCCAGAAGAAAACAGATTTCTGCTTTTAACAGACTCATTTGATTACATTAGGTTCACCTGGATGATCTCTCTATATTAAGGTCACTGATGAGCAACCTTAGTTCCATCAGCAAAATTCCTTTTGCCATGCAATGTAACATAATCATAGGAGTAACAAGAGGAGTTGAACATCATGGGCGCCATCCTAGAATTTTGCCTATCATATTTACATTATTTTTATTTAGCAGTTTCACAAATATGTAAGTGTTCCTCATACAACTCAATTGTAAGCTGCCTGAAGATAGGAAGCTTACCTCTACTTCATTAAAGTTCTCCACAGCATTTATAACGATACATTCTTGCTAAATACTTCTCGAATTAAGTTGCTTTGTGCTAGAGGAAGAAGAATGAAATTGTGCCTGTTGTGCTGAAGGCTTTTTATTCATTAAATTTGGGTCCTCAGATCTAAAGCTAAGTGAAATGTCATTCAGCTGTCTAGAAGCATTCAGGACTGATTCAGCTAACTTGTCCAGTTATTTCAGGCAATCTGCTTTGTGCTTGGATGGTGATTGCTGTAGGACATTGGGCTTTAGAATGCAAATTTCTGAAATATAGAGAAGAAAGTCATGCATGTTCTGTAGAATGTCTTCTTAAGTCTCAATAAATAAAGCTAGAATAGGGTAAAATAACATGTTTATGAGTTTTATTATATTGATGTGTCTGACACTTATCTTATAATTTTTAGATCTATGATTTAAAAGTCAAGGCCTATCTTTACAATTTTTGAATGATGTAAATGTTTAGGAAGAAATTTGAAACCCTACTACTAATAAAGATGGATTAAATGTATTTAAAACAATGCAGTAGACATTTCCTTCTACAAGAAGGAACATGTGCATGGAAACTCTGGTATCATCAAGGTAGTTAGCTGTATGATAAAAGTTTTGAATTTCAAGAGGGGAAAGAGAACTTATCTTTAAGAAATTTGTATGCTTTAAGAAGAGACAGAGAAAGAAAACCTATAGTCTACAGACAGAAGCATCAGAGGGTTAAGAAATTAGTTCAGTTGGTAATTACAAACGGCATTGAGACAGATTCAGAAAAATAAGAAATATAATAACCTCCGCTCTATCACTGGTATGAATTGTCCAGAAGAGATTTCAGTTATATTTTATACCTTGGCGCGTGTCATCACTATTTTATATGGTGTTATTTGAATGTCAGAAAATCCCCTGCCAAAAGGAATTTATACTAACTTCACATAGCTGTCTGTTCCTATCTCAACCCTAAATCCAGGACTATCACTATTTTAACGCTCCATAACCAAACAACACATGAAGACAGAAAAATGTGTTTTAAACTTCTCAAAAGATTGTGCAAATGATACAATATTCTCTTTTCCAGTAGAGAAAATTGATAGCCAGGCACATCTGAGATCCCTTAGCAGATTTTTGCTGGATTTGGCAGGTTTTATAGAGTAACTGTCACCTGGCTGCCATTCCTCTAATCATTAACCTTTCTTCATGATTAACCCTAATAATTTAGCTTTCTCTAAGGAATAAAGAATGAAATAATCACCTTTCATACTCCAAGGTGATGCTGCCAACATTTATTGTCTGCACCATATTTATTATCACAGCAAACTTGAGCTTGACTTATTTATGGAGATGAGAGTTTGAATGATGTCTTCCTCAGTTGTCTCTTTTTGGGCCAGTGGCAAGAAAGAAGACAGCAAGAGGAAAAAGAATGTAACCATGACTATGATGAGATAGCAATCTCTGGTGTTTTCAAGGAAACAAATATTAAGAAATGAATCTTATGATTACAAAGGCTATGTTATGTACAAATACAATAGTTTGCAGTGTTACCTGTTTCCAAACAGCACTTAGGTCTCTGTAAAGATCTCTCATTATAGAACACATGAAATAACATTGACTTGTTCACTTGTTACGTTTTACAGTTGCCCTTTCTCACTTTTTAAATGAAACCTTTCAATAAATCTATCTCTCTGAAAAGGAGTATATTTAAGCTCAGCAGGGACAATGACACAAGAACAGTTCTTTTTCTTCCCTCTAGTGCCACTATCTATAACAGAATAAGAACAAATTATAAGAGCAAGAATGTGAATACTTGAGGAGTTTTCATTAGAATTGCAGAAATGGGCAAGCTGGTGTGTTTGCTAAGCTGAATTTCAAATAGCCTGACTAGGGATAATACGGTTACACTCTGCTGTTTTCTACGAACTTACTATAGAGAAGTATGTAGAAATGTCACAGATTACTTGCAGCATCATTAATATTTTAAAGTGTGGCATTATAAAATATTTAAATGTAAATATTTTGACATGAGTATCTTAATACAGTTACAGCACAGTAAGATTAGGAAGGTGTCTCATATGCAGCATTTAAATTAAATCCATAAAGAACACTCCTTTAACTTCTATGCAAGCTCTTGTTCAAATCCAATATAAAGCTTGCATTTCATTGATTGCTTCCACAAATTATTGTCTCACAGTCACACTTTTTTATTTCTTTTTTCAGAGACAAATGATAATTCTTCTGCTTGGAGTTTTCCCCAAGCAATTTATTTTAAGAGTATTAAGTTTGCAAGGACTGGTACATAAACCTTTATGATCATATACCTCTTCGGGTCAGAGGACGAGTTCCTTTAGAGCCATGTTTAACAGACAAGGCTTTGTGTTTTGATGGAGGCAATGAAAGAATTACCTCCTTTTAACATATTTACTCTATTTTGATATCAACACGAGATTTTCCATAGAGAAGTGTCTTGTAATGACTTTGACCATCAGCAGGGGCCAGCAGCAGCAGCATTTACTGAGTGCCTGAGGTTGAAATAGAATGGACTAGACTATTTCCTCTCAGAATCGCAAGTGTGTTCAAAGTATGCATACTATACATTTATCTTGTATCCTTATATAAGTGTGAACTATGGGATGGACAGCTGGAAGTTAATTATTTCATTCATTTTTTCCATTCATTTCTCCTTCTTTCCTTCATACTCAACAGTTACTCATTGAGCATTTGCTATGAGCCAGGGACGTGGCAGGCTTTGGGGACAAAAGCAATGAAACAGATATAATTCTATCTCAAGAAGCTTACATCTAGTTCAAGAAATAGATAAATATGGTACATCTTTTAGTGCCATACCTAATGTCTATTCTTGTAGTTATTCCTTGCCCTGTGGTGTGCCTAGTCCCAGATGATGTGTCATGATCAGTCTAAGGTCTAGACTTAGCATCTAGGCCTTTGACTTGTGGTCATGCCATCCTCTACTTTCCACCCTTCCCTGGAGTGAGGGTTGGTCATCTGACAGAACTGGCCAATTCTGGTTAATAGTACATAAGATGAAATAAAGTTTCTGGGAAGGTTTCTTACACTTATGCTGTCTTGGTAAATGAAACAACACTGATGGCACCACCCCTTCTCTTCTCTTTTACCTCTCTTCTTTCTATCTTAAATGTGAACATGAAGCATTAGCAGACACCTGGTGACCATGAGGGAAAGGCCAATAGAATCCTAGGGACACCATTGAACTGAACCAGTGCCAACAGTCTCTTATCTCTAGACTTACTAAGTGAGAAAAATAAACTATTGTTTGAATCACTATTAGTTCAATTCTCGATTACTTCAAGTAGAATGCAATACTTGGAGTAAGTGGGCAATTAAAGTACAGGGCAGGGCTTCCCTGGTGATGCAGTGGTTGAGAGTCCGCCTGCTGATGCAGGGGACGCGGGTTCGTGCCCCGGTCCGGGAAGATCCCACATGCCATGGAGCAGCTAGGCCCGTGAGCCATGGCCACTTAACCTGCGCGTCCAGAGCCTGTGCTCTGCAATGGGAGAGGCCATAACAGTGAGAGGCCCGCGTACCGCAAAAAAAAAAAAAAAAAAAAAAAGTACAGGGCAATAAATGCTGTGATAGGGTAAGTATAGGTGCTGTTTGAACTCACAAATTATATTCCTGTACTTTGGATTCAGAACAGGCTTCCTGGAGGACTAATGCCTAAAATGATGCTCAATTTAATTAGGATCTCTGGGAAATTCACTGTAGTGAGTCATGAATATTGTAATTCTGTTGTGCACTAAGAATTTTTGTATGAACTGTGTCAATGTCTTAGTTTTTATAGCTAGGCAACAGTGTTCCTTTTTATTTATGTGTCTATATTTCTAAGAGGATTTTGTTATCTCCCACCTCACAAATGATGATGGCAGTTTAGTTTTGTTCTAGGATAAGTTGGTCATGATCATCAGAGACTCCAATGCTGTTGGTTGAAATAAAGGTAGTTTTAAGCAGTACTGCTCAAGGGAGGGCACTTAGGCACTCCTTTGGCCACATCTGTGTGGAAGTGACATTGCCTTTGAGTCAAATCTTCTTTGGGGACCACAATTTCATAAGAAGATGACAACTTACCTCCTGCTTGGCTGGCTGTTAAAGCATAGGGAGCTGCATTTAGCCCGGAACCTAGAATAATAACAATCCAGGCACTTGCAAGATGTGAGGCTCATCATCACTCAATACTTACTGAAAGCTCCATTGAAAGAAAGAAAAAAAAAAATATATATATATACATATGCAGGTTATCCCAAAGGATTTGCAGTCCATTTCAAAATTTGACTGCTGGGTCATGCCAGGTGAACAGAGAACTGGAACCTCACTCCATCTCTGGTCTCCCCTGTAGAATTGCTTTTGCTAACTTGCACTTTGACATTACATCACTTGACTACTTTGAGGGTGTTAAAAGAAATAATAGTCCTATGAGACACACTGTCACATTTACTGTAAGGCAATGTTATAGAGGGTGAAGTTTACTCTCTCACACACTTTGGCACCTCTGAGATCCATGTGAAAAACACCTCTTTGTTCTTTGTATCAGTGAGTTGTGCCTCTTCTAAGGAATGGGTGGGTTTTATCTTATGGTCATTGAGAAGCATAGAATTGTTCATGTTTTCCGTCCTGGAATGACTGACATAATTTCCAGTTTTTTGGCTCACCTTGGGCAAATGAACAGGGTTTAGACATGCTTACCTGCCTTTATTTTTCTCCCTTCCTTCCTTCCTTTCTTCCTTCTTTCCTTCCCTCCTTCCTTCCTTTTTAATCTCACACATGGGTTCATTTTATGTTTCTTACTTGCATGCTTCTTCTCTCTAATTCATTCCTATTTTAAAATTTGGCTTTATTATATTTTGTGGTACTGCAAGAACTTTTGCTAAATGTTTCACAACCTTGCTGTTACAAGGCAGGATATTCTTGCATAAGTACAAATAAGAGTACATGAGAGTGGGCATTCTGCC